>NC_133772.1:122125055-122235644 GCF_003597395.2 Chelonoidis abingdonii | reverse complement strand
ATCTTCGCACCCAACGCATACAATTAATCCGCCTCTGGACACCGCTAAATCCATCTTCAGACCCACCACACCACCTACCTGAAAACATGCGACGTGAATACTCATCCTCAAGGGCCCTGAATCCTTTTCTTACATCCGCGCCAAACTCATGAGTAGGACAAACCGATCAACGAAACAAACAGATTTCTGCCAACCCCAATCAACCCACAGCAATCACGCAAACAAACCTAGACCTGCTGGGTCTAAGGTTATGCCCTCAACTTCATTCGAATTGCAATATTACCGCAATCTGCAAATAACACATAAACCAAATAATTCCATGAACTATATTAGAACACATCCAACAACAAGAACAACAATTTCAACAATTACTCACCGAGCCAAATCGAATCCCACCTACGCCTTCAAGCAGCTCGGATTCATCACTTAAAAATAAATATATTACCTGGCACAAGATCCACCGCTACAGCGTGCAGCCCGAGGTTCCGCTTCCCTTCCTCTCTAAAAATCTCGAGACAGGTTAAAAAGCACCAGAGAACTCCACTTTGAGAGTATAACCCTAAATGCTTAACCACCACTAATGAGGTCTCACTTCAATGAAGGACTCAAGCAACTCTCGGATCCATAAGTAGCCAAACCCTACAAACCAGAAGGCGACAGTATATGAAAAATCAAACCTAACCCACCGTCCCCGCTAACCCCTCAATAAACCACATCCCGGAGATCTCAGACAACAACAACACCACCGGCAACCAGATACCACGGTCGTCGCCCAATTCTCCAGGAGCCCAATCCCAAAATCAAAGCAAATTTGAACCCTTTGGTCGAGGTCTTCGTAACGTCGCCCCACCAGCATCATGGACGCCCACAACTGTCTCCGCACACCGACTACAGAACTTACACAATGCAATATACCACCGACAAGGCTAGAGTCATCACAACCAAGTAATATCCATCCCCTCCCCTCCTTAACCCCCACTCACCCACCCTCCCCACGTCCCTCAGACACCTTTCACGACCACCACTCCACAAGAATACAACACTCTCCCTGTGCTATCGAACTCAGTCAAAATGCCACAAGGAGATCTACCCCCGTAATTTCCTAACACAGAAGAAAACTGGAGGAGTGACCGATCCGACCTTTCATCGAGCTCAACAATCGGCAAGAACAAAGTTCAAGATGTACTCTCACCACCATAATTCCAGCACCGAGAGCAGGCATGGAATTTTCACCCCTCGACCTACAAGCACCTACTCACACCCACCCCACCACTCCACAAGACTTTTCTCCGTTACCCTTGCTACCATTACCAATACAGAGTGCTACATTGCCTTCCCACTGCCACACCCCGGTATAAATCCAAACCTAGCGTATCCACGGCTAACCAACCCCAGAAAAGGATATAATATTCCTTACCTGATATTGCTCTCAAGGCCTCCACTATATACCGACCTCCACTTACAAAATCACCATCGAGTGTTAATCAATCCCTAGGCCTACAAATAAACGACAAATCCACATTAATCCACCCCAAGCCAGACTTTAAGAAAGCAAGCCCCGACTACCAAAAACAAACGGTCTCCCATCACCCACCGATATACCAACCATACAACCCGACCGCCACAAGATCACAGCAACCGGTCCCGCCTGACTGCTTCAACTACGGTGGCAGTGCCCGCAACTTTCGTAACCAGAAGACCCCACTCCACACGACTCCAACTTCTGCCAACAGTTACAACCAAACCGCTCAAACCCAATTCAACTCATACACTTACCGGGGATCAAGACTAATAAAACTACATATGCACAGTCCCGAACAAACCTCTGCGACCCCTTCCCCCAGCACTCCACCAACTGGTATACAACCACGCACCCTCACCGCTGGGGGGCCCAACTCATACCAAATCACATACACGGCTATGGCCTCACTCCAGACTACCCGCACACAACCAACAAAACTCAGCACGCTACCAAGGAATGCTAAGCCGTTGACACCTCCCACAATCCAACAATCACCAGGTACCATAAACAACCCCACAACGTTAGCCTCAAAGTCATGTCAACAAACAGGGCTCGTTCCCACTCCTTTGTCAGAGGCCATAACCTTTGAATGTTCCTCGAACCAACAACCACCACATCCAGATCACTCATCATCCCAGCATCGAACACCACGCGACGACTAAGCAAATTCAACCTTCAAGAGCACAAATGGACCGATAGACAATCATCTCGACATAATTTCGCGCTGGAGTCACCCACAACCATACATCTCTTCGCAACCAAAAACACAAAATTCCTCAATTGCCATGAGCCAGAAAAGCACTGTCATAACAATCCCTAGACGCATCATGATCTCCTCCACGGCCCACTCAAAATATCGTTCCTCCCAACACCACCCATCCCTCAACAGCACCTCACGAAAAACGAATGATCTACCAGAAATCTTATCGCAATCATAAGGCCGAGACAAAACCCCGCCCAACCTACACAACGAATCAAACAACCCACCACCAAAATCTCACAGGCTCTCGCTTACCCTAACCTCTTATCACAGCAGCAACGCCGCTTCCCCACTCACAAATTCCCACGCCACCGCCACAAGCTTGTACCTCATGTTCCCCAACGCCAGATAACTGTCCGAACCACCCGTAACTAAAAAGTACATTCTAACACAGCACAACGCAATCACCCGTACGCACCCTACCCTCCGAAAGTGCAAAATCACAAAAAGTGCCACCAAACAACGTCTCCTAACCCTCTCGCCTCTTCCCTACAACTCGATATAAATGGACAAAAAGCGTAATCCCATCCACAATCAACTCCATTAGATCAACTTAGCCTGCATCAACAAATCTTCATCATACAAGACAAACACGTTGCTCATCCCAATCACCCCAAACCTTCCTGACAACCCAAACAACTAGATAACAGACATAAGCACCACCCCCTATGGACTCAACCTAGAGCCTGTTAACCACCAACCTTACCCTTACCACACTACCTTTCCACCTCATCAAATAACACCTTTTACTCCGCCAAATCCAGGCAGAAAACCACTCTATACAGCCCACACCCATATACCAATCTCAAGACAAGTTACTACTATTATACCACAAAACCTTACAAAAGAATTCATGCTGCCTTTTCACTCGCAATACAAAATAACCCAAATTCCTCCCGAGAAAACCAATCACACGAGCCACTCACACTAAGTACCTAGAGCACACTCCTTAATCTGACAAACACAACCCTCAAAACATCTCCTAACTCCTGTTTCATCCTGGGCGCGCTCCAGGCGTGCTGCTCTACCAAGGCCTTCGAAATGGATCTCATTGCAATCCTCGTATCAGATAAAAACGTTACACCCCGGCATTGATCAGGACACATCCACAAGATCTACGACCTCGTACCTTCCTAACAATATGTACCCTTCACATGTAGGGCGCCACCGGCCTCCCACCATACAATCCTTACTCACTATCCATACTCAAGCCCTCTCTCGACACCGATAGGCAAGCATATGTCCTACCGGCATCCGCCCAGATAGAATCCCTACCTCTTGAATACACTGCTGAAGTCACCTAGAGTGGACAACCACAGACTCTCTTTGAAAAAAGAGGAGTCGCACCTTGTCAAAAACTGACGTTCTCAATATTCCCGTGGTGCCCACTACCCACCCTCCTCCCCTCACTTCGATTGGGTAGCCTCCATTTTAGCAAGAAGAACGAGGTCCTGCCCGCTGCATCTCACTAGCGACATACTCAAAGTAAGTGACAAGTCTAAGCAGCGTGGCCGCTTAGAGTACACTGAAAAAATCTCCGATCAAAGGCTCAGGGGCCACCGACACCTAGAGTGAGCACCCACAGACACTCATCTCGAAGAACGTCAGTCTACTGCAGCAAGTAGTAACCTCCTCCAACACAAGGACATTCACCAACATCAAGGAAGAGGCCAGGAAGGGTTCATGAATGCCGCGTCTTCAGAAACACTAGTTTTAAACAGCGCAGCAATGATTTGCTTCCTAGACCAAAAATAACCATTGGGATGTGAACTCCTATAGTTATTTTGGGAGGGCCCCCGCAGCCTACCCCTTAATGCTCATGGCCCTCATGAATGCCATCAACAGGCAGCCGCCTGGACAGAAGTCAGAGCTGTTCAACGGTATTCGAGGCAAGGCAGAATGTTGGTAAGAATGTGCAATTTGGATTTTAAAAAGGCCTAGTGCACTTACTGGCTTCCCAGAGGCCCCTCAGCGAAACCAATATCCCTTGTTGTGGGCTTCTTGCTGTGCTTCCACACATCTCTATGTACCTAAGGGGGATACTATGCGAGTGGGAGGTGGATGAGGCAAATTGCCTGGCCGCTGGTTACGTGCAGCCGGACACCGGGGCGATTAGAAGAGCACACCAGGAAGCGCTGCGCATCAGAGATGCTTTGAAAACCAGTTTCATGACTGGCCAGGCTAAGGTGTGACAGTTCTGTTTATTTCTCCTTGATGAAAACCCGCCCCCTTGATTGACTCATGCCTTGTAAGCCACCCACCCTCCCCCCTTCAATCACAGCTTGCTTGCAATGGAAATAAAGTCACTATTGTTTAAAAACCATGTATTCTTTATTAATTGATTATAAAAATAGGGAGATAACTGACAAGGTAGCCCGGGTGGAGTGTGGGAGGTAGGAAGGAAAAGGCCACTTCAAAACTTGTTGAATGCAAGCCTTCTGTTGCTTGGGCTGTCCACTGGAGTGGAGTGGTTGGGTCCCCGAAGCCTCCCCCCCCCACCATGTTCTTTGGCGTCTGCGTGAGGAGGCTGTGGAACTTGGGGATGAGGGAGGGCGCTTAAACAGGAGCTGCAGCAGCACTCTGTGATCCGCTGCCATTCCTGACGCTCCACCAGACACCGGAGCATGTCCATTTGATCCCACAGTAGCCTCAGCATTGCATCTTGCCTCCTCTGATCTTCCTGCCATCACCTCTCATCTCAATTGTCCCTCCTGTCCTCACGTTCGTCCCTTCTGTCCTCATGGCCGCTTTCCTGTACTGTGATACTGTGTCCTTCCACTCATTCAGATGAGCTCTTTCCTTGCGGGTCGACTGCATGATCTCAGAGAACATTTCATCATGAGTGCGTTTTTTTTCACCACCTTATCTGAGATAGCCCTCGGGACGGAGGAGGAAGGCTTGAGAAACTTGCAGGTGCGGGAGGGAAAAAAGGCAGAGAAGTATTTTAAAAGATACATTTTACAGAATAATGGGTATACCCTTTCACAGTGAACAACACTATTCACATTACATAGCACATGTGATTTCAGTACAAGGTCACATTTTGCATCTTTTATATTGAGTCCGTGCAGCTTTGGTGTTAGAGATCACAGACGTAGGGCCGGGCAACAGAATTCGGCTTGCAGGCGGCCATGGTAAGCCATAGTCTTTCGGCTTCTGCAACCTTCATAAAAGCAGTTGTTAACATGCAGCAGCAGAAGCCAAAGTAACCCCCCTCCTCCCAGTCCAATTCTCTGGGATGATCACTTTACCCCTTCCCCCACTGCGTGGCTGGTTCTCTCCAGAAACCTTCTGAAAAGACTGTACCTCCAGGAGAGCTTCATGGAGATGTCCCCGGAGAATTCCGCTCCATTCCCAGACACATTAACAGACATTTCCATTAGCTGTACTGATTGTGAATGCATCCCAAGTTCTCAGGGCAAATTAATCATTAAAAAACGCATCCTTTTAAACCATGTATTATATATACAAAGGTACACTTACCAGAGGTCCCTTCTACAACTTCATGGTCTGGGATACCGCCTTGGGAGGGTTGGAAGAGTATTTCAGTCACAGTGAGAAAAAGATCCTGGCTGTTGGGAAGAATGCTGTGCTGTGTGCTCTCCTCAAGGTTGTCCTCGTCATCGTCCTCATCTTCCCTGTCAGAAAAATCCTCAGGCATGGCTGAAAGTACCCCCTCCTCGGAATCCATGGTCAGGGGCGGGGTAGTGGTGGCGGCCCCCCCTAGAATTGCATGCAGCTCAGCATAGAAGCGGCATGTCTGCGGCTCTGCCCCAGAGCGTCCGTTTGATTCTTTGGTTTTGTCATACACTTGTCTGAGCTCCTTAACTTCCACGTGGCACTATATTGAGTCCCTGTTGTGGCCTCTCTCTATAATGCCCTTCGAGATTTTTTCAAATGTTTTGGCATGTGGTCTTTTGGAACGTAGTTCTGATAGCAAGGAATCGTCTCCCCATTCAGTGATCAGATCCAGTATCTCCTGTACGGTCCATGCTGGAGCTCTTTTTCGATTCTCAGGAGACTGCATTGTTACCTGTGCTGATGAGCTCTGCATGGTCACCTGTGCTGGTGAGCTCTCCAAACTGGCCAAACAGGAAATGAGATTCAAAAGTTTGCGGGGCTTTTCCTGTACACCTGGCCAGTGCATCTGAGTTGAAAGTGCTGTCCAGAGCGGTCACAATGGTGCACTGTGGGATAGCTCCCGGAGGCCATTACCATCAAATTGTGTCCACACTAACCCTAATTCGAACCAGCAATATTGATTTCAGCGCTAATCCCCTTGTCGGGGAGGAGTACAGTAATTGATTTTAAGAGTCCTTTATGTCGAAATAAGTGGCTTCGTTGTGTGGATGGGTGCAGGGTTAATTCGATTTAACGCCGCTAAATTCAACATAAACACGTAGTGTAGTCCAGGCCGTAGAGACACTGTAAAACTGCCCTCAAATATCAGCAAGACACTGCTGCCCAATCCTAGGGCATATGGCAGCAGGCACAGCAGTGATACCTCATGCTGGACTTCATATGCAGTGCCTCCAGATATGGTTCAACAGAGACAGATTAGACAGACCTCTGTCACTATGAACCAAGGTCAAAAACTCCCTTGACTGGTGGAAACGTCCAGGCAGTGTTTTCAAGGGGATTCTCTTTGTGCAAACTTCCCTGTCAGTACTTCTCACCACCAACACATCCCTCATAAGATGGAGTGCAAATCTAAACAACTTTACAACACACGGCAAATGGTCATCCATGGAAATACCCCTTCACATCAACCTCTTCGGGGCGATCAGGAATGCCTGGGTCCATTTCCTCTCACTCTCGAGGGAACACAAGTGTCTTAACAGACAAAATACCATGTGTATACTACATAAATTAGCAGAGAGGAGCCAGGTCACTCTTCCTTTGCGCAGAACCACTAAAGTTGTGGAACTGGTACATTTCCCACAGCATCACATTATCAATCACCTACCTTCCTGGAGTACAAAACTTGGTAGCGGACAGTCTCAGTCACAAATTCCCACATGACCACAAGTAAGAGAGAAACCCAGCAGTGCTTCATGACCTACTCAGGCCATGGGAGATATCAACCACAGATCTGTTCGTCACTTACCTGAACAAGAAAGTCAGACTAGATGATCATAATGGTCCCTTTTAACCTTAAAGTCTATGAGAAATGTCCATGCTACTGCTCCAGGCTAGGGATAGGGCAACACTCCTTGGGTGACGCTCTCCTTCTTTGGTGGGACAGGGACGTTCTCTATGCCTTTCCCCTGTTCCCCTACTGTCAAAAGTCCAGTTAAAGATAAAAAGAGAGAGCAAATGTCATACTGATTGCTCCCACGTGGCTGAGACAGACTTGGTACTCTTACGTGAAACAACTGGCGACATGCCTGCTGAGAAGATACAGAAGGGGTTAACTGTCCAGTAGAAAATCCACTCCACTACTGCCCTGCAAAAGTGGTCCAGGTTTCAGGTTTAGTGTAATTCCCAACAAATCTCCCTGACATCCACTACTCTCCCAATGGCCCAAAACTATGTACTGACTTTTTTTTTTTTTTTTAAATCTGGGCTTTCACTCAAAGTTCACCGGGAAGTTATAATGACGTTCCATCAACAAGAAGAGGGATAGTCAGTGCTCTCACATCCAACCACAAAATGCTTTGCTCGAATATTAAACTTTTTTTCCAAACCCAGACATCTAGTCCCAACATGGGACCTAAACCTCATGCTAAAAAGCCCGACTAGACCTCCCTTTGAACCCATGACCACTTGTTCGCTCATATACCTGTCGATGAAGACAACCTTCCTGGTGGCAATCACCTCAATAAGAGAGATCTAAGGGCTCAGTGATATTGGCCCAGAGACTCTCCAGATGGGTCTCGAACTGTATTAAACAATGCTGTCAGGTTCGCAATAGAACACTTCCATTCAGTATTTGAACTCACTCCACGAGATTGGTTTCCTCCTCTGTTGCCTTCCTCAACAATGTCCCTATCTGTGAAATCTGTAGAGTGGAAACCTGTGCATACCTCTGCAGCTCATTATGTGATTGCCAGAGACTCCATTTCCAGTTCCATCTTCAGAGACGCGGTCACTCTGCGCTAATTCTCACTCAGGCACATGGTGTGCATGCGTAACCCTCAGTGGAATACAGATAGGGGACCACACCTCTCAAAGAACCTTAAGTTACAGGTAAGTAACCTCCTTTTCCCCACGCAGGTGCTTACAGACTGTGATCAAGTCACCTAGTAACCTTCTCTTTTGTAAGCTAAATAGATTGAGCTCCTTCAGCCTTCTTTGAGTACATCGTTTCTCCTGTCACCCATTCTCAATGTGCAATTTCCACTTCCTGGTCACTCCCTGGGTTCCACAACGATTCCTGCCATCTCCGCAAAGTTCTAAAACTTAACGATCTCCATTTCATAGAATCATAAAAGAT
Source organism: Chelonoidis abingdonii (assembly GCF_003597395.2). Classification (NCBI taxonomy): domain Eukaryota; kingdom Metazoa; phylum Chordata; order Testudines; family Testudinidae; genus Chelonoidis; species Chelonoidis abingdonii. The sequence goes on along the minus strand of NC_133772.1, from coordinate 122,226,926 downwards.
TAGAGTTGAAGAGACCCTAGTACGTCATCTAGTCCAACCCCTTGTTCAAAGCAGGACCAACTACCAACTATCACCAACTAACTTGCTTCCCCATCCCCTTGCCTTGCTCTGCTGTCAGTCTGACTCCATTTACTCAAATGCTAGTGGCTTGTATGTCATTTCGTCCCTGGCTTGAATTCCTAACATGACTTGCCTGCCTCTGTGGTTGCCTTCCAAAAGCCAGGGACAGAGTGAGACTCTTGACTGAAGCCAGTCCTTCCCTGCCCACTACGTGGCTGCAACTATCCCTCATCTTCCAGCTTACCATGGAGATCCAAAAGCCCTTAAGAAGCAAGTCTCTGCTAGTGATCTGTATGGTAACTTGCCATTTCCCCAAGGATTAAAGTGTGCAGCATGCACCAAACCTTGGTGGCTCCCTTGGTCTGTATTTTACTGCAGTTGTAAATTAATAAAATGTGAGCTTCCTAATGGAAATGCTATGTGCCTTGATAAAGTAGAGACTGTGCCGTTTGTCCGATTTTTGTTATTCTTACAGTATTTTGTCCTAGAAAAGGAGGTACTGTAAATGTTTGGGCTGAAACTCTGTGAAAAATACTGATTACTGTATGGGGGGGTTACTAGAATTCTTTCTCTGAAATAACATATGAATTCAGACTTCACGAGAAGATATTTTTTCCCCACACAACCATTATCATTCATTTTCTGTTTTTATTACTCCTAGGACCTTTGCAGCTTCTTTTCTTACAGCAGCTAACAAGATTCCTGATGGCTTCTTAACTATACTGTTTCTAAGACTTGTTAGCAGAGAGTAACATCAGCTGATATCTGAAAACATATCTGGTGCCTGTGCAGTGAGCTTTTATGGATGCCCTTTAGCTGTAGAGTGTGGATGGAATTTTAAAATTTTAGTGATTTGAAGCTTTGAAATATTTGTCCTAAATAGAGGCATATAAACATAGGGTGCCTCGGAAAATGGTGATTATGTCTTTTCCTTTCTTAAAAGCTGTGTATTTTGTATGTCTATATTACTAGTTGGTACTTGAAAACATACACTGTGGTGTTCTGTACTTAGCAGTCTGAATGCACAGTTTCAATTTACTTGAAATCAAAATTACATGTCCATTCTGTCAACTGGTACTTCTTATCATTAATTTGTACCAAAGTTTTTGATTGAAGTATCTTTGGAGTTGTTAGTGAAAACATGTGGGATAGGATTTCAAAACGACAGTGAACAGTTAAAATAGACTTTAAAAAAACACTTCCAGTATTGCTACCAGGACATGGTAACACTGCAGATGTGACTGGCTCAAACATACATGTATAAAATGGATTGACCATTTACAGTGGTTGGAGTTGCTGGACCTTATCAGCATTATAATTTGCTTCAAAGAGGAGGAAAACAGTAATTTTAGAAAGTTTGGTATTGACTTGTAGCGTGAAGCGTCACTTAGAGCTGACATTCATCAGCATATAACCCTGCTGGAAATGTATGTGTCTGTAGTTAATAACATTGCTAGCTCAGTTTTTATGACTGAGGAGGGCAACTCCATTTTAAAATTGTCACTTCTAGGAATGCTCATTTGCACTTTTTCCAGAGTGTCTTTGCTCTTTACTCCATCCCTCTTCTTGAAAATAAATTTGGTCTTCAGGAATGGTAGAAGCTGAAATACTTGGTTCACCAACAATATAGGTTATTAGGGCAGCAACTGTGCAGGCTTCACCATACTGCTATGTCAGATTCTTACCCCTAACCTTTCAAGAATGAGAGTAGTTACATATAAAGTGACCTTTACCTCTGCCAAGGTTCAAGGAGGCCAGTCGTGATGCTGGTTGTGGCATTTTAGATTCCTGTCCACATCATATTGTACCACGAGTTCTTTTCACAGGAGTCATGTTTGTGCAAACAGTACTTGTTTTAGATGATTTCTGAAGTGTTTGCTGTGGAACGGATATAATCATTTCACATAAGTCACAGAACAGCTGGCAGATGGGAACAGTTTTAAGTCACTGCTAGCTGGAGCTGAATTTTTGAGCCAGTAACCTACAAGCATAGGCGTACTTTGACTTCTGTGTTGGGGGGCAGCTTGGGGTTAATCAGGCTAACAGGGCCGTGTATAGTGAAGGCAAATTCCTTGCCTGCCTAAGCTTGCAATTTGGGGGCAGAGACAACCTGTACCTGCTGATATTGGGGAGGTATACAGTTCAAAGATTGGAGGGTCATGTGACTGCCCCACCCCATACATTGCCTCTGAGTGCAAGAACCTTCTAGCCCCACTTCACTGGGCCAAAGCAGCCAATCCTGCCAGCTCCTGGGGGGCTGGGGCTGCAGGAACAGGGAATGTGTGCCTCTGGGCTGGGGCCGACCCTAGCCTAGTGGGGAAGGAGGTGAAAAAACTCACAGAAACCACCTTTCCCTCCCCTCCCCAACTCGTGTGCCCTCACGGACACCTCAGTGGGAGGAGGTGCACGGGCACTGTCCCTAACTCAGGCTAAGCACAGGGAACCTGCTCCCGGTGCCTTCCCTAGCGACCCTACGCCCAGCCCGGGGCAGCTGTGCTCTCTCCACCATGCAGGCTGCTACTGCCTCCCCAGCCAGACTCTCGCAGGCAGCCGCCACGTTGCACAGAGGCAGTGATTGAGAGCAGCCACCCTCACCCGGCAGAAGAAGCAGCCCTGTACTACCCCCTCTCCTTCCCAGCCAGGCCTGGCTGCTGGGGAGAGGGCCCAAGCAAGCAAGAAACATGCTGAGGGGGAGGCATAGTGTGAGAAGGACAGACCTTTCTTCTACCCATTTTCCCACAGGCCCTGCAGGGGCTGCTCAGTGCTCTCAGAAATTAAGGGGGGCAGTGGCACGTGTTGACTTCGTTGGGGTGGGAGGGTGATTCCTCCCTTTCTCCTCAAATGACGCCTACACCTACAAGTGAAGATTTCTGTAGCTCATTACTTATTCAGTGAGCCATTCCTTCTATGTGGGTTTTTTATTTTTGTTTTCTACTTAAAATCTGGGTGAAATGAGAAATGTCCCCTGACCCTGTTAATGGTCTCCATCTCTCATATGTCACTCTGAGTAGTATGCATCTGGTAGGAAATTTGAAGCCCTCTCCAATTCCTCTGGTTACTAGAATTTCATTTTGCAGCGACTCGGGTGTGTTATGGGAAGCCACCAAGCCACTGGAACTGTCTTTCTGCACATTCAGGATGACCGCTCTGATCAAGGCATGTGTAGAAGGTTCCCTTCATGCTCATAAGGGACAGCAATGTTTTTTTCTCTGAAAAAAGAATTCTGACTAGATTTTCTTGGCATCTTTATTTTATGTCCTATTCATAATATAATATCCGTTAGAGAACACAATCAATTTGAAATCTAGTCTGTTTTAAAAGCAAAGTTTAGAAATTGTTTTAGGTTCTACCCCAATGCCTTAGTTTTCACCAGACAGTATTTGTGTTTTTACATCTACTTATTTTTAACATCCTTTTTCTCTTTTGTTGCTATGTTTAAAAAAAAAAAATCCCAAACACACAAACTGCAATGGAAACTGACTCTACAGGAGAAGGAGCAAAATGGTCTATACACAAAATTCTGTCAAATGCACAAAGTAAAAAACTGGAAATAATTGAGAGAAAAATGTTTTTTCTCTGATTTCTTTGTTATAGTAACCTGTGATGTTGCTTATGATAAATATAGATAAAAATGTTTCAAACAGAAGAGTGATATTTTCATTAACTGCGTGTCTAATCTTAAAGTGGTGGTATTATTGGGCCCCCTACTTTCTTTTTTGTGTGCTGCAATAATGTTTGTTTTTAAAAGAAACATTGCTCTCTATTTCTTCTCTCCTTTTAAATATGAGGTCTTATCCTGCCCTGGGCTATGGCGGGAAAGGGATGGCTAGAAAGTTCCTGCACAGCAGTGAAGCAGGATACCCTCCTACTGAGTTCCTGTAGTTGGACAGGCTGACTTATCTGCCTGGTCCCCAGGGAGGTACAGAATACTGGGTTGCTGAGAGTGTGATCAGATTTCTGGATTCTGCAACACTCACTGGAGGGTGTGCAACAGCATAATCCTGCCCTACATCAGTGGGATGGCTTGGGCGCCTGTCATGAAGCTGGCATCGTTCTTCTCATTGTCACTTTAAAGCACATCAAATTTTTCATGTAAAATAAGATCCCCATCGTTAATTGTGAGAAATTGAGTTCTTAGTGCAAATAACTCTTCCATAGGTGTCTCTGGCATGGACCTGGGATTAGACTTAATTAATGAGAGTTCTTACTTTTCACTTCATCCACTTCTACGATTGCACTGAAGGTACATAGTCTGCTTGCACTAAAAGGACTCTGTGCAAAACCAAAAGGTGTTTCTGTTTAACCCAGGGTTGTTATGAGCAATGTCTTTATAACCAATCCAGTGTGGGAGGGACAGAAGACTGGCACGTCCTCCTATGTCAAAATATGAGCCAATGACAAGTCAAAAAGAGATCTGAATGTGTAGTAGTTAACATGTCTTAATAGACTTAACTGTGTTTCAATTTTTTTCAGGGCCCACAGTTTGTCTCCAACAGATCATCTCACAGCATTTTACCTGGCACTGCAGCTTGCCATATCTAGACAGGTTAGTTCTACTTGTCAAGTATATTAAAACTCCATATCGTGATATGAAGATCGAAATTCTGACCTGTGTAAACGGGCACAGCAAACGGTAAACAGCAAACAAAAGAATTCATGTGTTTTCATAGCCTGGAGCAAGCTGTGTTCACCAATGGATAATATACCATTAAGGAGCGTCAGCCATTTTTAACAATGGAATATTTTATTATCCTAAGGATCCAATTACTCTTTCTGTGTGCACTCGTTATAAATTCCGATCATCTGTTACATGATTTATATGTGTCCTCGGAGTATTGAATTCTGTACCTAGACATGCTTAATTCCACTTTCTCATTTAATGAATAGATGGTTTCTGCTCTTTCAGGGCTGGCTTCAGCTTTTTTGTCACCCCAAGTCGTGAACCCAAAAAGAAAAAGATAAACCCGTGATCGGTGGCACTTTGGCAGCGGCTCTACCGCTCTGCTTCATTATTTGGCAGCGGGTCCTTCGCTTCAAGAGGAACTGAGGGACCCGCTGCCAAATGGCCGCCGAAGACCCAGACCCCTTCCCATTGGCCGCCCCAAGCACCTGCTTCCTTCGCTGGTGCCTGGAGCCGGCCCTGTGCTCTTTTTAAAGACACCATAATAGAGGCCCAACTTCAGTGTATACCCCAAATTAAGAAACACAGTAAAAGAACTAAAAAAGAGTCACCATGGCTTAACAACCATGTAAAAGAAGCAGTGAGAGATAAAAAGACTTCCTTTAAAAGGTGGAAGTCAAATCCTAGTGAGGCAAATAGAAAGGAGCACAAACACTAGCCAGTTAAGTACAAGAGTGTAATAGAAAGCCAAAGAGGGAGTTGAAAGAACGGCTAGCCAAAAACTCCAAAAGGTAAGTAAACAGTTTTTAAGTACTCAGAAGCAGAACCAACTAAAAACCAGTGGGCCTTATAGTTGAAATAGAAAGGAATGCTAAAGCGATCAAGTCATATGCGGGAGAAACTAAAATGGATTCTTAGCTTCAGTCTCACGCTGAGGATGTTAGGGAGATTCCCAACCTGAGCCGGCTTTGTAATGACAACGAGGAACGTCACAGATTGGAAGTTCACAGAAGAGTTTTGGAATTAATGATTAACTCACATTAACAAGTCCACCAGGACCAGATGCATTCACATCCAAGATTCTGAAGACCTCAAATTGAAGTGCGGAAACTGTTAACTAAGGTTTGTACCCTTCCTAATCACTTCGATTACCTCAATGACAGGAAGTTAGCTAAATTAACGCAAATATTTATAAAAAGGGCTCTAAGAGGTGATCCTGCAATTCAGACTGGTAAGTCTAACGTGTACGCGGGCAAATTATACGAAACAATATTAAGAAATTGTCAGACACATAGAAAAACATAAAACTGTGACATCGTCAAACATGGTTCTCCTGTAAAGGGAAAGCGTGTTTCTATACTATTCAGAGTTCTTGAAGGATCAACAAACACGGGACAAGGGGGATCCAGTGACAAGGAACTTAAATTTCCAGAAAGCCTTTGACAAGGTCCCTGCACCAAAGGCCTTAACGTAATAAGCTGTCATGGGAACAAAGAGGGAGATCCTTCATGGGACTCAAAGAACTGGGTTAAAAGACAGGGAACAAAAGGTAGGGAAATTATGGTAAGTTACTCAAGAAATGCGAAGAGGGGTAACAGTGGGTGTTCCCCGAATGGCGGTCGTTAGGACAATCTATCAATTTATTCATTAAATGATCCTGGAAAAAGGGGTAAACAGGTGAGGCTGGCAAAGTTTGCCCCAGATAAACTAAACTACACCAAGATAACGGTAAAGACGCAAAAGCCAGATTGGAAGAATTTCAAAAAAGATCCTCCCAACCAAACCTAAATGAGTGGGCAACAAATGCAAAAATGAAATTTTATGTGGATAATGTAAAGTAAGCACATTGAAAAATAACCCAATATGCATATAACAAATGATGGGGCAATTATTAGCTACCGAAACGGAGTCAGCGGAAAAGATCTTGTCTCATTGTGGAATTGGTTCTGGAAAAATGTTTCCAACGCAGTTTGCGTCGAGCAGTCAAAAAGGCCAAAACCAGGATGTAAGGAAAGTCATAAAAGGGAGATAGAGAATAAGACTGAGACTATGTTATTGCCCTTATATAAACCTGAGTAACCCCACATTCCGGACCCGGAGTCAATTGTAGCCTCACCTCCAAAAAGATATTACACGAGAAAAAGGCAAGAAGGGCGACTAACGAGAAGGGTTTGGAGAATAGGTCCCAATACAAAGGACAAGAAAGAAACATGGGCCCTCTACTGAAAGAAAAACTAAAGGGGGATATGATAGAGGTATATAAAATCATGAGTGATGTGGAGAAAGTGGATAAGGAAAAGTTATTTACTTATTCCCGTAATACAAGAACTAGGGGTCATCTAATGAAATTAATAGGTAGCAGGTTTAAAACAAATAAAAGGAAGTTCTTCTTCACACAGTGCACAGTCAACTTGTGGAACTCCTTACCTGAGGAGGTTGTGAAGGCAGGGACTATAACAATGGTTAAAAGGGAACTGGATAAATTCATGGTGGCTAAGTCCATAAATGGCTATTAGCCAGAAAGGGTAAAGAGTGGTGTCCCTGGCCTCTGTTCATCAGAAGATGGAGATGGATGGCAGGAGAGAGATCACTTGATCATTGCCTGTTAGCTTCACTTCCTCTGGGGTACCTGGCATTGGCCACTGTTAGTAGACAGATACTGGGCTAGATGGACCTTTGGTCTGACCCGCTGCGGCCGTTCCTATGTCCCCTGTACTGTGGCTAACATCAATACAGGGAGCATTTCCCTCAGAGTCTGTCAATGTTGCCCTTTAATCCAGTATTCTGCCACAGCATACCCCAGCCCTAAGGGTCAGAAGTAGGAGACTAGGAATCAAATTCTTGTGCCTCATGACCATGTAAAAGTACGTGTTCTCTGAATACTTGTGGATGGTTTGCTTGTTGTAAACAGTACTACAAATATTTATTTAAAAAGAAAAGGAAAATCTTATAAATCTGCAGAAAGAGGTGGGAGTTAAGTTGTGTTCTTAAAACACAACCTGAATCATGTCCTTGTACAGCTGTTACATTTAAAGGAACTAGAATTGTCTTGCATTGCATTAATTTGGGTAATATATAGCTGCTTTTTATATGTCATTGTAGACTTTTTCCTGTATCAGGTTTATTTTAGGAGCTAGATTGGAGCAGAGTAGTTTACATACTCTAGGTGACTACTTTTCATTGCTAATGAACAGCAAAAATATCACATTGGAGAAGAATGGGCTGTCTTATGATATCACAGGTTTCTGTAGCAGGTTATTGTAAGCCTGGCTCTTAGACCCCAGAAATGTAGTAGGGAAAGACTAGAATCAGGTGGAAAGGAAACCCCAGCAAATAGTGCTGGATAAAATATGGAAAAAATAAAAGCAAAAAACTGCTTAATGTTGGACATTGGAGGCTTGGATCAGGAAGTTAAACGATTTAAAGATCCAGATCCACAAATTAGGAAAGGAAAAAATAGGCTGGAGAAGAAAGGAAGATACACAAGGTACATGCAGTGCAATCCAATGAGGCATTTTTGGAGAAAAATAAAAGCTGTGAGGAACTGAGAGAGGAACACAACTAGCTTGTAGAACAAGTAGCAAATTTGCAGGATGAGTTGTAGAGATACCAACATAATGGGAGGCAGGACCCAGGAGCATTTTCCTTAGTTTTCACTGTAGCCATGGGATATATCTGTGCAGCAGGGCCTGTGCAAGTTGCTACTGCTCCCTTGCTTTTGACACTGCTAAAACAAGATACCCTCAGGCTGAGTTGAATAATATATCCAGAGGATTTGGGCATGCCTCTGATCCCCCTGCCCCAATTATAGTTCAGGTACAAAGAGAAGGGAACAACGGTGGAAAGATTGTTACTGAAAAGAATAGTCTTGAAAAAGATGAACCACTTAAATAAGCAGGATTGAGATAAGTTATGGCAGAGATCTTTGAGGCGTTTATGGTTGCAGGTTATAGGTCGTACTATTGATAACTCAAATTTAGGGGCACAGTTGGCATGAGTACTATATAATTTAAGATCAACTCAAGCAGAAACATTGGATGTGAAGCTTCTCCTGGAGGAAGGTCCATGTGAGCTAGCAGATCACCTCCTTTGGAGGTGGAATTTCTGAGAGTATAATGTGCATAATATACTAGCAAGAGGAGAGCAAGCGCACGTTGAAGCAGCATGAATGGTGCTTCCCCAGAATGCAAGAAATTTCTTGCAGTTCAACCCTGATCCCAATCGTTTGGACAGTTTCTTAGCCAGAACTGAGTGCTGGTTGGGGTTAAATAAATCCGCAGTGTCAGTAGCTGAAGCTAACTTTTCCAAGTGGAATCTGACCCCAAGGGCAAGGGATTCTGGGTGAGGGACAAGGAGATAGGAACATGGAAGACTATGGATGCCATTTTGGCAGCTTGAAAAAGAGAAGCAGCAACTGGAGGAGGAAGTAAAAATATTGAAAGCTCTGCAGGGGTGTCCACCTGCTGAGAAAGCTCATCCAGTGAACTCCCGATAGGGTTTCCAGACTTCTGCGCCTCAGCTGTTCTTCATACTTCCCCTTTCACAGGATGGCACGTGGTAAAAACCACTATATCGGAATTGGAAAAGAACATGTTACTAAATAGCCATGGAACAAAAGATTAGGGACAATACTGTACAGACAGTGGAAATACATTGGTGGGCTGTACCAGACGAGGTGAGCTTGCACCCCCTGGGTTGTACTTTGAGCCTGATATTAATGGTAGTTCAAATTATTACAATTACTGTTGTCCTGAGAATGTGTTGCTGGGTAATAAGCTTCAAAAAGCACACAAAAAAAATCCCAAAATGTAATGAAAATACAACAAATGTTTAAAAATATTGAAAAAATTTTAAAAACCCCAAGCAGTGGAATGTCAGTCTGGCTTGATATGAGTAATTAAACATGGAGGAGGCCTCATTTCTTGGAAGACAGGTTTAGGGAAGTAAATAGATGAGCAGGCTGAAAACAGTTGTGTAACTAAATTAGAAAATGGCTCAGTCAGCTATGAGACAGAATGTCTGAACTAGCTAAGGTATGGGGAGGGAATGCCTAGGGAACCATTTGCAAAGAACAAGATAACAATGGACAAGATATGCTGAAAATGTAAAGGTGAGGTAAAGAGTAGGTTGAACATGGCCAGTGCGTAGACAGAGCTTGCTGTATGAGAATTTCCTACCAAGTATTTGGTAATCCCAAAATTTGTAATGCAATGTATGGTAAATGCAATGAGATGTGTAGATATATATATAAAGGGAGAGGGTTTCTGTGTAACTTTGGATCTGTGATGTACCCGGCATCCATACTCTGTTTGGGTCTAATCAGCTCAGCGTAACTTTGCTGCATGCCAAATAAAGATACCTGAGTGATGAAGTCTCGAGTTGAACTGTGTTCCTGGGAAGCTGAGTGGAAAGAGATCTTGGAGGGAATCCCAACTGTTATGAGTTTGCCAGAATTTCGTTTTTACTTCAGAAGCACATTGCTTTATGAAATGCAATTTCAGATTGTACGTTCATTTCAACACTTGAAGCATTTGTTTAAACAAAAGCATATATAACTTTGGTGATTATGGGGAGTTATAAAGAAAGATTACTCTGAAATCTGTGTGCTTATTCAGATATACTTGAGCTGAAGTTAAAATAAAATATCTTTTGAGCATCATTAAAAAGATATTTAAAATGTTGTAAATGGGAGAAGAGGAATGAATTAGGTGCAATGGTCTGGTATTGACTGCTATGCATAAATTTAAACACATTTTATCTCATTTCAGAGGTTGATTTATTACTTTGGAGCTTTTAATGTTCACTGTAAAATGTCAAGTCTGCTTGTATATTTCTGGTTAGTATTTTATGTGAGTCTGTGCAGCTTTGCATAATTTCTACAAGTATTACATGTACTTTGAATGTTTATATACGTGCAGTGAAGTTATAGCAAGTGGTATTTCTAATAATAACTCTTCTCAGCATTTTTTTACTCAGATCCCAGAAGCTTTAGGTTATGTTCGTCAGGCTCTTCAACTTCAAGGAGATGATGCCAACTCTTTGCATCTCCTTGCACTCTTGCTGTCAGCCCAGAAACACTATCATGATGCTTTGAATATAATTGATATGGCCTTGAGTGAATATCCAGAAAACTTCATGTGAGTACTTTCAGTGCATCTATTTCCATATACCCTATTTCACAGCTCCTGAATTTTGTTGGATAGTAGTAGGCTCCCTATCTCATTAATGGCAAGAGAGGTTATTTTTGAAGATTGCCATCTTTTTTATTTTAGCTTTATTTTTTTCTCCAATGTATTGTAATTGTTTTCAATACTATTGCTGTTTCTTAGCATTTTAGGCTTTTTTAAATTTGAAAAAAGGTTTCAAACAGCTGCCCTGTTTTTTTGGTGGTATTCTGTATACTGGTTATTTGTTTTAAAAATTTTCCATTTAGCATGTTTTACAGTATTCTCCTGGGTTCTGTATTTTTATGTAGCAGCCTAAAAAAGCTTATATGATACTTTAACAAAAAAAAAAATAGTTTCATAATGTCATCCTCTAAGGATAAAAATGCACGAATACTAATGTGTTTATTGTATAAAAGTTGCTGTGCTACTTTCTGTGTTTAATGGCCAGTCATCAGGAATCAACAGGTGCATAATTAAACAACTGAAGTGGAAGCAGCACAAATTTGGTGGAAGGTTCTTTTATCATATTAAAAACAATTCATTTTTTGTTGTGCATACTCGTATTTTGCTTGGGACACACACAGGCATCACAGTTTCCTTTGTTGTTGGATGACATCCCTTAAATATAGTTGGATTTCATAATTCTGTAAAGATGCATTTAAATTCAGTATAAAATTAGTATATATTTCAGTGGAACCCCACAATATGGTCGAAAGTTTCAGCGTGAAATTATAATACTACTGAAGTCAGTGGCAAAACTCCCTTTAACTTCAGTAAGACCAGCTATGTTTTATTCTGATAAAGAAGTTTCAGTGTCAGCTACTCCAGGTTATGCTCCACAGCATTTTAAACATCCCAAACTAAGTTGCTGACAATTCAACATTAATTCAAACATTTTAAAAATGTATTAGTCTTTATCAGATGCCCATTTAACAGATATGATAGTAATAGAATTTTCAGTTTAAAATATAAACTATTTTTAAACTAATATATAACTTTGTGGCAATAAAAAAAAAAATCTATCAGTGTTTTGAACCAGTCAGAGAGAACAGACTTACCTCAATAAGAAACTGTTTCCTAATAATCTAAAACCACTGTCACCAAGATTTCTAACAACCTTTTCATGGCCAAATCACAGGGTCCGTATTTCATCCTCATGGATCTTATCACTACTTTTGACCCTTCTTTTTGAAATCTGACCCTCTGAAGCTTTTGAATTTGTGCCTGCTGCTTCTGAGACTGCCCCATACTTGTTTCTTTGGGTGAGTCCTTTCTCTGTGTAATCTGCTCCTCTCCTGGTTTCAGCTTCCATCTTTATGCTGGTGGCTCTCATATATACTACTCAACTCCTGATCTGTCTGCTTCTGTCTAATCTCACATCTCAGTCTGCTCTCCGATGACTACTCTGGAATGACTCACTGTCCGCTTAAACTTAACAATGCCAAAGCTGAATTCCTCTTCTTCCCTCCCAACTCCTTCATTCTCATTTGCTGTTGACAGTTCTGCTATCCTCCCTGTCATTCCATCACCCCATAAATTAGAGGATCATCTTTGACTCATCCCTCTCTTACCCTGATTATCCAGGCTGTTTGTTTCCAAATTTTGCCACTTATCCCTGCATGAGTCGTCCTCTTTCAGTGCAGACAACAAAATCTCTCATCCAAACCCTCATTCTCTCCCATCTTGATTACTGACCTCCCTTATATCCAGGTCTCCTCCCACTCCATGTTAAATCCATACAAAGCACAGTTAGTAAGATCACCTTCATCGCTCTGCCCAGGTACCACATCGACCTCACCTCTCCCTGAATCTCTCCAGTTGCTCCCACTGTTGAACTGCATCACTTCAAGTCTTTGTGCACTTGACATCAAAGGTCCTTCACAGCAATATGCCACCCTACTTGTGCAATATTATCACCTGCTGCGTCATCTCTTGCCTCCTCTGTTTCACAATTTCAGCATCTATCCATTTCTCAGATTCGTACACAAACATATCTGTGCCTCCCCAAATTCGCTTCTCAAGAACCAAAAATTTTGAAAGATGTTAAACATCATACATCAGGTCTTGAGACAGGCTTTAACTACTGAGTGAGGCAGTTGTTTGCATCTTCCTCTGAAGTATCTTGCTATTGTCAGAGATAGGATACTGAACTAGGTGGACTAGGGTATGATCCAGTATCAGAGGGGTAGCCGTGTTAGTCTAGATCTGTAAAAGCAGCAAAGAGTCCTGTAGCACCTTATAGACTAACAGACGTATTGGAGCATGAGCTTTCGTGGGTGAATACCCACTTCGTCGGATGCATGTGATCCAGTATGGCAATTCCTTTATTCCTATATGTCTGTTTCAGTATACATCTGTGGATTTTTCAAATTGAGAAAAGAAAAAGATAAACAATTGTTTACATTGAATCTTGAGCCTAAACCTAGCTCCACACTAATTCCAACGCACTAAAAAATAAGGGGCAATCTTTTATTCTTAATTTAGGACAAGACTGTGGTTTTAAGTCACTGACCAGATTATGCGGTACAGGTCCCTTGGTGGAAAACCTAGTTGGACAGATCTTATTGGGCTAGAATTCCTGAAGAGTCTTTCGGAGAGGGGAGAAAGGAAGTGAGTGCAGACATCAGCGTGGAAAATCTGCCAGCCTCTGAAAAAGAATGAATGTGAAATTACTCTCCCTGTGCTGGTACAGCTATACCCCTCTTAGTTCCCTTTTTGGGTGGATAATCTGCTTGGTAGCAAACCCCATCAGGTCATGGCTGGTCCCTGCAGAGAGTTCAAGGGATGATGAAGATTCCTTATTTTCTGTCTTCTCTCTTGGGCAGCCACAATGTGGCCCATAATTTAAACTTGGTATTGAATTCTCCATATAATTATATTATTTTCTACAGGGATTTATCAGCAAAGCCTCAGTTATATGATCAGGTCTTATTACTATATCTTTGACATGTAAAACATCATGTACAAATACACCTCTCTCTCGATATAATGCTGTCCTTGGGAGCCAAAAAATCTTACCACATTGTAGGTGAAACCGTGTTATATTGAACTTGTTTTGATCCACTGGAGTGCGCAGCCCCGCCACCCCGGAGCACTGCTTTCCAGCGTTGTATCCAAATTTGTGTTATATCGGGTGGTGTTATATCGAGGTAGCAGTGTATTTGACAGTTTTTTTTGTTCTACAAAAGTGCTTTGGATGTAAGCTGACTCTATTTCCCCACCTCAGCAATTGCTGACAGATGACAACCACATTCCCTCTCCCCCACCACCTGTGAGAAGAGATCCTTATAACACACCTCAAAAGTTGCTAATTTTCAGTATGCTCAAACATTCCTTGATTCATTCTATTTTCTTTAGTATTTAATTGGGTTTTTGTTACATTTCAATTGTTTATTTTTTCTCTGGGGACACAGACCAGGATATCCAGTATCTTGTTCTGAATCTTAGTAAATTAAATAGTATGGGGCTTCTGAGTCTCCTCGTTGCTGCATATCAGAGACTCCCCTATCAAAGTATAGTTTAAAACTTTTTTGCATGTGTGATAAATGAAGTGTGTGGGGTGAGGGGGAGGTAGCTCCTTTTGATGGACAGCCAGTTAGCTGTCAAATCCCTCTTGGTAGCTGTTCTCTGCATGCTTTACCTGTAAAGGGTTAAAAGTCCCCCAGGTAAAGAAAAGGAAGTGGGAACCTGACCAAAAGAGCCAATGGGAAGGTAGAACTTTTTAAAATTGGAAAAGAAACTTTCCCTTTGTCTGTTGTTTTCTCTGGGTTGCAGGGACATGGAGCAGCAATGCTGTAAGCAGCTTTAAGCCAGGTATGATTATAGATTATCAATTCATACCTCAAACCTACTTATCTGAAGCCTCAGATATGTAGGTAAAATTAGGGAATGTCTAAAAAGACGCGATGAGGTTTATTTCTGTTTATTTTTTAAGGCTTGTGGACTCCTTTGTACTAACTCCAGATGCTTTGTTTGCTTGTCAACTTTAAACTAACCCCCAAGAAAGCTATCTTGGGTGCTTAACTTTTGGAATTGCTCTTTTAAAATCTAGCAAAAGCCTAAGTTCCAGATGTATTTTCTTCCTTTTTGTTTTTAATAAAATTTACCTTTTTTATGAACAAGATTGGATTTTTGGTGTCCTATGAGGTTTGTGCGTGTTGTTTAATTAACTGGTAGCTTTAGTTTTTTTTCTCAGCTCTTCCCGGATTGGGGGAGGGGTAGGGATGAGTGTGTGTGTGTGTGAGACAGAGAGGGAGAAAAGACTTGAGGGTACCCCACAGGGAGGAATTCCCAAGTGCTCCTTCCTGGGTTCGAGGGGGTTTTGGCATTTGGGTGATGGCAACGTTTACCAAGCCAAGGTCACAGAAAAGCTGTAACCTTGGGAGTTTAATACAAGACTAGAGTAGCAATATTAATTTTTAAAATCCTTGCGAGTTCCCACCTTCTGTACTCAAAGTGACAGAGTGGGGATTCAGCCTTGACAGCATGGATATAGAAGTTGCTTTACAGCTTATTGAAGATAATCCTCTCTTTGTGGAAAAACTAAATTTAAAAAATAAATACACAGTGTATGTGAATTATGCCATTCATTATTTAATTTACATTGTGCATAACTGAATACCACTACATGCTACACTGTGTGCCTTCCTGCCATTCTTACGGGGCTTTTGTTTTGTTTTTGTTTTTTTCCAGTCAAGTGGCTTTAATTTCAAGTTTGCATGTGATACCTTCATAAAACACAAGGGAAAGCTGTAAACTGGTAATAGAAGCTGTGCTGATAAAACAGTTCTTCCTGGTCCTCCTCTCTTGTTGCTGAGAGATGCATTTTGCCTAACTACTGATCGATGGGTGAATGCTAACGGCTGGTTTTCAACATTTTAATCCTTTAAAATTTGGTACCTTTCCAGGATCGATTCTCGCGCTGACACCGCTCATGTCAGAAATATGCTATTGATATATCCCCCAAATCTGCATCTTGGGCTTATAGGGACCCTGGTTTATTGCTCTCAGCCAAGAAAAACTGCTGAACAAACACAGCCATTCATATACACTTTTTGCAGTGTGACCCCTTTGTTAAGAAATAGAGAGCTTGCTCCAGGCCCGAGAACCATCCTAAGCAAATGAAGTCATGGGAGAGAGTGAATACCACATTCTAGTGTTACCTGCAAGTCATAGCATCTTCTCCACATGGAGCGTTAACATCTCATTCTTTGCAATATAGGGAGGAAAAAATAAGATGAAGAAGTAATAAATCCACCAGACTGAGGAAATACATGCTGCTTAGATCATTTTTCCAGGACGCATTTAAAAGCTGTATGCTTGGCATACCAACTTTGCTGCAAGGTATTTTGCTGAAAACAGCCATATTCTGTGGCAAAGAAATGTAACACCTTTCACATCTAGAATTACCTAAAATTTTGAATCTATTACCACACCACTGCATAATCTAAAGAAAAGGCTTCTACTCCACCCTTTTTCTTCACAAGTATCAGAATCCAAACTTACACAAAGGGACATAACCTCATCCCATCCCAGCACTCTTAGGCTTTGTCTACACTGGTAAGTGAAAGAGAACATTTTTGTCGTTTAGTGGTGTTTAAAAAAAACACCCTCCCGAAAGACAAAAGCTTTGTCGACAAGAAGCGCTGGTGCAAAGAGCACTTTGTTGGCTGGAGCACTCTCTTGCAACAATGCTAACGCCGCTCGTTGGAGGTGGAAGTTTTTTGTCTGCGGGAGAGCTCTTTCCTACCGACAAACAGCTGCTACACTGCATGCCTTTTAGCAGCACGGCTGTAGCAGCACAGCCATGTTGCTGAAAGTTGCATAGTGTAGACATAGCCTCAGATTGCTTACTCTTCAAACTCAATGAGCCTACAAATGCAAAGATACAGACTAGAAAATTTCCTCTTGTTGTTATTTCTGCAAAGTTCAACTGTAGGACTTGTCTGCCAAACTATGGCCACAGAGGGATATTGAGTAGTAGTTGCCTGTTTGGTGTAGAGTAAATAGAGGTTTGTTTAACAGGTACCCATTTTATATGTTTGGATGCATGTTCAAGAAAATTACTTGTGGTGACTTTTATGTTTTGTCAAGAGTTTCAAAATGAAATGAATACCTTTAGCACATTTTAAACACACCTGTATTCCCTTTTTCTGCCCCACTCCCATGTGCATTTACTGTGAAGCTGTTTCTATGATGAATACTGCTTTTTTGTGAGATTTCCATTGATGATGCAAGACTTGTGAAAATACTGAGGGGAAAGAACATAGAAAACTACGTGTGCAAATCTTTGTCAAGGCTGCTGCTATGTTCCCCAGGCAAGTTTCCAGTGGCTTTCCTGGCAGGCCATGCACATACAGGATCCCACAGTCAATAATTTTTTTGACACTGCAAAAAACTTTTCAACCTAATTTGAGTTCTGCTCGTGACTAAAATATCAAAGTAAATTTGCCGCAGTGCTAGTGGTGGTGAGGTGAGAGAGAACTAGACGTATTAGGTGCTAGAATGTTGATGATGAGTGTGGTATAATGACTAAGTAGACAAGACATTTGTCCCCCTCTGCAAAGAGGATAGAGTAAATAAGTTATGAAAATGTTGCCTTGATATTTGATTGCAAATAACTGTTTTATCCTTGAATTGCCTGTGTTCCACCCGTTTGCTTAGGACACAGATTTTTGTAAATTTTCATTATGAACTTCGTATTGTTTTGTTCTTACAAGAAACTGTTTCCCCTCTGCCTATCAGTTGATAAGAATTCTAGTTAATACTGTGAAAAAGAGTAGATTTTGTTCAAATCAGGTTCACTATCTTGTGCAAAGCATGTATCTGTATAATACACTGTATTTTAGTCACAAAGAGAGAGAGATTAGTGACAGTCCTTTACTTAAAATCTCAATTTTTACAATTCCCAAACTTCCTGTCTTTTATTGTTGTCTCATGAGGTACGTGTTTCTATATGGTCTCTGCTATTTATAGTATAAAATCTTTAAATACTTTATTTATTCTACCTCATGCTTAGCCATCAAATTATCACTTAGCAGGATGGATTCCTGTTTCATAATTAAATATTTATATAGTCACTTTTTCACCTTAGTATTTTTTTTAACTTATGGTATTATGTTACCAAATCAATAAGTCTAGTATGTTACCTGAGATCATCATGATTTAATGAATAAGTAATAAACAATAACTGCTAATATGCTGCAAATTAGTGATGACTCCAAGAGATGACAGCTGACAGGCTTTTTAAAGTAGCAGGCATAAGGAACAGCAGAAGGGATATTTGAGGAATGCAATAATCTTATTTTAATGTTAAGCTGTAAGCTCAAAAAAGGAAAGACATATGGTAACAGGTCTAAAAGCAACTGAAAACTAAGCTCACTGTTTAAACATTTACATTTGTTGAAGTGTAGTAGAAAACTTTTTTGTTACAAGAATATTTCATAAAATTTTAAGCAAATGTATTATCTTAATTGAAAACTCTGAAATTCTTCCTGGCCCATGGAGATTTTTTCTGAGCTACACTATTTCAGGAGTCAGCAGTGGAATATGGAGCCCTTTATTTTTCCCCAGGTCAATAATGGCTGCAAGTCATATTCATTTAATGGCTGCAAGTCATATTCGTTTGATGACTGTCCATTATCCTAAGTGAAATGAGTTGTTGTTCGAGTGCTTGTTCGTGTCAATTCCATTCAGGTGCGTGTGTGCCCTCACAGTAGCCGGAAGATTTTTCCCCGAGCAGCATCCCTGGGGTTGTCCTGAGCACCCTCTCGAGTCATGCCTTAATAGCACTCAATAAAGGGCCCTGCCAATCTGCCACCCCCTCAGTTACTTCTTACCGCCAGTGACAGTAGCTGGATCTTCCCCTTGCTCTTGCTTCAGCATGCAGCTTAGCAGTACTTTTGGTTTTTGCTGTAGATAGATAGTTCTAGTTGGTTAGTATAGCATAGTTAGTTCACTTACAAGTTTCAGTTACGGGGGGTTCCCCCCCCACTTGTCACTGGGGCAGGCTTTGATCCCCGGGCTTCAAGATTGGGGGAGGGATAGCTCAGTGGTTTGAGCATTGGCCTGCTAAACCCAGGGTTGTGAGTTCAATCCTTGAGGGGGCCATTTAGGGAACTGGGATAAAAATCTGTCTGGGGATTGGTCCTGCTTTGAGCAGGGGGTTGGACTAGATGACCTCCTGAGGTCCCTTCCAACCCTGATGTTCTATGATTTGCAAGGACTGTGCAAAACACATGCCTAAAAGTGACTCCCACACCTCCTGTTTATAGTGTCTGGGGTAGGGTCACCAAAAAGACTGCTGCAAGATCTGTCAGGAATTCTGACCGAGAACACTTAAAGAGAGGGAGCGGCACCTTAAAATCCTCCTCATGGAGAGAGCTCTTCGATCTCAGTCAGACCTAGGCGCCGGGTTTCCCAGTTTCTTTTTCAGTGCTCCGGTGCCATCTTTGAAACATCCAAGGAGGCTCGGCACCACCATGGAGCCTCTCGGGCACTCCAGCCCTCACGGCCACGAGTGGTCCCTTCAATCGGACATCGTGAATTCAGTCTTCTAGAGGTGGAGATTTCCCCAGATAGACCTCTTCACTATGCAACACAACAGGAAGTGCCAGCAGTTCTGCTCCTTCTAAAATCATCCCAGGCTCCAGCGCGGACACATTCCTCCTCCCATGGGGAGATTGTCTCCTATATGCCTTTCTGCCCATACTGCTCGTTCCGAAGATACTCCTCAAGATCCAGAGGGAACAAGCTCAGGTCATCTTGATAGCTCCAGCCTGACCCCACCAGCACTGGTACACATCTCTCCTAGACATGTCTGTGGAAGCTCCAGTCGCCCTGCCGCTTTTCCCAGACGTTCTGATACAAGATCACAGTTGTCTCCAACATCCAAACCTCAGGTTGCTGCACCTCATGGGGTGGAAGCTCCGTGGTTGAACCTGGTGAAGCTTTCCTATTCAGACCAGGTTAGACAAGTCCTCCTTGGCAGCAGGAAACCCTCTGTGAGAGCTACCTACCTTGCCAAGTGGAAGAGATTTTCAGTCTGGTCGGCACAGCGCCATTCATTCCAGATGCTCACCTCAGTACCGCTTATTCTGGACTATCTCCTCCATTGAGGCAGCAAGGACTTTCAGTGTCATCATTAAGGGTTCACTTGGACACCATCTTAGCCTTCCACTGGGCGCGGAGGCCCCAATTTCTAAAAGATCTCGACAGGCTACACCCTCACGTCCGGCAGCCTGTCTCGGCTTAGGACCTCAACCTGGTCCTTTGTAGACTCATGGGACTGGTCTTTGAACCCTTGGCATTGTGCTTCCTGTTCTACCTCTCTTACAAGTCATGTTCCTGGTAGCGATAACCTCAGCCACGAGGGTGTCTGAACTTAAGGCCCTAACATCAAAGTCCCCTTACACCGTGTTCTATAAGGACAAGGTTCAGCTCAGTCCTCATCCTGCTTTCCTACCAAAGGTTGTGTCGCAGTTTCACATCAACCAGAACATCTTTCTTCTGGTATTCTTCCCTAAGCTGCATTCCAGCGGCAGGGAGCAGAGACTTCACTCACTGAATGTCCATAGGGTGCTAGTCTTTTACATCAAGTGAACAAAGCCATTCAGAAAATCAGTTCAGTTATTTGTGGCAGTGGTGGACAGAATGAAAGGTCTGCCTGTGTCGTTGCAATGCATTTCGTCATGGATCATATTCTGCATTCCTGAATACTACAGCCTGGTGAGGATTCCTGCACCTCCAATCACTGCACACTCCACTATGGTGCAGGCTTAATCAACAGCATTCCTGGCTCAGGTTCCCACTCAGGAAATCTGCAAAGCAGCCATGTGGTACTACATTCATACTTTCACCACAAACTATGTGGTTATCCAGCAGGCCAGAGACGATGCGGCCTTTGGATGAACAGTACTCCAATCTCCCTGCAGTTCTGGGATGGCAGGGGCAACATGGAGCTCCCACTGCGAGCCAGGGGACCCACCAGTTCCCAGCAGCTGCTGTGGGTGGCAGGGGTCCACAACTCCAAGCCACAGATGGCCAGAGACCCTGGAGCTCCAAGCCACAGTGGGTGGAGGGCCTCGAGGTCCCCATTTTGTCATGGATATTTTTAGTAAAAGTCACAGACAGGTCGTGGACTTCCACATGACCTGTCTGTGACTCTTACTAAAAATATCCATGACAAAATCTTAGCCTGACTCGTACATCTTGGAGGAAGTATAAATATAAATGTAGATGTATCCACCTAGATCAGTTGTTCACAACACCCTTGGATGTATAAATAGGGGAGTAGTGAGTAGAAAGATGATTTTTACCTCTGTATATGGTATTCATAGGATGGATCCTGGAATACTGCTTGCCATTCTGGTGACCATTTTTAAAAAGGGTGTTGAAAAATTTAGTGTGTGCACAAAAGAGCCCCCCAAAATTATTAAAGGGCTAGAGAAAATGTCTTAGCCCTGGTCTACACTGGGGGGTGGATCAATCTAAGTTACACAACTTCAGCTACCTGCATAACATAGTTGAAGTCGACATATTTAGATCAGCTTACCATGGCGTCTTCACTGTGGTGAGTCAACTGCTGCTGCTCTCCCGTCGACTCTCCCTGTGCTTCTCACAGCGCTGGAGTACAGGAGTCGATGGGACAGCGCTTGGGGGTAGATTTATTGCGTCTAGACTAGATAAATCGATCCCTGCTGGATTGATTGCTGCCCACCAGTCCAGCGAGTAGTGTAGACATACCCTTACAGTGAGAATCTTAAAGAATCTCTATTATTTTATCAAAAAGAAGACAGAGGTGATTGATTAGTGTATAACTACTTCCATAGGTAGAAAATGCCAGGTATTAAAGGGCTTTTTTTTATCTACTGGAGAAAGGCAAAACGAGACCCAGTGACTAGAAGTTGTAGCCACACACATTCAAATTAGAAAGTAGGCACAAATTTTAATAGTGAGGTTGATTTAACCATTTGAACAAACTACTAAGGGAGGTGGTGGATCCTCCATCTCTTGATGTCTTCATATCAAGACTGGATGCCTTTCAGAAAATATTTTAGTCAAATGTGAGTTATTTGGCTCAATATGGGG
This sequence comes from Chelonoidis abingdonii, assembly GCF_003597395.2. Lineage (NCBI taxonomy): Eukaryota > Metazoa > Chordata > Testudines > Testudinidae > Chelonoidis > Chelonoidis abingdonii. The sequence continues at coordinate 122,204,990 of NC_133772.1, read as the reverse complement.
TAACTGATTTAAATGTAATGGCCTGTGATACACAGGAGATGAGACTCGATGATCTAATGGTTTCTTCTGGTCTTAAACTCTGACTCTATCCAATACTCAGTTTGGCAGGTGTCATTTTAACGTTCAAAGTGGCATGTCCACAGCTTCATATTAGTCAACTCTGATACTTCAGTATACTAGACTGGTGTTCATCAAAAACAGAAGAAGATAGATACACCAACATTAAATTATACTGAGATGGAATATATTTAATTTAGTGTACATGTCACCTGATTTTTAAATTATTTAAGTTGCATCAATACTATCAAGCAAGTTTTGGCTGTAGGCTGCTCTAATTTACGACAACTGGCTATGTTCCCTAAGTGATCATGCATCAGCTGTGAATTGGCAGAGTCAAGCTTTGATCTCCCTGCACTAACATGGTGCTGTCTGCCTTTGGCAAGACTCCCTAAGCTGGGATGGGGAAGTCAGTATAAGAGTTTTGTCCGCTGCTTTTATGACATGAGAGTATTCCTGCTGGGGAAATTTTCAACAGCAAAGCTGCAACCAGAGTCTGGCCCTTTGCTCCTTCCAGGCAGGGCAAAGGGGACAGAACTAGAGCAGTTGTTGCTCCATCTAACATATTTAGAAAAGAAGGTATTTTTTTTCTAACTCGTGTTTAATGGTGGTGGTGAAAAGAATTATTAAATATGGTTACTGTCCATTGTGAGAGGTGAATAGGCTTGGAAACTGAACTCCTCCTTACAAGTGGACACATCAGAACAATAGTCTGACCTGGTATAATACAGGCCAAAAAAACTCACCCAGCAATCTCTGCATCAAGCCCATCACTTCTCCTTGTGCTATTGCATAACTTTAAAGAAGATACCTGGTTTTGAATTTAAAGTGATACAAAATCTACCACATCTCTAGGTAGATTGTTCTGAATGATAAATTACTGTTACTTTGAAAAACATGAACTTATTTTTAATCTGAATTTGTCTAGCTTCAGCTTCTGACCATTGGATTTTGTTATGCCTTTCTGCTAGAATAAAGACAGTATCAGAAATCTTCTCTAAGTAGTACATAGACCAGGGGTCCCCAACGCGGTGCCTGTGGGTGCCATGGCGTCTAAGTGTGCTCGCGTACTGGCCGGCGGAGGAGCATCTGCCGAAATGCTATCAACAAGCTGTGTCATCCAGAGGCGTCACCACCAATTTTTGGTGGTATTTCGGCAGTGATGTCTCTGGATGACGCTGCTTGTCGGCAGCATTTCGGCAGTGACGCCTATTGACATTGCCCCTTGGCTGAATTTCAGCGGATGCTCGTCCGCCGCCATGGTCCTTGTCGTCTGGCGGGTGCCATAAGGTTGGGGACCACTGACGTAGACCTTGATCAAGTCACCTCTTGACCTTCACTTTGATAAACTAAACGTATTGAGCTTCTTTAGTCTCACTCTAAAGCTTGTATTCCAGACTTTAAATCATTCTTATAGCTCTTTCCTGAATACCTCCAATTTTTCAACATCCCGTTCATAAATGTGAACACCAAGACTGGACGTTTAATGATTTCACTAATGCCATAGACAGAGGTAATACCAACTCTTAAACTCATGATTGATGTTCACTAGCTTATATATCTGAGCTTGACTTGTGTTTGCTTAGCTAGATGTAGCATTGCACTTGGGAACTCATGTTAATTGTTATCTGCCATGATTCCAAGTCCTTTTCAGTGTTACTGCCTTCCAGGGTATAATCCCCCATCTTGTAAGTGAGACGTACATTCTTTTTTTCCTGGGTAGGACCTTGCATTAGGTTGTATTAAAATGAACATTCTTCAAATGCACCCACCTCACGAAGTGATCCAGGTTCCAGTGTAACTCACTTGTCTCCAATATTATTTACCAGTTCACCAATTTTGATATTAGCTGGAGATTTTACTAGTAATGATTTTATATTTTCTTCCAGAATATTGAAAATATACAATAGCACTGAGCAAAGAACCCATCCCTGTGGGACCTTACTCAGAACACCTGTAATGGATGGCAATTCTCCATTACAATTACTTTTTGAGGTCTTTGAGTCATTTTTACCTCACTTAATGTGGGCTAGATTGATTTTTGTTTAATGTTAATTTTAATCTAATTAAGAGATATGACTTACAGAAGTTTTAAGTATATTATGTCAAGAGTATTACACTTTATCAGCCAATCCTGGAATCTCATACAAAAATTATATCATGTTTGTCTGACAGGGCATATTTTCCATGAAAAATATTGATTGGTATTAATTATGCTACCATCCTTTAATTCTTTACGGATTCCGTCTCATATTAACCTTTTCGTGATTTTGCCTCCAATCACTGTCAGGCTAACAAGCCTATAGCTTCCCAGGTCATCCCATTTACCCCTCTCAAATATTAGCGCAACATTAGTTTTAAACAAGTTATCTGGCGTTTTCCCAGTTCCTTCAAGATTTCTGGCACTTTCCAAATTGCCACTTACTTGTGGGACTAAAATGGAACATCTTTTGCAGTAGATTATGCAGCTCTTTATAATGTGATAATTTGTCTCCATTCTTATGTGCTTTGATCAGTAATGAAATAGTTAACAATAATGACATTTAAGTTATTCTTGTAAATGTAAGCTACCATAAACATTAACAGGGTAGTTGACAACTCTCAAAACTATTGATTCAAACTCTGCAAACTCAGGCAGACATTATTGTGTTGGTTAATGTCTTACTTATGGGGCTAATATCAGATGCTGGGCATTTCATACCTTTACCTGTTTTGGGGTAGAATTTCACAGTTCTCCCACTCTACCCCAGACACTCTATCTGTGTCAACCACATATTACCAAACAGGCCTAGCTAAATTTTGGCACCTGTGTGATTTTCTCTTTAGGAATATGTGACCAATGATATAGTGACCTGCAGTCATCTTAAAACAAATAGGTTTATTAGCCCCTGGAGCAAAACTTTAGAGAAAATGAGTTTTAGAAAACCCAAACACATATTTAGTCTCATCTAATCTTATGATTCAATGCAAGCTAAGTTAAATGGGCTTCCCTCTTGAGTTAATGGAATAGAACAGACCCAACTTGCATCTTTTTAGGAAGCTGAGGAACTCTTGGGGCCCAACCAGCAAATCAACCCTAGTTGGTTTCCTCCCCTCTCAGGACCAGCCTTTTCTCAAAGCCCCAACCTGCTTGCGTGTGTCTGAGTCCGATTGCCATATTGCTTTCTTATAGACTTTGTTACAGGGCCTAGGTGTGAAGTCTTTCTTTTTTCCCCCAATGCCCAGTCCAGCCCACCTAAGAGAATGTCCCTGAGATGATTGCTCCATTGTTTGGCAATTAGGTCCATTTAGTCTTAATGGCTTGCGGTCATTGGTCTTGTGACTGTGGAGGATGGTGCTGAAACTGTCTGCTGCCCTTTAATATTCCAGCACTCCATCTCAGAGACCCAGTACATAAATTATATGTTGGGGTTCAGATCAATACTCATCTCAGTTACATTCAGTTCATGTTTTGAAGTTTTTCTTCACAACCGTGATAGCAAGAGATTTACTTTATAATAACCATTTAAAAAAAATGAGATTTTGGAGACCAAGGTGGAAAGCCTCATCCCTCCCACTAAACAATAAGTATGAGGTCACCTACCCAGTGCAATGTGATCCAACTCAAGATTTGGTTTGTAGAGTCTTTGTTAATTTTTTTTTTCATAAACTCAAGATTTATAAGGCACCCTACTCTCTTCTGTACTGTTTAAATAATTATAAAATCTTCAAGTGATGGTTTAAAAATAATAATGCTATAGCGCGGTTAGGATTACTTTTTTTAAATTTGCACTTTTACCATTTAACATACTGGTACTTCATTTTTAAAGGATAGCTATTAAATTGCATTGTCACTGCCAAACAAATCTGAATAAGAACAGTCAATTTATTGTCTGAGGGAATGCAAACTAAAAATATGATGGAACATGTGTTTCTCTAATGCAGTAAATATTCTTAGAACAGTATCTTCACATTCTTGAGGGATATTTTTTATTCTTTTTAGAAAGGGATCCTCTCCCGGCCTCTGTGGGCCCAAAGAATCCCTTTTTGTTTCTTCCCAGCTGATGTCATCCTCAAGACCACCCCAATGATGTTCTTAGTTCTAGTTGAAGAGTAGTGGATTGAGATTCTTTTCTAAACTCATATATATGGCGCTGTTACTTCAACTCTAAAATTCTCTAAAGAATAATACAGGACACTCCCAGCCTTTGAGTAACAGACTTGACATGGAAATAAATCCCAGATCCCTTGCATTTGTTGGGAACTCTTATGCACTAACTACACAACCAGCATATCATCCTATAAAATGGGCTTTAAAAGAAACATATTCTGAGTAAATGAAATGTTTGTGGTCTATTTATCTGTTTTTAAATTCAGTCTAGATACCGTTTCCAAGCATTCTACATAATCTCAGCATTCACAAAGTTGTTGTTTTGTGCATCAGTATAATTTTTCTTATTCAATACCGTTAATTAATATACTTTTCCTACAACCATATGAAAGTTGGAGAGAATTATTGCCTTACTTTTGTTCTTTCCTAATCTTTTCCAGTTTGATACTATCATGTATTCATCATAAAAATGCTTTGCAAAGCATATTAAAGGTTAGCTAGATTAGAAATACAAACTGTTGCATTATTCAAAGAGACTATCTGGAATTCTGTAATGGTCTCATTTTTCAATTGTATAGAATGTAATACAAGAAAAGTCAGTTACTTTGGGGTACAAAATTACTTTTTTCATCACACAGTGAAGACAGGTACCTTTTCTTGAAATAGCTTTTAAATGCTAGTTTCTTTGAATGTGCATCGTTCTTTGTCACTTGCCAAGAATGGTTGACTTAACTCTGTGGCAACACAACATGACATTTCTTATGTTCTTCATGACCTGAATGTGGTAAGTACCATACAGAATGAAAATCAAGGAGTTATGAAACTCGAGGGCTCCGAGTACCATAGTAACGAGTGATAAATACCTAGTAGATAGGATCGAAGAAGAATGTGAGCACATTGGATTGTAGCATTTGAAGAGAGACAAGCAGCAGCTTAGTGACTTGAACCACTGTGAGCCAAATTCAGTCCTGTTTTATGCTGGCTTTATGGTGGAAAGTTTGCTTTGGAGAAGCTATGGTAGCTGGAGCTTCCCCTCTGGTAGCTCAATTGGTGGGATGGGTCTGGCAGGCCAAGGAGGAGGAGGCATGATTAGGGCTGCAGTATTGCTGTGTATTGAATCCTTCTCTCCTGCAGCCTCTCTTCCCAGTGCAGCCAGTAGGTGTGTAAGTCCTGCAGCAAACTGACTGCCCCCTTCCTTTTTCTCCTGACTGCTTCCTATCGAGCTCTCATGCTTCATGAATATTCATGACTGGAATTGTGTTGTTCCAGTCATGTTGTTTGAAGGCAGCTAAGTTCTATCCTTATAGATAGAAAGCTTTTCTCAATATCTGACTTAAATCTTTCTTGCTGAAAACCATGCTGATTATTTCTTGTCCTGCCCTTTGTTGACATGGAGAACAATTGATCACTGTCCTCTTTACAATAACTTTTTATGTATTTGAAGACTGTTACCATGTGCCTCCCCTAGTCATTTCTTCTCTAGACTACGTGTGCCCAGAATGACATTTACCTTTTTCTCAACAGCATCCAGTATTGCCAACCCATATGATTTTTTTTGTAAGTGACAAGATTTCAGAGGATACTAGAGCTCAGCACAACTCTACTCCCTTCTTCCCCTCACTCTTCCTGTGATAAAGATGAACAGGAGGGTGCCTCTGTTTGTTTCCCCATCCCCTTGCAGCTCCTGGCCTGGGAAGTGTATGAAGAGATTAAGAGTTCCTGGAGCCGCCCCCACCAGCCTGGGAAGCAGGAGATGGGACCCTATTGCAGCCTCACAGGTCTGGGTGAAGGGGTACAGAACTGTAGTAAAAGCAGATGTGAGGCTGGGGATGGGGATTGAATTGGTGGGTTGTGGGACTGATGTGGACACAGTCGGGCAGGATTAATTGCTGGGCAGGGGCAGGCAGATGTGGGGGTGAGAGCTCCAGCAGTAGGGGCCAAAATCACCTTACCCAGTAAATGTGGAAGAATGGTCAAAGCTAATTCTCTCCCTCCCCCCCACACACTGGACACAGGCAGGAGGATTCAAATATCAAAAGACAGACCAAAACCACAACATAATCTTAAAAAAAGAAACACTCCATGATTTCTGGGCCAATCTCGTGACTCTTGGGGTCTAACCTGATAATTGTTAATCTCTTGAGGGGTCTGGCGCATGACTTTTAATCTCTTGAGGTTGGCAACACTGAGCATCAAACTGTTGGCTCATGCTTAATTTGTGATGCCCTATACCCCCCCATACACCCCAGATCATCTTCTGTAGTACTGCTACTTAGCCAGTTATTTGCCATTTTGTATTTGTGCATTTTATTTTTGCTTCATAAGTATAGGACTTGACACTTGTCTTCCTTGAATTTATTTAATTGATTTCAGAGCAGTTCTCCAATTTATGAATCATTCTGCCATGGTGATTTCTAAGGTGGGAAGGAATGTCCCTGTGAGATTTACATCCAGGATTTGCAGGGCTGAATCCTGAATGTCCTGTCCATAATTATAAGCAGTGCAACATATTTAGCTCCTGGGCTTTCCCCAATTCAGGAAAATCCCTATGGAATTTTGTTTTCACAAAAAATGAAAATTGTTATTGAGCTGCCTACAGACTGAGTGAGATTTCTCTGATCCAAGTGCCACCAACTATCCCAAATTGTTAGATTTTTGTTTTTTGTATTTTTGGTGCCAACACTGCAAGTGAACCTCTTAGCCCCACCTTTGCGTCTTATTTTCAAAACAAAAGATTCTCTCCATTCAGACAGCTCTCTAGTTGTTCTAACCTTATGTCTGAGCTTTTCCATATTCATTTTATTGTCTGGAGGTATCAAACTAAATCCAGCTTGCTGTCTGCGTTTAAGGAAACTGTTCATATATTTTATTTCCTTTTTGATTTAATCTATATGTAGAGGAGTGGACTCATCCCTGCAGTGCCTCCTGCTGGTGACTCCTGGGAATTAGCTCATTCCAGCTCTGGAGCGCCCTCTGCAGGCCGGTGATCCGCCTCTCCTGGCCCCTGTGTCCCTTCCTAGACCTGGTGCCTTTTTACCTGGGGTGCTGCCCCCTAGCAGTAATCCCCTCAGTCTTAGGGTCTCCCCTCCCCAGGGAACCCCCACCCACTGTTCCCACCTCTCCTCAGTATAAAGCTACTGCCAGTCATCGTCTAGCCCCCACGCCCTGGGGCAGACTGCAGTATCAGCCACTCATCACTGGCAAGGTTGAGTTTGGACCTGCAGCCTTTGCCTACCCCTGGGCTGTCCTCTGCAACCCCCAGTACCTGTTCCAGGCTGGAGCTCCCCAGCTAGTCTGCCTTTCCCCAGCCCTGTTCCACTCAGGTACTTTGTCTCTCGCTCCCTGCAGCCAGGCCCTTCTCCCTGTACAAACAGAGAGAGACTGTTGCTTCTGGTTTCCCTGGCCTTCTTATAAGGCCCTGTTGCTCAGTTTGGGGCGTGGCCTCAGCTGCAGCCACTTCCCCCAATCAGCCAGAGTTTTACCTGGCCCAGCCCCAGCCCTCTGCAGGGCTTTTCCAACCCCTTCCAGGCTGGAGCGGTTGGTCGCCCCGCTACACTATATCAAATATAAATTAACAGATTACCATCCATGATGTTATGTCTTTGCCTTTCAATACATTTCAATATATTTTTGTGCACTAATCATTTAATAGGGGGAAAATTGCACAAAACAGAGGACAAAGCAGTAAAAAGCAGCACAAGATGAGACAAGGAAATTCATAGATAACATCACCAAAGAAGCTGATGCTGAAAGAGATGTTAGTAAAATACTTTATCAAAACTCAGCAGGGTTCTAAGTGGCAAATTTAGACCAGCCAAGAGTCTGTTAAGAACAAACAAGGAAAAATCTGAACAACAGAAATAGAACGAAGAGCGTGATAGGCAGAATACTGTCAAGAGATAATCAGTGTTGCCATGATTTTGTCATTAGTCTCATGATAATTATTGTTTTCCTGAAAGCCCAAGCTTCTGGAGTCAAGTGGATATGTGATTATTTCAGCCTTCATTCTTAAAGAGAAAGTAAGTTTCTAGCGCTCATGATTGTGAAGAACGTTTCCTAAAGTGTGATCCTAGTGCACCCTAAGGGCTCAAAAAGCAGAAGGCAAACAAAAGAACACCAAATCTGTTATTTTTACATGAAGCCAAATCTCATTATTTTTGGTGAGCCTGACTCTTGATTTTTAAACATTTGGGGCTGGCAGTACTGCTAAATGGACCAACCCAACAAGAAGCCTTTGACAGAGAAGTTAACACCCAAAGACGGTGTTGTAACATCTCACATTACAAACAAAGATGTGAGACTCAATAAAAAAAAGTTATCAGAGGGGTAGCTGTGTTAGTCTGGATCTGTAAAAGCAGCAGAGAGTCCTGTGGCACCTTATAGACTAACAGACGTTTTGTGGGTATTCACCCACGAAAGCTCATGCTCCAAAACGTCTCTTAGTCTATAAGGTGCCACAGGACTCTTCGCTGCTAATAAAAAAGTTAAAACTTGGAAAACTGCCAGTGAAAACCAAGTCACCAGCAAAGCTTGTGAAAGCTGGCATGTGTTAAGAATGAAGCTAAAGAGTCTGCTTTGACTGGGGAGTGGGAGGAACGCTACAATAATACTGACTGAAAGAACCCCCTCTGTTGAAGTGTACTTAGAGAGGGAATATTTATGGCGCTTAACATAGAAGGTATGCACAAGAGAGGTCCTGGTTGGGCAGTACAGATAGTGGAGCATTGTTTGTGCCTCACGTAGGAAGGATTCAGATTTAATATATTAAATCCTATTAGATTTGAGTGCCCTGCTTGTGTCTTTTTTTCCTAGTGCTCTTCAGTACTTGGATTTTTGTGTAGCAGATTCTGCTCTTATTTTGTTCAATAACATTCCTGATCAACTTCTTGGACTATGACATATTTACTCTCTGATTCATACACACTGCAATATTTTTTTGACCAAGTGAATTTGTGATTAAGAACTTTTGAAACCTACGATAAGTTTTTCTGTTGTAACCATTTAAAAAAAATCAAATACAATCCACCCAACTAGAGGACTTGATTTTTGTTTTGATGCCGTTTCTCAGGCTTGTTTCTCATTTATATCATTATTGTAATTCTCAACATTTTCCCAGTATGACTTCACTTTGCAGTAGTTTCAGGCTATTAAATCTCTTTTGTTCCATTGTTTTTGGCTCTTTTCTAATCAGTAGATACTTTTTGTCTTTTTTGTACTGTAGTTTACTGCATCTTAACATACCCATTCACCTGCTAAAGTATCTGTGATATCTATTATAGTTTTTCTGCTAAACTAAATTAGGCAGGAGCTTAGAGCAAAAGAAGTTTTGGAATAATTTTCATTTAACAAATACAGCCTGCCTGCTTATTTCACTTACGTTGGTTTAGTTGACCATCCCAGTAAGAAATTACAAGGGAGTTCCGTTGTTTCTTCATGCCTTGAAGTGACTATTGTGCCCTCCTTTTAATTGATGATTGCTTTAAAAAGGGTGGTGGTGATTTCATTTTCTGTTTCTTTACAATTTAGCCCAAGATTCTTTTTCAAATTTCATGGACATTTTACTGTGTTTTGTGTGTGCTATATTCTAAGATCAAGTTTTCTTTCCCATTTGCTTCCATTGTCATTACTTCTTGCCTACCTTGCAGGTGTTACTGCTACTCTTTCTTTTCAAGTCTGCACACTAAATCCTCCATTGTTCTCTGCATCTGCCTTCCTTTAATTCAGCCCACACCTTTTCAACACTGTATCCTGAGTCAAGTGTTTGAAAGCTGTTATTTAATGTTAATTAGAAGTTCTTTGTCAGTTTGATGTATTGCATATGACTTCTCTTAAGCTGTGTGCTCTGAACTTGTTTTTTCTATACCGTTTAAGCCATACAAAATCTAGATATCCACCGGTATTGTCCTATCTTGATTCTAGAGAGATTTTTTTCGGTCTGGTGCTATAGAAAGATAGCAAACGATGTTGTTTTTAATGCACAGATTAGAACTATGAAAGCCGACAGATAAAATATAGTCCAAGCAAAAGTTCTTAGTATTTGAATCTTCCATCAATACATTAAATCACATTCACTTTTATTAGTGTGTGTGTTTGTTAGCCTCTAAGGTGCCACAAGTACTCTTCGTTCTTTTTTGCTGATACAGACTAACACAGCTACAACTCTGATAACTGATAATGTTACTGAAATTTGACAGAGAGATAATCATGCATTAATTACACAATTGTGAATATTTAGAACTTCTATCTGAGGATCTCAAAGCACTTTACTGAATTTATCGTTCTAATGCCCCTGAAAGCTATTAAAGAAGTACTGTCCCCATTTTGTCAAGTATCAGAGGGGTAGCCGTGTTAGTCTGGATCTGTAAAAGCAGCAAAGAATCTTGTGGCAGCTTATAGACTAACAGACGTTTTGGAGCATGAGCTTTCGTGGGTGAATACCCACTTGCATCTGACGAAGTGGGTATTCATCCATGAAAGCTCATGCTCCAAAACGTCTGTTAGTCTATAAGGTGCCACAGGATTCTTTGCTATCCCCATTTTATATATCATGGAATTGAGTCAGTCACTGCAAGTGTAACTGATAGGGTGCCATGTTCTAACATAACATATATGAAAAATGCAGCTGAAAGGACATCTTGACATTTTGTGCAAAGGAGCAGTTAAAAATAGTCACCTTAATTCTTTTCTGTAGTAATTAATTATGATAGTAACATCATTTGCATCTATCCTTGGTTTCCCTATATGAGCCATAGTGCAAGATGCCATTTTGAACTCTGTTAGGAAACATCTTAAATTCAAATCAAACCTGAGTTTGACCTTCTCTTGATGACAACATAATGCAGAGTGAAGGTAGATTTTCCTTGTCACGCTCTCTTCCCTTTATCCTTTCTAATCCAATAGTGTCATTTCCAATATGGCCATTTCCAATTTTCCATTGTAGTTAACAAAGAAAACTTTTAAGTGCTGATCATTGTTAAAAGTAGTTATTATGTATGGCACTGTGCAATTTTCCTCTTTGCCAGAGTGATTCACAGTTAAGCTTTTAAAATTCTTTCACTTATTGTCTACCAGGGTACTTACCTACTACCTTGCTCCCCACCCCCACCCTCCCGCACACAAAAGTACTAGTCACAATCCCAACTAAGAAATGCAGCTGTCTCCTCAGACGCAATGTGCTTTTTTCACTCTCCTTTGGGTTGTACTTAACATCATTATATCTAGTTCTGTTCTGACTAATGTAATGTCTGACTTAAACCTCTGTAGGTGAATGTGCCTGTTTGGGTGCTCATACCCCACATAATGGAAGACCATGGTTTTCATCAGGATAGTGTATTGAAACACAAAGTAATATGAAAATATTCAATTCTGACTACACTGAGTTTCATTGTAATTGCCCTGTGACAATATCAAGTTTACAGTGTTGCTGTAGCCATGTTGGTCCCAGGATATTAGACAGACAAGGAGGGTGAGGAAATATCTTTTATTCAACCCAGAAGACCTCTGTGTAGCTTGAGAGCTTCTCTCTTTCACCTGCTGAAGTTGGTCCAATAAAAGATGTTACTTCACTCATCTTGTGTCTCCATCAAATTTACAGTATATCACTGATGGTATTGGTTTTCTAGATTGGTTTGACAATGATGATGTATCATAGAAATTGTATTCTGTGGTCAGATATTTCAGCCTTGTGTTTTTAGACATAAAAAAGAACACTAAACTTCCATCAAGATTGAAAAACAATTCATGAAGTCAAACGTACAGTGGTATATAAGATAAATATTTTGTACACCACAGTTCTCAAGGGTTGTTATACGTGGGTTCTATGTTAAATGTAGTCAATGTCGTCTTAGATCTTGGTGCTGATTTTGACACTGGAATGGAGCCCATATTGAGAATTACAAGAAAAAAAATAAATATAGACTCCCCTTTGAACATACAGTTTAATTGAAGAATGCCCCCTAGTTCAGACCAAGATATCTACATGAATGCAAAATTTTATGAAGATCAGATTTAATGTACTGTGTGTTTATGCTTCCACAACAAAAAATGAGTTGTATGTTACCATATGTTACTTTACAAATAGGGTCCTATTAGAATGATTTCCTTTGTATGTGATGTGTATGGTAAGGAAAAATACCTAAAGAATACAATTCCAGGGCATGGTGCTATAAAGTCAATATTTCAGATTCCCCTCCAGTTTAGTACTCTGTAGGTACTATTGGGAACTTTTGTATTCTAATTTTTTTTTTCAATTCATTGCAAGGATCTCTCAAATGAGATTAAGGGTTTTTGCTTCAGTGTGACTCAAAAAAAAAAATTTCCCCTTCTCTGTTAGATTGCTGTTTTCAAAAGCCAAACTGGAATCCCTGTGCAGAGGCCCGGATGAGGCACTCCTTACCTGCAAACATATGCTACAGATTTGGAAGTCCTGTTACAATCTCACTAACCCTAGGTAACATGCTAAAGAAATCTTGGATTTTGTCTCCTGATGAGTTTCAGTGTACTGAAGAATTCCAGTTTAATTACAATTCATAAATCTTTTTTCTTGGGTTTACTGCTAAGATGGTTCTTGGGATATATCTGGTCTCTATTTACAAAGGGTATTTTTAAATGCATTGCTCTACAATTTTGAGACAGAAGTGGGTGGTTAATTATAAGAAGTTTTATGATAATGAAAGCTGGAAAGGCCTATCTTAATTTTTATTTCTGCTTTCATAGTAGAAATTAGAGATGGGTGGGACTCATTAATTTCTGTTTTTCAAAGGGAAAAAGGGTTAAAGTCTGATATGTTTAATGTAAAATCAGATATTTACATGCCAGGTGCGCTAATGGTTCATATGTCCCATCATGCTTCAACCACCATTCCAGAGGACATGCTTCCATGCCGATGATGGGTTCTGCTCGAAAACAATCCAAAGCAGTGCGGACCGACGCATGTTCATGTTCATCATCTGAATCAGCAGAAGATTGATTTTCTTTTTTGGTGGTTTGGGTTCTGTAGTTTCCATATTGGAGTGTTGCTCTTTTAAGACTTCTTAAAGCATGTTCCACACCTCATCCCTCTCAGATTTTGGAAGGTGCTTCAGATTCTTAAACCTTGGGTTGAGTGATGTAGTAGCTGTATTTAAAAATCTCATATTGGTACCTTCTTTGAGTTTTGTCAGATCTGCAGTGAAAATGTTCTTAAAACAAACGTGCTAGGTCATCATCCGAGATTGCTATAACATGAAATATATGGCAGAATGCGAGTAAAACAGAGCAGGAGATATACAGTTCTCCCCCAGGGAGTTCAGTTACAAATTTAATTAACACACTTTTTTTCAACAAGTGTCATCAGCATGGAAGCCTGTCCTCTGGAATGGTGGCCAAAGTGTGAAGGGACGTACGAATGTTTAGCATATCTAGCACATAAATACCTTGCAATGCCAACTACAAAGTTCCATGCAAATGCCTGTTCTCACTTTCAGGTGACATTATAAATAAGAAGCGGGCAGCATTATGTCCTGTAAATGTAAACAAACTTGTTTGTCTTAGCCATTGGCTGAACAAGAAGTAGGACTGAGTGGACTTGTTGGCTCTAAAGTTTTACATTGTTTTGTTTTTTGAGTGCAGTTATTTAACCGCAAAAAAATCAACATTTGTAACTTACACTCTGACAATAAAGAGATTGCACTACAGTACTTCTTTGAGGTGAATTGGAAAATACTATTTCTTTTGTTTATCATTTTTACTGTGCAAATATTTGTAATAAAAAAATTATGTAGAGTGAGCAGTGTACACTTTGTATTCTGTGTTGTAACTGAAATCAATATATTTGAAAATGTAGAAAAATATCCAGACAGGTTTAATACATTTCAATTGGTATTCTATTGTTTGAGTGCAATTAAAAGGGCAATTAATCATAATTAGTTTTGAGTTAACTGCAATTAATCGACAGCCCTAATTATTCCTAAAATATAAGAGCCAATATCATCTATTATCTGGGGGGGGAGGAGAGGCGTGCCAGAAATTGTGCATAAGTTACTCCAGTGAGAATATTTTAGAGAGCAGGAATGGTTTTGGAGAGGCAAATGCAAGCACATAAGACAGCTATTTCTGGATCCTTGATTCTGAGCTTTGGTCTCTAGTGGACCTGGCCTGGCCACAAGTTAGAGAAGCTATGGAGTGTTCTAATTTACACCACTTAAGGCTCAGCCTAGCAGAGGGGATGCCCTTTCTAGGACGCCCCCTTAACCGGGGCATTTGGTGTAAGGAACTAGCTCTGCCAGATTAACTGCACTTGACCAATCATGTCCAAGTCTCTGCCCCTTGACATTGGTTTAGTGGTGCAAAGGGCCAGACCCTAACCGAGCAGATGGTACTTCAGATTAATTTATCTTTCTAATGGGAATATAAGCAATTTTACCACAAGGGAGATACGGGGTTCATCTTGAACTGTGCCCTCCATTGTGGCACCATTTTATACCTGAAAATGTATTGCTTCCAAATACCTGTCTAATTCCTTGTTTGTACTAGCTATATGTGTTGTAGCTTTAGGTGTAGTTTATAGAAAAATAGTACGGTATAAAGAATATTTCTATTTCATCTAAATTCCTGTAGTGTGTGACAATTTAAAAAGCATTTGCAGGGGTGGCCTGTTGCTGAGCGAGGAGTTCATGCAGGAGAGTAGTACTATATTTTTGTTTTTCTTCCATTAAAAAGAAAAAATCCATTTAGAAGACTTGTTGAGTTCTCATGAAAACCCTCTGTTTAGAGCCCAATCCACTTTAATCTTCAGCCTTGCATTTTTTAAAAGCCTATCCCCCATTCACAAATTTGGTTACTCATTGCTTGAATATAAAGTCCTCATTTTGTAATATCACAATCTACTGCACAGTATTTAGTTATGATGTCATAAAGAGAGCATTCTTATTGAAAGTCGGAATAAGCAGTAGGAGCAGATGAACTTTTTAAAAGCATCTATTATTTTCATGAAGATATGCCTCATTTAAAAATAAAGTTGTTGAGAAAGAGATGTGGAAATAGGCTGTGTGTGTGTATGTGTGTATGATTTTGTTTTTCAGATTGTTGTAAATATTTACAAGCCCAAATATTCTGTTCAGATTGTTACACCATTATGAAAAGGGGCTAGAGATAGATTAGAATAGGACTATTTGGCAAGGGTCTAGATACTGTTAGTAGGTTTGTCATTTGAAAAATATTTCTAATATTCCCATTTTATATATGGCAAAAAGAGTTTCTTATCCAAATTCACAGAATGCTCTGCTGAGCAGAATGGTTTCAATTTACTTATAAGCTTAATTGCAGCATCATACCTGTGCACGTAACATTGAAAGCATATCTTTATACCTTCCTACAATATGCAGTTATTCTGTGGAGCACAGATGTCTAACCATGCTTTGTCATTGCTTTCCTGATGTGTTCAGTGCTATCTAGCCTAAAAATACTTTGGTTAAGTAACAACTCCTCCTGATAACAGCAGGAATTCTGACCTGCCCTGAACGATAAAAGCTTAGTATTCTCATTACATTGAGTTTGATATCAGTTCTGAATAATAATAGTTGCCAACTCTCTTGATCTTTCCACCTCTCCTTAAGAAGCTGGGAACCTCTGTCTCCGTATTTGACACTAACCTGGATTTTGAGGCTGCTGATTTTGATAGAAAAGCTCTAACAATTCAGTTACAAAAAATCTTTATAAATTACAATCAAGATCAAACTGGATCTCAGGGAAGGGGGAGAGGCTATGAATAAATGCTGTGATACGGGAGACTTGATTTTGCGAATCACATCACATTGGCACTATTGTAGTTGTGATGGTATCACACACCTCCCTTATGTAGCATCTGATGTGGCATACCTCTCTAATACAGTGCTGACAGGTTGTAGTGATGTGACATACCTATACTAATGTAGCGTACTGCATTTTCAAACCAATAGTAGTTGAACATGGAGCAGTGTTATAATTAGAAGAGGGTTCCCTTTCTAATTTGTGCTGCTGAATGAAATTCCCTGTCCTGACTAGCTCGACTTGCAATGGCACATATCTCTGGTTGCAGTCAGATCACCTTTTCTAGGAAAAGGTTGGACTCAGTGTCCTCATTAATCTGTTACCTATGAAAACAACTGAACTGAATACATGATATAAAAGTGCTAATACTGCTCTTTCCCATGGCTTTGATCTTGTAAAACACAAGAAAACAATCTGTTCTTTGTTGAAAGTCATTTCCAGCACACAAGTAAATGTTTGCTCACTAATTGGCTATAAATCCCTAGAATTCTGCTACTTTTTAATTCCCATATTGTAAGGTATAAGGCTTGTAGAATTAAGGTGTAATACATGCATCAAACGCAATGCATCTGTAGTCCAGTTGCTAAAGTATATTGAAATTTAAATTGGTTCTTTCTCTTCTTTTTCTATATTTTTCTCATTATAATTACAATAGAATGTATTTCCCTCCTTAAACCAACTCAGCCTAATTAAGGGAATGCAGTGTACATGCGTATAGCTTTCATTCAATTTCTGTATATTAAATAGGAAAGAGGTCGGCTACACCCCAGATTAGGAACAGTGTAGGACATTGTCACATACAGGTTTATTTTGGAATAAATACAAAATGTGAATTAACTATGAGAGGAAACCAGATAACCACCCAGAATGTCAGTGCAGTAATTAAAAGGTAATTTACGTTAAATGTTCTGTTCAACGATATTTAGCGTGACATTGTTCCTGGGTTGAAGAAGTAATTAATATAGCTGTTACCAAAAAATATGTGCCAACGGATGTAATAACTGTAGCTAAGGTGTCTGTATCCCAGAAAATTCTCTTCTGTTTCCTGTAGATTGCTATAATAGCATCTCTTTGCAGGGAAATTGCAGTCTAGCAATGACATTAGTGTCATTAGCAAGATCTTATTGATAACATTTTAGCAATATCTGCATAAAGAAAGGAAATAGTATCTTTCACTCTGATTTTAACGTATGAAACTATAATGAGTTTAGTAGCTGAATTGAAAGAAAAGGGCAAAAATACATTTGAATTCAAAAGTAGGAGGCCATTTTAAAATTGGCCCAGATTCTGATCTCTCTTAGACCCCATTTTATACTGGTGAATTAAATGGAATTACTCTGAATTGTTACTGTTGTGAGAGGAGACTTAGGCAAGAGCATATACCATATTAAATGGGGCTATTACAATTTAGGGTTCTACTGAAAAAATGCCTTTTAAAAGGGAGAATTAACTGTAAAAAATGCCAGATTAACAGCCGTAGAAACAAAAATTATCTGTTTATCCACAGAATGTTTAAGGCGCAGACAGTATCAGTACGAGCTTCCCCTCACTGTTCTGCTAATGTGCCTCACCACCAACCTGGAGAGACAATTTAGGGGTGAGAGGAAATTCATTCTCCATTCCCATTAAGTCCTGGGCCTTCTGCTAAAATTGCCAGTCAGGTGTTGTATGGTTGGTTTATTTGTGATGTGAACTAAGAAATGGACTAATAGACCAATTTTTTTTCCACATAGGTAGGGCCCTACCAACTTCACAGCCATTAAAAACGTGTCACGGACCATGAAATCTCTTCTCCAGATTTCATTGGGGAGACCAGCATTTCTCAAATTGGGGGTGGGTCCTGACCTAAAAGAGAGTTGGGGGAGGGTCCACAAGGTTATTTTGGGGTGTAGAAGCATTTCCATCCTTAGTTCTGCATTGCCTTCAGAGCTGAGTGGCCGGAGAGTGGTGGCTGTTGGCTGGGCATCCAGCTTTGAAGGCAGTGCCCCACCAGCAGCAACCGCACAGAAGTAAGGGTGGCAATACCATACCATACCACACCACCCTTACTTCTGCACAGCTGCCTTCAGAGCTGGGCGACCGGAGAGTGGAGGCTGGTAACTGAGGGCCCAGCTCTGCAGGCAGCAGCGGAGAAGTAACGGTGGCAATACGATATCAGTCCATCCTTACTTCTGTGCTGTTGACAGCAGCTCTGCCTTTAGAGCTGGGCTCCTGGCCAATAGCCATTGTTCCCCAGCTGCCCAGCGCAGAAGTAAGGGTGGCAGTGCTGCAACACCCTCCCCCCAACAATAACCTTCTGCGTCCCACACACACAAACTCCTTTTTGGGTCAGGACCCTTACAATTACACCACCATGAAATTTCAGATTTAAATAGCTGATATCATGAAATTTGTGATTTTTAAAATCGTATGACTGTGAAATGGGCTGTGAATTTGGTAGGGCCCTACACATAGGCTGCCAAATCAGCCAGCTAGGTGGCATTGACTTTGTTACTGCCAAACTAGACTAGTCTCAGATGCAGTGAACAAAGGTGAAAGATTCTTACAGTAGTTCGTTACCAGTCTCCTGTACCATCTGTATTTAGACAAAGGTTGTTGCCCTAAATTTAACTAAGCATAAAACTGAATTGGTTCATCTGCAGAACATCCTCTTTTCTTCTGGTCCCTGCTTAAAACTCAGCTCTTGGGGCATTTCTTTTACTCTTTAGTAATCTCCACAGCTCCTCTTGAACTTTAACTCTTTGTCCTACATTTTGTTTTGGTTTGGATGTGTTTAGAGTCTGTTCTTTAGCACTGTCAGCATCTTATTAATTGCCATGTAAATTTACTGTATTGTGCACTAGTTTAATAACTTGAGTCTGAGCATGTACTTCACTTGTAAAGCTATAATGTTATATGACTCACTTGAAATGTTTGTATCTTTTGTGCCCATTTTGATTGATTTTTATTATGAAACAAAAATTGTTAAAATAAGTATGGATTAAATTTTTAGTTACCTTTTATTTAGTGTAGTAGTTCAACTGAATAATTGGCCATGTTTAATACTAAACTTTGATTGTTGCTATCCACATTTTTTTACAATAACATGTGAGGTGATACAGTATAAAAATTATATCTCAACAATCAGTGTTTGATTTTATATTTTAAATGACTTGTACTTCAAATATTGTGTTACAGTGATTCTGGACGTGGGAGCAGTCTGTTAGACAGAGCCATTGCTGACAGACGACAGCTCAATACGATTACCTTACCTGACTTCAGTGACCCTGAAACAGGTGAGAATTAACGTCTTGAACAATAAAGTGGGAAAGATAATGTGTGGCTCAGTATCATCGGTCAAATCTTACAAGATAAAAAGACCAAAGCAGTCAGTGTAAGATGTGATTATTTCTGTACTATATATATTCATTGTTGTAAAGTAAAAAATAGAAAATAAATTGCCGTATCAAGTTTGTTTAAGGAGATGCTTCCAATATATAAACTTTACTTTTTATTAATTAATTAATTTTTTTGTTTTTAAAAGTGCCCATTTCCCAGGCGTGTCAGTACATTTGTATTAATAAAATATATATATGAACATTTTAGGAAGTATTACTATACTTATTGTTAAATATTTCATAATGGCATGCTGATCTATTCTGTTCTAGCTAGGGTCTGATATTTTACCCATTTCCTTGGTATCTGAGCATTTTTGAGTACATTTTTTCTTGGTATTATTTAATAAGCAAATTAGGGATACAAAGAGAACTCTCTCCCACCCCTTCAAAAACGTTAAGATTTATTTTAGCAATTTCTTGGCACTGTATATTTGAAAACAAATTTCATTTTGGTGGCGGGTTCACAATAGAGGCTTATAGCTTTTGACTTTAAGGGAAATACATATTTTACAAGTCAGATAATGAACTTCTCATTAAACAGTGCAAAATAAAATCCTGCACAGATGCAGTAGGTTAGCTTTACGATGTCATTATATGTTAGTATATATTTATAAACTGTAATTTGTCTATTATCTTATATTCACCAATCATAACTTGAATAAATACACCTAAAAGACTATGTAAACCAAACCTACAAACTGGACAATGTCTATGGAAAAGGATAAATGGACACAAATCAGATATTAGGAATGGCAATATACAAAAACCTGTAGCAGAGCACTTCAACCTCCCTGGCCACACTATAGCAGACCTTAAGGTGGCCATCCTGCAGCAAAAAAACCTTCAAGGACCAGACTTCAAAAGAGAACTGCTGAGCTCAGTTCATCTGCAAATTGACACCATCAGCTCAGATTGAACAAAGACTGTGAATGGCTTGCCAACTACAGAACCAGTTTCTCCTCTCTTGTTTTCAACATCAATGCTAGAAAAGGCCTCATCCCCAGATTGAGAACTAACCTTGTTATCTCAGCTAGTTGCTTACATATATATGTAGCCACTGCCCTGAAATTTCCACTACATGCATCTAAACGAAGTGGGTATTCACCCACAAAAGCTCATGCTCCAAAACGTCTGTTAGTCTATAAGGTGCCACAGAATTCTCTGCTGCTTTTACAGATCCAGACTAACATGGCTACCTCTCTGATACTTGACAAGTATTAAGAGATTTTCCTTAGCTGTTTGTTTCCTTGCTTTTGTGGTTTTATGTCAAAACTATAACATACTTTTTGAATCGTCTTTGAGACATGAAATTTTGTTTACTCGGGCTTCAATATAAAATGCTTTTGGAAAGGTTTCCCAGCCTGAGATGCCTTTATGGCATTTTGACAGCTGTAAATTAGAACGCTTCAACCTGTGAGTAGTTGAAATGTAATGTAACAGAATTATTCAATAGTAAAAAATTGCATTTGCTTGCTTTATTTCTGAAACCATGAAGTTGGACCAGATGTGTGCATTCACATGCACAAAGAGGTGCATTTTTACCATTATAATAGGTATTCTGTTATAAATGCCTTATTTCTGAGAATTATAAAGGGTTGATGCAGTGTATACTGTACTATATAGCAAGAAGTCTGTTAGTTGTACAGTGGGATTTTTTTGCTTTCACATTCTTATGTGCACTTGCAATTTAAAAAAGCATTTTAATTAAAATATGAAATTTGGCTTGTGATCATTCCATATTCTGAGCTATCTCACTGCTTTTGTTTTATCAAGGAAATATAAAAAATGAGGTATGAAATTTTAAAATCTAGCTGCTTATGCATGCAAAGAAACATTTGTTTTTCAAGTGGGTGCCAAGATTCTTTACAGAGCCTTGGGACACCCTGCTTTTACCTCTCCAGTTACTCAGACCATGAACAGTAATCGCTGCCTTTGTAGATTGAATTGTCTTCATAGACCTTCATCACTGACCATTAATCAGCCAGATGAGGTGCTGTTAAGTAGAGATATGCCTGGATCAAAACTTGTAATCTAAAACCACGTGAACTTTTTGGGAAGTTTGCATCCAGGTCTGACCTTTTATTACTGGGGCTTGTCACAAGCGTGGAAACGTAAGGGCTGGAAGAGACCTCACAGAGACAGGACCAGATTTACCTAAACCGTCCCTGACAGATGTTTGTCTAACCTGTTCTTTAAACTATCTTCAGCGAAAACCGGAAAAGAGGATCTCAACAAACTTGAACTTTTTGAAAGTTCAGATTTGTATTATTCTGAATCTGAACTGCCTGTACCTGGGCAGGGAGGAGCTGGGGGTTAGTAGAAAGAGAGGAAAGTTTGTAGTAGAAAAAAGTCTGCAGGGAGAATGGTAGAAACTCTGCAGTCACTCCAGCGTGTGGAAAAAGCCCTCAGATGTATTCATTTATGGACCGAGAGAGTTGAAAGGTGAAGCCCAAGGACGGCAGAAGGGGATTTGTTTATACTTTTATTCTAGGATTTATTTGGGGATTCCAGGAGAGAGCCCTGGAGGTCCTAGCCCTGCGAGAGGGTGAACTTAAGCTGTAGGAGAGGTCTGCTTACAGGGTTGGTAGGAAGAAGTCCAGGGAGGTGACAGTAAGTAGTTTGAGGGATTGAAACTTGACTGTCTGTCTTAGGGTCCCTGGACTGGAACGCTGGGCATGGGTTCCTCTATTAACCCTACTGGTAAGGTGATAGAAAACTTGTGAGAAGGGGGATTGATGACTGGGAGTTCAAATAAAGGACATATGAGCCACGGGATCAAGGGTGACAGATTGAACAGATGGATTGGAAACTTCTTGTTCGTTGGACTTTTTGTTACCGCAGAAGGGGCTGGACTAAAATGTAACCTGGCCAGAGGTCCAAATCAGAAGAAGAGGCAGACTGTACAGAGTCAGAGTGGTCTGTCAGCGGGTGTAGTAAGAGATGAGAGCTTACTACACCATGCCTAGCCCCAAAGGGACTTGTCAGCAGAGAGTCTACTCTTCTACGGTCCTCCTTCTTGCTGCTTTATGAAGTATAAAGAGTGACTGAAAAGTAACTTTTGAAAGGGTTTTTGTTCTTGTTAATAATAATTAATAATAAAATTGATATTGTAGCATCATCCAAAGATTCCAATAAGGATTTAGGATTTATTGTGCTGCATGCTGTACATACAGTCCTTTTCCCTAAGAACATACCATCTCACCTAGAAATTCAGGTTTTCTGCTACTCTCTTTATCTGGAACACTGTGTAGATGGATGGGGAAGTAGAAGAATTATGACTCTGCAAATGCCAAGGAAGTGAAACTTAGTATGTTGATTAGGGGGAGGGTGTTTTAGGTAGGTACCTTTAAAACTCCTTGATTTTTATTTTTGAGTTAAACAGATGTTATCAAATATCAGAAACCATTTGGAGGAAAAGGTCTTAGATGATAATAATAGTGCAGGGGTGTTGAACCTTTATGTGCGGAGAGAGCTCCCACTACAGTTCAGTGGGTCTTCCAAAAATATAGAAGAACAGAACTGGCATTTCTGATAGTTTTAAGGTAAAAATGAGCAAGAAAAAATACCTTCATGAGAGCAACATTCGGTCCTCCTTTATATATCAGAAAGGAAGGGGAGGGAGTTGAATTGAACTCATTTTTTTCCTTTGTAAACCAACTTTTAAGTGATGAGTCCCTTATCCACACAGCCGAGCAGCATTTTCAGCCTCTACTGACCTGTGAAACAAGAGACTAGAGCTAATAATCGTACTAGAGGCCTTGTCTATCTACACAAAACTTGTACCAGTTTAACTAAAGTTGTTTTTAAACTAAATGCTAAACTGGTGCAAAATCCTGTCTAGACACTCTTATTTCCAGATAAGAGTTTCATACATCAATTTAACGTAACTCAGTTCCTTACCAACTTAAACTAAGCTGAAATAAGCCACTCTTAAAATTAATGTTTACATAGGGATTTGCATTGGTTTAACTAAACAGGCTTAATAAATTTAAGTTACACCTGTGCAATTTTCTAATGTAGACAAGCCCAGATCTCTCTTGTTCACAAAACTAGAATGTTAGTGCTAGTCTTCTGGTCAAAAGTCATGTCATGTCAGCCCTCCTAAAATCCTTTCCATTTTAGCTAGATACCATATCTTTGGTTCACTGGTCAGTTCATAACTCTGGTGTTCATAACTCTGAGGTTCTATTGTACTTGTTTTATTATGTGATAATAAAGCTCTTAGCTCACTTATTTTTGGACTAACATGATAGAAAATAAAATTAATAGCTGATTTTAAACCATGTTGTCTAGAACTTTGTTTTTCTTCAAATAAAATGAGTTTAGAGCATATTAAAGAAAATTTGCTGTCCAAATTAATTGATTTTGATTAAATCTAGTTTTCTGGTTTTCTTGAACATAAAGATACTTGTCTTCGAATATCATACAAGATAATGGACTTTGTAAAGTTGTTTAAAGAAAAATAAATACTTGTTTTCTGCAGAAACCATCTTCATATTATGAATAGTGGAATAAATGCTGTGCATTATATCGTTTTCTTTTTGGAATCCATTAAAACCCTGTTCTTGGATCTTTTTTCTTTTATCAATTTTTTCTTTCATTTTTTTAGCTACCGATATTTCCGCCTCATCTCTCTCAAGAACAGAATCTCCTCTTCACCTGTTTATATCTTCTCATCCTTCTCACCCTCATCCCAAATCTGATACCTTTGTGTGGCCCCATGCAGGCTATCCATACTGCAGCCATGTTCCTGGGCCCCACACACCACCTCTCTGTAAACTGGTTATCTCTTCCTGATAGGCGTGTTAATTTGCTCTTTGTTTGGTTTTCTGATAATCTCCATAACTGATAAACAGTGTTTCCATTGAAACTATTTTAAACTTCAAAACATTAGGTGCAACTGGCCCCTGCCTGGTCAGATGCTCTTAGTTAACTAGTGTGGGGGAAATATTAAATAGACAAACATTAGTAGTGTATGAGGAGATTTTAATAGGTAATATTGGAGTGTGTAAAGCTTTACAGTTTTGAATAGATTAGTATCTCAAACTCCTGGATGTGGCACAATGTAATAGATGGGAGGAGAAAGGGATTATCAATCAGTGTTTTATTAGATTACCTGTTATGTGTTGCAATAAAGCATATCTGATGTCGAACCTAGAATAGTCAGTTCAGTTACTGGTACCCTTTGTCTCATAGTAATATAACTATCTACGAGGTTTGCCTGTCTCATCCATAAATTGTAATAATTTATTTTGCGTTGTTGGATCCTTCATTAACAACTATAATAACTATAATTTATAACAACTATCTTTTCCTGAAATCTTGCACCAAGGAGGTAAAATGCATCAAATAATTTGTATTTATTTTGTTTGTTTTGCATATTGCAAAGGCCTATTGATCTGTCTTACTGACCTATAATCAGTTGAGTTCTGCTAATATAAACCCATTGTAGGCCTGATTCTCCTCTCACTTAAAAACTCTGCAAAATTTATCAA
This sequence comes from Chelonoidis abingdonii, assembly GCF_003597395.2. NCBI lineage: Eukaryota > Metazoa > Chordata > Testudines > Testudinidae > Chelonoidis > Chelonoidis abingdonii. Next base: position 122,180,184 of record NC_133772.1, on the reverse strand, counting down.
AATAAATCTGGTGGTGCTACCAAAATAAATCTGATGTTGGTGTTGTAACCTCTTGTTAAAAATAACTTTCCAAACATTTTTCTCAGTTTGTATTTGTTCTCCTTCCACTAGATTGCTTACTATTAATATTCCTGACACACTCTGTTAGCCTTAGGTATAGTACTATTTGGTTTCACTGCTATACCACAGTAATCCAGTGTTCTGAAGTTCAGTTTTGGTATTGGTCAGTGACCACCCTCCTTGATATTTTAAATGTTCAAATCTATGGAAGCATGAATGTTTCTTTAAACTTCAGGGTACTTAGATACAAAGGCTTACGAAGTTGAAGGCTGTGTTCCATTTTGTAGCACTTCAACACCTGATTAATTAGGAAAGTGTTGTAGGTTTTCCATTGTGCTTCCACAGGGCATAGTGCTCTAAGATGGTACATCCCATGCAGCATTAGATTGTTTGTTTGTTTGTTTGTTCTTTGTGGAGCAATGAGTCACCAGGAGTTCTCATTCTCCATAATGAGAAAATGCAGAAGTGCAAACACAGACTAGGTGGTATAAAGTCTGTGTTTTCCATTTCCAATAAAAGCTACAGTATTAATAAGGAAAAGAGCTTTTTAGGTTGCACGATGATGTGAGGGAAATTTACATGATGATTTGTAGGTCATAAAAGCAGAATGTCAGATTTTTATCTAGAGTGTAAATAATTGGTGAGATTCAAAGCATTGGGTATTTTTTCCCCTTTATGCTATATGAATAAAAATTTAGTCCAGATCCTTGTAGCTTCTTGGTATAAATTTCAGGGCTGAAAGTTGTGGGCTGCTTATTTTATTCAACTCTACATCTTCCTGTAATAGAAACAAAACACACATCACATATGTTTAGTTCACCATCCTGTACTGGTGAAAACCAAAATGATTTCAGAAGTTGTAACAACCCCTCTTTTTCAAAACCTTTATTGAAAGCTGAAGACAATAAACCTGATTTTCAGTTTGAAGATTATCAGAAGTCTTTTTGTTTTCTTGGAGTAGTTAGTTTTTATATTTTGTCTCTTTTTTATTAAGATTTTAATTTGTGATTTGATCTGTTGTTCAAAGGTAATCCACCAGATGCTTACTTTCATGGTTTTTACTCCCTTTTTTCAGTTTGTAAGTAGTATTCACTATACAGGTCTACTTTTAATTTCTAAATGACTTAAAAATCACGAATTTCTTCACCACAAAATGTAAATATTGTCTTTCAATAGTGGAAGTTTGTTACAGTGTGTAAAGGGCAGCTGATGCTGTTTACCCATTCAATCACTCTGAGGGCTGTAATCTTACAAAATCTGAATGCACTCAACCAACACATGAATTTAATTATTAAAGAGGCAGTATTCATTTCTGGAGGGCTGCAAATAAAAGGTATTTCAGGAAGGTCTTATATAGAATAGTGGTCAGTCACCGGTAATTTTTATTATTAAAGTTCTTAAGCCACCACTGTTAGTAAGCATTACAGTGGTCTAGTATGTAGTGTTGCTACTGTTAATTTGATTTCTAGTGCAATTCACAGTGGGCCATTGCTTTCTTTTCTGAGAGGTGTTCCACTGCCTGAAATAGTGATCGTCAGAGGAGAACTAAAGACCTCAGTAAAGAGAATAAAATAAAGAGCATAGATCGGTAAATATACGTTTAAAGTTAGACAAATTATCCAAGATACAAAACACATTTTTTGCAATCTTGAGATTGCTACCATCAGATATATTTTAATATTATTTTATGCTTAGCCTATAGAAAATTGTGGCATAAGTAATGGAAGATACTTTTTTTAACTAAGAGGTTGGGGGGAAGGAGAATTTGGAAGAGCTGTACATATTTCGCTGCAAATATGGTGTCTGTTCAGTGCAGACAGACCTGTGAAGATCTGAAGGAGAGCTCTCTCTAAGCCTGAAAGCTTGTCTCTCTGACCAACAGAAGTTGGTCCATTAGAAGATATTACCTCACCCACCTTGTCTCTAGCAGATAGTGTTATTCAGGGAACTAAAGGAGAGGGTATGCTAAATCTTGTTGCCCAGATTTGGCTTTCTTGAAATGTTCTTCTGCCCAAACTGATAATTAACATTGCAACTTCTGTGTGAGGAAAATGTCTCGCATGCCTTGTGAATATTCAGTAGGAAGAATGTAAATTTCAGTTGAAACATCTGCTTTGTGTAGCCCTGCAGAAGGTACTGTCTTCTTATACAAAATGTGTTTGCTTGCATTAGCACACAATCCAGTGCATGTTACATCATTAGTATTTTTAAATGCTTTAATGCCTGCTTTTTGTGCATGCGAAATTGGAAGTGTTCTTCATCCTGCCTGAGTGTTTCTGTTGAATTCAGATTTCTCTTGCTTTGAATAAGATATTGTTCCATTACATTTAATTTATAAAGCAACTTTCCTCTTCTATGGTGAGAGCAAGAATATATGACAGACTTTCATTAAATCAAGTATTTAATGTTGAAATTTATTTAGAAATTACCAAGAAAATTACTAGGAAAGACATGAATTTTATCATAATTTTCTTTTAGATAGTGAACATCTAGGCTTCAGGACAAGATGGAATTTTAGATAATCTAAAAGAAGATTTTAGAGAGAATCTGTAAATTTAGGGCATTGCTGTATTTGCTGAAATCGGGCAATAAGCAAGTCTTTGAGATGTAAAGGACTTCTCAGAGCAAATGTTCAGTAATCATCTGGTCACAATGTCAGGTTTCCTTGGTAATTTGTTCACATTATGACAGATGAAGTCTCTTATTGAATTAAAAGATTATTGATTAAAACGTTCAAACAAGCAAAGGCTGATGGTAAACTAATAAAATATTGGTTTAGTGACAAAAATTCTCTCTTCATAAATCCCGAATAGCAATTGCAAAAGGTAACTTGGAAGTAAAGCAAAATATTTCTCAATAAAAATGTGCCATGAAATAAAAAGTTAGACAGCAAATCTCACACATCATTTTAGCATATGTGAGATAATTACTATTTCCAGATGTTATTCAGGTGGTAACTAAATATGTGAGTTCTTGAACTTTCAAAAACTTCCAGCCATTGAGACAATTTTAGTATCAAAGATAAACCCTAGTAAAAGTAAAATCAAACAAGCCAAAGGTGATAAGAGAGCCATTATGCTGATGTATTATGACTAGTTTTCTTTCCCAAACTGCTCATGGCTTTTTCAGACATTTGAGTTCAAAAGAACCTTCAGTTTCTGTTTTAAGGGAACAAAACCCTTCTTCAGTTCTTCACAACATTCATGCTTAAATGCTGATTTTAGCAGTTGTCCAACAGGTTCTCTGTATGGGTTATGTTTTCTGATGAAGCAATAATGGAGTGTTTTACAGCATATTCAGCTGGGACACAAGTTGGCCTCTACAATGAATTCTGATGGGGTAGGTAGGGATTAAAGAATACAGAATATATATTCCTGGTCAAAGCAATGAGAGTAAAACTGCCATAGCACCTTTTGGAGATGGAAAGGGGATAAAAATTGAGTGAAATGCAGCAACAAAACCTTGCTGGAGAGAGCTAAGCAACTGGCAAAGGAATGTGATTGGCTGAGGGTCTATAACCATACAAACAAAACTAGGAGAGATCTGTGTGATGCTGGGGAAAGAGCAGAGTGAGTGTGCGGTAGAGTGGAACGGGAAGCCAAAATGTAGGCATTTATCACCATAGCAGGTGTGAGATGTAGGGCAAGAAATCTGGATTTTAAATAAGAAAACTTCTGAAGAAACTAGAAGGAAGGCGGAGTGAATTTTGGGCACTTAAAACTCTGCTTTTAAGAGAACTGCTCCCAGTTGTCTACAGAAAACTGTTAAAAGAAACTGTGTACCATGCATTTCTGCTGGAAGAGCCATGAATGAGCGAAATGCTAATTAATTGTGGTGATACCAGAGAAGCATGAAATATTGTGGGATTAGATTTCCGGGGATGAAAGTGACACATGGTCAGGACACGTGATTTGATGACTGAAAAGACTATGTGACTGTAAAAAGGCATGATGAAGCTCCAGTGGTAGTGTTGTCTAAAGACCCACAAAATACAGGAACTGCCAGAGGCTGCATTAGAGGCTATCCCTCTCTCTAAACTGGGTGACTGGGAAACAAAATGGCAAATGAAATTCAGTGTTGTTAAGTGCAAAGTAATACACACTGGAAAACATAATCTCAAATATCTGTACAAATTGGTGGGTTCTGGATAAGCTATTACCACTCAAAAAAGAACTCTTGAAAGTCGTCATGGATAGTTTTCTGAAAACATCTGCTCAGTGTGCTGCGGCAGTCAAAAAACCTAACAAAATGGTAGACACCAATAACAAAGGGATAGATAATAAGACAGAAAATATCATAATGTCAATATATAAATCCCTGGTACTTGCACACCTTGAAAACTGTGTGCAGTTCTGGTGCCCCATCTCAAAATTAGAATTGGAAAACATACAGATACATGCAATAGAAAGATTAGGGGTATAGAACAGCTTAGGGTGTAACTGGATTCAAAAAAGAATTAGATAAATTTGTGGAGGATAAGTCCATTGATGGCTGTTAGTCAAGATGGTCATGGTTTCCTAAATGCTCTAGATGTCCTAAATGTCTATTAGAAGCTTGGACTGGACAACAGGGGTGGATCAATCGGTAAATTACCCTGTTCTTTTCATTCCCTTTGAAGCATTTGGCATTGGCTTCTGTTGGCAGTTAGGGTACTGGGCTAGATGGATCACTGGTCTTGAACCCTCATGACCATTCTTATGTTCTTAAATAAGCTGTTATAACTTTGGTATAGTTGCTTATTCTCCTATAGAACTATCCTCTGCTCAAATAAGTTTTACCACCAGGTTACTGTTAGACTGTATGTGGATTTATGCACTTACAGAATTACTGTAGTAAACGGTTTACATTCCATTGTTTTTCTGACTTTAGACCTAGATACTAGGGATGTGCAATCTGAATAATATATATGCTAAATGGAACAAATTTTGGCCTGTTTAGAAGGTACCAAAACATTTGTTTGCATACTGGAAATTTTTTACTCCTGTTAAGATTACATGGTTCCCACTGTACAACCAGCCTCCTGCTAGGGATCTCCTCCTCCCTGCTGAAGCTTTGTATTATTACAAGTGAGGGGTTGGATAATGGTCTACAACTTTCTCAGTTCCTCAGCTTTTCTTCATATCAAGGAGCTCCATCCCTTTCTTACCAGTTCTTCAAGAGACCTGGGGTGGATTCTCCTTAACCATTTACAACAGACTGTGTCAGCATTGGGAGTAGCAAAGGCTTCTACTCTGTTACTGAGCCACTGCACAGATCGCATCAGACATCCTTTACACTTTTTAACTAAGAAAATTCTCTGAGCCCCTTACTGCTGGGAGAAAGCATGAGTCTCTGCTGTTGATTGTGGAGCTTGTCATCTTTAAAACCTAAGGGGGAAATGGTGGACCGGATCCTGAAATGAATGGAATCACTGTTTTTATAGCCTTGACAGGACTTTTCAAACATAGTGACAAATTTCTCTCTCCAGTGCAAATAATAAAATACACACATCAGCATTTCCCAAATTGATTGGGAAGCTGACACCATAGTAGTCTGGGGGAGGGGACAGTAGACAAGAGAAGCATTGGGATAAATTATGCAATATGTATCTGCATTCACCACCTCCTCCACTTTAAGTGTACTCTGATGTTACTACATCAAATTGCAGCAGTTTACTGAAAGCCATCCATACTGTGTCTCTTCTCTTGTGAAGGCCTGTAATGTCAACAGTCACGTGATCAGCTCACCTTTACTGTTTGCAGTTTTAGGCAAGCAATCACCAAGCTTATGTCTTTCACTTCTGTGGTAATCAGTTTAACATCTTCCTGTAAAGCATCTGCTGCTCGTAATTATGAGAGGCAGGATACTGGACTTGGTGAACCTTTTGTCTGATCCAGTCTGGCATTTCCTGTGTTCCTATTTTCCTATCTCTGTAAGCAGTGTAAAATTTCTTCTTCTTTAATCAAGCCCAGTGAGCCTCAAATACAATTTGAAATTACAGAACAAATTTACAGTGGATTTGTAAGTATTTAAAATCACAGTGAGAACTATAACTTAAAACGTTATGGTCTGGATAGAAAAACATCAGTGCTAAAGATTCTCTGCTGACCGTTAAATATTTAATACATACATTTAATTTATCATGAGGGTAGCATACATAACTGAATTGATGGAAAACCTATTTCATTTTTCATTTACTGGAAAAGAGATACTATTTCAGACTGAATTTTAATATCACTCAGAAAAGCTTTATTTTGAGAGACTAATCCATTCCATTCAGCATTTTCAAGATATTCTTCCTGCAAGGAATTATTAGGCTGCTAAACATTGTCTTCAACATTGTTGATTAGCTAAAGTTTACATCCCATGCAATTTAATCGTGTATCCATGCAGGGGCACATTGTGCTCAGCCTATATATTTTAGTTCTGTCTTCCTTTTTTGCAATCTATTATTAGCCTTTAAATAGACATCTAATTGCACTCTGTGAAAAGACTTGCAATTACTAACATCAAAATGCATGCAGCAGCATAAAGGTTACAGCGTATAGTGCCATCACAAACTTTCTTTGAATAATTTATAATCATAAGTGAAATGCTGAGTTAAATCTTCAGTGTTCACAGTGGCTATTCAATTTGGCATCAGACATTGCTGCTAGTAAAATCATAACATGATTTTAATGTACATTCACTCACATTTGTGCATTTTACATCAGAAAAAAACTGACAGCAAACATCCAGAAGTTAAGACCCAAGTTAGATTTTTTGGTGAAGCCTGTGTTATGGAAAGGGTTAAGGTGGAGTATTTAACCCAGCCTTTGTGAACATTTTTTGTCTTCCTTTCTTCCCCTCCCATCTCTACACACTGATGTAATTTTTTTTTTATTACTTCTACAGGTTCAGTCCATGCAACGTCAATAGCAGCCTCCAGAGTGGAACAGGCACTGTCTGAGGTTGCTTCATCTTTGCAGAGCAGTGCTCCTAAGCAAGGTCCTCTGCATCCTTGGATGACTCTGGCTCAAATCTGGCTTCACGCAGGTACTGGAAAACAAAAACAACTTTTTTTTTCCCTATTCACTAACCTGTGAAGCAACCAGGAATCTGTATTCATTTCATTCAGCAGGTCAGACTCTATTATCATTTGTCAACTGAAATTGGAGCTTTTAAGGACACTTATTCAAAGTGTGGCATTTTGTAGAATTTCAAGAAAGAACACTATATGTTTTATAAATTAAACAGTGGTCAATAAGGATGGCATTTAGTTTTTAATTTAATAACGTCACAGTGTTGTTGCATTTTCTAACTACAGTTTAGACTGTATTAAGTCATGGATTTCTAAAATTTCTTATTTGGCAAATTTGTCCTTGAGAATTAAGGGTTGCTGTGTTCTTGTGGAACTTTTTAACTAAATGTCAATCACCGTAAGAATGTTTAATAGTCTTGGGGTCCTAATAATAAAAATAATGCATATCACAGTTTGCTGAACTTAACCACAGAAATATAGTTTTAATGTGAGTTGCTTCTATCACTCTGCATAAAGGGGCACAATAATTAAAGATGATCTTCCAAAATATATTCATTGGATGTGTAGGTTAAAAAAAAGGGAAGACTGCTTTAAAAAAAAAAAAAAAAAAAAAGGATGGATAGATTTCTGCTGTTTTCCATGTGCAAAAATTCGGATACTTCTAATATATGCAAGTGCTTCTGTTACAAAGGGAGACAGGACAGTATTTATTAAAGCTACTACAGACACACCATAATCATTGTGGGCTGGATCTGAAAGGCACATGTTCAAAGTAGTGCTGTAAACATGGTATTTAGTATTTAATAAAGTAAAAAAGTTGCACATTTGTTTATGCTCCTTTCAAAAAGTTTGAATGGAGGTAGATGGAGTCCTGTGGCAAAGCAAGCAGTAGATTGGGCCCAAAACTTGAACTAGGCCTCTGGGCTGACAGTGTGAAGTGCTTACTGGTGCTGGCTAGTTGGTTATGAACTTTTTAGACTTAAATTACTGAACTTTTGTTTTTTCAAAAAGGGGAAAATTTGGATCCCCTTTGCAAATAATTTGGTATTGAGGCAAGCAAAGGAATGGGAACACTTAAATAGAAAGCACTTGATTCATACTTAAGATAGGGCAGCAGTTTTATAGTAGGATTGCTAAATGGTGGATCAGAACTTTGCAGACTAATAGAGCGGTACCAATGTCCCCTTTGTAGGCGTTATGGTGTCTGAAGCTTCTTGAGAAGCTAAATAGCATGGAACATAGATGCCTTATTTCCCCTGGAGAGGAGCAGGCATTTACAGAAATATCAGATATTACAATGCAGCTGGAAGAAAAAACATTAGCACTGTATAAAAACTTAACTTGACAACAATGTCACCGGAGTAAACCAGTATCATTTTGCTTTTGTGACACCCATCCAGTGTAAAAGTGATAGTGGGCTTCTGGTGTCTCCATTTCTTGGTTTGCCTGTTGAGATGTGTGGTAGCATTTTCCTAACTGGTGAATGATCTGGAATGGAGTTTGTGCCCAAGAGTGGCTTGAAGCTTTGCACCAAACTCTAAGTCAGAGAGTGTCACTGATGGCAGTGGATGGTAATAGTGCATTACATAATGGTTTATGTGAAAGCAGTGTTCTAATCATTCTTTTAAAAATATTCAATTTGAAAAGTGGTTCTTTGTGTGCTTGCTCATGTCCATTCCCATGTAGGTGTGTGCGCACTGCGTGCACAGTCACCAGAAGGCTTTTCCCTCAGTGGTATCTGTTGGGTCGGCTCTGGTGCCCCCTGGAGTCACACCCTCATGGCGTTGTATATAGGGGCCTGCCACCCCCTCAGTTCCTTCTTTCCGCCTATGACAGTCGCTGGAACTGCTCGTTCTTGCTCTGCAAGTACTCTTCCCAGTGGACTTGTATATTTTCCTGTAAATAGTTCTAAAAATGTTAGTAATTAGTGTCTGCAGAAGTTACTAGTTGCTAGTATAGAGTCGGACCCCGCTTATTAGGGTTCTCTCCTGCCCAGCACCAGGGAATGCCTCGGTCTCTGGGGTTTAAGCCATTCAAGGCTCGCCACAAGCCTATGCCTATCAGTGATCCCCACTCAGCTTGCCTCAAGTGTTTGGGCGAATCCCAACTGCGTGATCGTTGAAGGATTTGTAGAGGTTTCAAGCCCCAGACCCAAAGAGAAAGGACCAGAGTGTGACGTTGCACTCTATATGATTTTATGAAAATATGAGAGTGAATATAATGTAACTGGAATATGCTAATCTCTTGTAAGATATCATTACAAAGCTTATGATCTCCTGAGTGTATTCATCCTATTTGTATGAATGTATCACTCTTGTCTTTGAAACTAGAAATATGAAATATAATTCTGAGGGCCTATTGTAATTATGAAAAGTATGGGCCATTAATGGTGGTTTGGAATCTTGATGGCTCCCATTAACCAGGACAATTGTCTGTAGATGGCTCTGTTTTACTCGGAAGTCTTGCTGTATATGTGTGTACTGGCAAGTGGGTAATGAAGTCTCGCAGTGACATGTGATCATGTCATCTGAACTGGAATCTTTAACCTGATGCTTTTCCGTTTAGAAGGGGGGGGTAAGGGGGAGACCCAGAGAGGGACAAAGGATTCTCGCCTTATGCAAAAGATATATAAGTGGGTGGAACAGAACAAAGGCAGCCATCATGAGAAATCCTCTAGCTACCACCTGAGCTGGAAAAAGGGCTGGACAAGGGGAAAGGGTTGTGCCCAGAGTGGGAAGGCATCCAGACTGTGAAAGAAACTGATTGAAACATCTCTGAGAGTGAGATTTTATCTGTATTCAGTTTTATTACTGTACTAGGTTTAGACTTGCATGTTTTATTTTATTTTGGTTGGTAATTCGCTTTGTTCTGTCTGTCACTACTTGGAACCACTTAAATCCTACTTTCCGTATTTAATAAAATCACTTTTTACTTATTAATTGACCCAGAGTATGTATTAGTACCATGGGGAGGGGGCAAACAGCTGTGCATATCTCTCTATCAGTGTTATAAAGGGCGAACAATTTATGAGTTTATCCTGTATAAGCTTTATACAGGGTAAAACAGATATATTTGGGGGTTGGACCCCAATGGGAGTTGGGCATCTAAGTGTTAGACAGGAACACTTCTTAAGTTGCTTTGAGTTAAGTCTTCAGCTTTGGGGCACATAGTTCGGACCCTGGGTCTGTGTTGGAGCAGACTGGCATGTCTGGCTCAACAAGACAGGGTGCTGGAGTCCCAAGCTGGCAGGGGTAGAAGTAGTCTTGGCACATTAGTTGACAGTCCCAAGGGGGTTTCTGTGATCCAACGCATCACAGAGAGACTTAAGTTCCTCCTGATGGAAGCGGCTCTTCATCCTTCAGAGCCAAGTCACCATGACTCAGCACTGAGCACTTCTGCCTCTGTGAGGAGTACACTTGCTTCTGTGAGGGACTGGCACTGCAGCCTAACCTCTCTGGCACCAAGGAGAGATTCCTTGCTGGTGTCACACAACTCCCGGCACCACCACAGGTTGCCGGTACAAAGGAGCTCAGCACAGGAGAGCACATGGCACCACTTCCGTTCACCAGTACTGCATAAGAAGCAGCACAAAACCAGGCAGGGGACACTCTCACTCCCCTACCCCAAAGCCCACCAGTCAGAAAGACTCTGGCAGAGTGAGAACCACACAAGGGTCAATGACTGCTGCTGTGGCACCGTTGACTCTGACCCCAGGGAGGGAGCCATTGAATCCAATGCCATTGGACTCTCCCCAAAGGGAGAGCCATAGGAGTGTGGGACTGGTGCTCCTATCTGTGCCAGACATATTCCAGGTAGCACAGGATCTGATGTCCCTCCCAGTGCCACTGTTACCAATTAGATGTGAGCCAGCACTGGAGGCAAAGCCAGCTATGGTACCGAGGCCCTGGGTGCCGTTGAAAGGAAAGCCAGCAATGATACAGCAGCATTGGTTGCCTCCATCCCAGCACCACTTGTCGGCATCACACCACCATGGTCCTCTGGGGAGTAAATCCTCAGAGCAGGAGTCGGCACCACTCGGACTGTCGGTCCTGGATGGAGGACATGAGCCAGGGGTTGTCTCCTGCAGTCTGGCCAGCACAGTGGCAGATGCCTGTAAATGGCCCTTTGGGACTTTGTGGAGTGCTTTCCATCAGTCCCAAGGACCCCAGTCATGGATGTCATACTTGATGGCATCGGAAACTAGAGCCCTGTTGCCGCCGCCTCTTCTAGTAGTGCAGGGGCAGGACCAAAATACTGAGCCTGGTACCTCACATCAGGGGCTAGCACCGCGGGACCTGTCAGGAGTGGATGGCCAAGAACAATGTACTGGTTCTGGAATCCTCTTCCTCCTCTCCAGATGAGGCAGTTACAGGTATCTTGGTGGCACCCATACAGGATGTCCACAGGGTGCACCAAGATTTGTTGAGATGGATAGCACAGGACCTGTGGGTCCAGGTGAAGAAAATTTCTGAGCTCTCCCATGCCCTAGTGGACATTTTGGCACCTTTGGGCCCTTCTCAGGTGGTCCTGCCACTGAATTCTGCCATCTTAGAACATGTCAAGGTGCTCTGGCAGATTCCAGACTCTTACAGCCTACGGCAAAGAGTGTGCAACACAAGAACTTTGTTCTCCCAGAAGGATTTTAGTACGAATATATCCTGGTCCCCTGGCTGTCTCAGCAACAAACAAGCGCAAATGACAGGGGCAGCAGGGACTTACCCTTAAAGCTAAGGATGCCAAGAAGCTGGACCTCTGATTAACAGACAAGTATGCCACAGGAGGGCTCCAGCTTTGCTTTGCTAACCAACAAGTGCTCCTTAGCAGATGCAGCTTTAACTCCTGGGGTGCAATGACAAAGTTTAAATTGGTCAAGGAAGGCAGGGCAGTAGCAAAGGCATCCCTGCAAATGTCTCTGGATGTGGCAGACTTCACCACACAGACCATGGCCTTGGCCATGGTGATGAGGAGGTGCTCTTGGCTTGAGGAAGCCACAGCCACTATCTCAGTTCTACCAGTCAGAGCCAAGGCAGAACTATAGTAGAAAGCGGTGTAGAGGCTACAAGAAGGGAGGCCCCCTACTCAATCCTTATCGACCCATGGATTGGGTTTGGCCCGGCAAGCGTCCGGCTCCAAGCAGGTCTGCTATGGGTATGTCTGAGGATGGTATACCAGTTCTTTACCAGGATCCAACCTTCCCTCCTTTTGTGGACTGGCTATCCCACTTTTATTGGGCATGGGCCCATATTATGTCAAACTGCTGGGTGCTACACATGATAAGACTCTGAAATACACTCTGGAATTCAGTTCTTCCCCTCCTTCCCAACCTGCCTCTCCATCCCTCTTAAGGGACCCTTCTGAGGAGCAACTTCTACTCCAGGAAGTGCAAATGCTTCTGCAACTGGGAGCGGTAAAGGAGGTTCGTATGGGGGAGGGGGTTCTACTCCACTATTTCCTGATCCCCAAGGCCAAAGACAGTTTCAGACCTATCCTGGACCTGCGAAACCTCAACTAGTTCATGGAGAAACTGAAGTTCCTCATGGTCTCCTTGGCCTCCATTATCCCCTCCTTGGTATGCTGCCCTTGACGTGAAAGATGCATACTTAAACATTTCAATCCTCCAAGACCACAGGCGATTCCTCCGGTTTGTTGTGGGTCAACTTCACCATCAGTTCACACTACTACCATTTGGCCTGTCAGCACCCACCCCCGCTCCCGTCTTCACAAAGTACGTGGTAATAGTCACGGCCTTCCTGAGAAAGCAGAGAATACAGGTGTGCCCCTATCAGGGTTCAGTCCAAAGCCTAGGTGGAGGCGCACATCCACCTAATACTGTCAACCTTCCAGAGGTTGGGCCTGTGACCACAGAGAAATCAATTCTTGTTCCTGGCCAAAGAATAGAATTGATTGGGCAGTCCTCAACTCAGTCCAGGCCAAAGCCTTCCTGCTGGAATCCAGAGTCCAGGCATTAGGGTCAATCATTCAGAGCCTCAGAAAGCAACCTACCATCACATCACAAATCTGCCTGAAATTTCTGAGCCATGTGGCGTCCTTCACGTATATTGTGAAGTTCACAAGATTACAACTCAAACCACTCCAGGCCTTGCTAGCATCCGCATACTGTCCAGGATTGCCTGGACATGGTGATCACGCTTCCCCTTCCTGTGATCAGCTCCCTCTTGTGGTGGTTGTACCTGGGGCCTGTCTGCTTGTCAAGTGTTCCAGTTTCACTTGGATGGCAAGTGCGTGTCAGTGCTTACAGACAACATAACAACAAGGTCCTGTATAAACAGATAAGGTGTCATTTAGCAAACATCACTAACTTGTTCGTTGGTAGGAGTTTAGCATAACTTTTTCAAATTGTTGGAGTTCTTTGCCATTAAGAAGTAATCATGTTTATTTTTAGTATTGCTGTATTTCTTTGTATTTTAAATAGCCTTGTCTTGCATTGACCATTTTATTGTGCAGAAGTAATTAAGTAGCAACACTGCCAAGTAGTAATTATTTCAGAAAAACAAAAGAATGAGAGCAAAAGATGTGCTAGCGATTAGTATGGTACTTTATTTGTTTGAAGTGCCTTAGAATTCCTATTAATTCTGACAGTTGAATAAGAGGTGACTTTTCCTCCAGAGAATCACACAGAGATTTAGAATTGGAATGTGCCTGTAGGGATAGTCTAGTCACTTCCTTTGCATCATAGCATCACTTGTTTAAATATTCATAAGCCATGCTAAGCAGGTGACTGTCTGTTACCTTTGAATATTTCCAGTGCTGATAATTTTCACAGCCTTCCTTGGAATTTGTTTTATTTTTCAACTCATAGTTTAATTTTCTGTGTATTCATCCTTAATTTTCAATGTTGTAGCTTAAATCCATTACTCCTTATTCAGTCCTCAATGCCTAATGAGAACCAGTGACTGGTCCACAATGTGTGGATGCAAACCATGTCCTCCCTGCTGTAGGGAACTCTTTGCTTATTCTCATTAGTGGGGAGTAGTGAGGAAGAAAGTGATGTTGGCTTAGCTACTCTCTCCTCAGTGGCCAAGAGGAATTCATTCCTGTACGGCCCATATCCTCCTGTTCCCCTCCTTCAGATATCCTGGTGATCAGATCTCCATGTCTGCCATTTCGCTGCCTCCTGACTACAGTTACACCTTTATCCTGATATAATGCAACCTGATATAACAGGAATTCGTATGTAACACGGAAAAGCAGAGCTCCGGGTCGGCGGGGCTGTACACTCCGGCGGAGCAAAGCAAATTTGATATAACATGGTTTCACCTATAACATGGTAACATTTTTTTGGCTCCCAAGGGCAGTGTTATATCGGGGTAGAAGTTACTAGAAAGAGCGGAATTTGGTAAAGAGAAGAGACAACTAGGAAGGTCAGAGCACCCAGTACGAAGAGAGAGGGAAAAGACAGAGCCACTCCAGTTGTGTGGGTATGGAAGTGAAAGAGCACCCTTACAACGTAGATGAAGGAGAGAGAAAAGAGAGCAGAGCTCTTGCAAAGTATTGCTCTCCTATGAGCCCTTTTCAATTCATCTCTTTTATAAAGGTTCCTTAACTCACCACATAAGGCTGGTATTTTGTGTAATGTTTCAGGGTGATGTACATTATTTTTCTCAAGCAGCCAAGTTACCTTTCCAACTGTGACATATAGTAACAAATAGATTTAGTTCTGCATCTTGAGAAAGGAGCATTTCCTGTACATTGACTGTCAGAAAACAGATTTGGTCAGAGAACCGTGGTGAAAGGCCAAAGAGTGGCAGGTTTTTTCAAGATACCTTGAAAGGGTTATTTATATTATCCATCTGTAACAATAGACTGCTGTAAAACCTATTTTAAACTTAATAGCACACATTCTCTAAATAAAAGCAAAGATCACTGTGTGGGGAATCACTTTCTTCTGATGAGTAGGCTACCGCTGCCACTGTTTTGAAATCTGCTTTTTAACAGCCATTGTACAGTAGTGTTGCATTATCTGTCTTACCCTAGTGGAAGTAAAATTGCTGTCTTAATTACATTAACTTCTGCATTCATATGATATAAAAATGTACAGTTTTTCCTCTGGTTGCCAGAAGCTGGGAGTGGATGACAGGAGATGGATAAGTTGGTGATTTGCCAATTCTTTTCATTCCTTCTGAAGCACCTAGCATTGGCCACTGTCAGAAGACAGGATGTTGGCGTAGATGGACCATTGGTCTGATTCAGTATGGCTGTTCTTATGTTAAATCATAGAAACACAGCACCGCAAAAATATGTGAAAGCATTTATAACTAACTCAGCCTGCTGATGGCTGTAATATAGACAGAGACAGCTCTTGAGAGTATGGAATTTGTTGTTCTAATTGCCATGAGTTCAGGAAAGACAGCTTTATTCACCAGTGGTAGAACCATGAGTGAGTTACTGTGTTCAGTCTAAATAAATAGCTGCCCTATATGTTGGTATCTCTTCACTTTCTCTCCCTTCTTTCTATTTGCAGTTTTCACAGGTTTGTCTCCCCATGGCCACCACCTCACATCTTCAGTGTTCACTGTTATCAGGCAACCTCAAACTTTGAATACCTTTCCAAGGTTACACTGCAGAGGTGGAAACGCACTGATTTATCTTGAATGTTAATCAGAAGAACTCTTTATCTGATAATGCTGCTGCTCACACACTTTTTAGTCTGTCCCAATTAAGGAAACAGAAAATGCAGTACGGGTCTTTAATTAACACGCTGTGCTATTATTCTTCTGAAAAATACATGAAGACTGAACTCCCTTATAATTTCCTCTGTTTCATTAATATAGGATTTATTCATGTTAATTACAAAGCCACAAAATGCATTAAAGGAAGTGTGAAAGTAAAAGTAAATACAGAAGGCATATTGGATTCATCATACGGCCAATAAGTTTTATTATGACGACCATATGATAACAATCTTAGCAAAACTTAAACGTGCATCTTGGACAGGGAGTCAAGAACTTGGAGGCATTCACTCCAGGGTGAAGCAAATGGAGAGCCTGCAAGTCAAAGCCACCATTTTGTTTTTGAGCTCATGCATCTTCAAACTGTAGTTCCCCATTTCTTCTTTGAGAAACTCCTACCAAGTCAGGTGACTTATTTGTCAACCTTTTATGAATGGCTTGTTTAAACTTGCCTCACTGATTTTAGCATAGTAATGTTTTTCCTCTTACAAATGATTTCCATCTTAGTTGGATTAAAAAACAGCTTCTCTTCTTTTCCTCCTGCGGTGCAAAGATGTTTTCACTCCTTTATTTGTAGATGTCAGACTGAATCAGCTAATAATGGATTGAGGTGCTTGGGTAATTATTAGATCAGTGGTTTTCCTTGAATAAAGTATTCTGTTCAGCAGCTAACAAAGAGTTCATCCTTTACATACATTCTTAAATACAGATTTTGAATCTCTTCAGGAATTTAAAAGATTAAAAACATACGCAGAACACAACATGTGTATACTCTCAAAGTAGTACATCAGTCTGTCTTTTTTTTATGTTCCCTTAATTCTATTAATGGCTTATTAGTTACAGGAATACTTACTAGTTAATGGTGTCAAGCTTTCTCCATATAAAACCATGCTATCTCCCACCATTGCTTTACTATCTGTTAGTTCAAAAGAAAACCATTTCCAAAAGCTACGCTGGCTTGCCCCTATCATTCAGGACTCATTGCTAGCATGGTTCTGACTTGACTTCAGGCAATGAGTATCAGAAACTGAACTGTGTGAGTTTTTAAGCTAGGACTTATCTACACTGCCATGCAGTTCAGACTATGGGGATCTGAATAGCAGTGTGCACCAAAGAACTGCACTGTAACTCCCATTGTGGCTGTCACAGGCATGAACTGGAAGGTTCCTAGGTCACATTAATGTAGTCTTGTTTGAAGAGGACCACTTTAATGTGAACGAGGAATCTTTTAATTCATGCCCACAGCATCCGCACTGAGGAGATACAGCATAGCCCGTTAATGTGCACTGCTGTTCACAACCTCTAGTCCGAAAGCCCATGTAGACATACCCTTAGCCTCTGCATGCTTATCTTTCAGTCCAGAATTGTGGTAGCAGCTAAAAATTACTTTCAAGTAGGTGGTTAATTTCTGCATGCTACTTGCTAATAATTACAGCTTTCACTTAGCACCTTTCACAGTCTAAACTAGCAGCTATTCTTAGAATATGCACCATCAGATGTTTCTGGTTCCTTCCAACCTTGCATTAGGACTTTTAAAGTCATGGAGCAAATATTCCATGAAAGCATCCGGTTCCTTCTACAGTGTTGTATAGTATATGACTTTTTTCCCAGTCACTAACAGTGTAAATCAGCCTTTCTTAAATGCAGCCACTGTGGCCACATGCGGTCACTAGTGATTTTTCTTGCAGCCATGGCAGCCTCCTGGGCAGTGATGGCAGAGGAGGGCAAAACAGTAGCCCCTCCCCCTCCCTGTTGCTCCTGGATGTGCCACTTTAGTGTTGGTGGCTGAAGCTCCCAACAGGGGATGGTGCCCCACGCCGCCTCTCAAGACTGGTGGGGCACAGTGCTGTAGGAGCAAGGTGAGTTCCCCCAACCTTCCCAGAGACAGTGGGACTTGGGCTTCAGTCTGGAGTGGTGGTGGCGGGGGGGCAGGACCTTGGGCTTCAGTCTCCGTCCGTGGGCTCCTCCTGTGGGTGTTCAGGCTCCAACCCACAGCTCTGGCCACAGGGCTCCAGGCTCCAACTCCAGCAGGCTCTGATCCCTGGCTCCGGGGTGCGGATGTGAGGTTCTGACCCCCAGCTCCCATCACGGGTTTCACACCCAACCCACGCCATCACCCACGCTGCTTCCCCATTCCCCTATCTACAGCTTAATTTGTCCTGGGGCTTGCTGTGAAAAGTGATATTAACAAACACACAAGTATCACTTTTCACCACTTCCCAGCTAGCTAGTAAGTCTGCTGCTGTGAAAAGTCATATCTGTCTGTTTGTTAATATAATTTTTCACAGCAGACTTATTAGCTAGCTGAGAGGCTGTGAAAATGATATTAAGGAACATACAAATATCACTCTTCACAGCAGCAGACTTGCTAGCTGGGAAGGTTTGATTTTTGGGGGTGGGTTTTTGGTGGGAGATGGCAACCAAAAAAGGCAAAAGAAAGAACAACAAAAAAGACAGGAAAATGCAAAGCACCTTAATTGTATATCTATTCTGTTTGCATCCAGTGAAGAGTAGAGACGACTGTACATTAGTTATATTATTGAGTCTGCAAAAAAAAGTGCGTAAATAAATTACAATGATTTGGTTATTTGTTTTTCCTAAAGTTAATTAAGTATTTTAGGAAAAATTGTCAGAGCAGTCACCAGCAGGAGTTGATGGCCGCACTCTGAGGCCACCAAAAAATTTGTTGTGAGAACCCTTTATAAATGTTGTATCTCCTTCTTCAAGTCCTTGTCCTTGTGTATATTCCACTGTGCATGTTTTCTGTGCACCCTGAGTCTGAGAATTCTTGCAAGCAGTGTCCATTGGTCTCCTCTTACCGATTCCCACCTTGGCATATGCCTCAGGACCATCAGTACCCCATGCTTTGGGGACCCCATACCTTGGGGACTCCTACAACTCTTTCCTGACCCAACATACTGATCATACTGGAGAACATGGGACCTGTGCCAGATAGACAGAGCCTGTGCATTTTGCCAGGGAATCAGTCCACCATTCCCCTCTAAGAGAACAGTCAGACCCTCCTCCTGACCTCATGAAAGAAAAAAATATGAAACGGTACTGACAAAATTATCTTCTTCGTGTTCCCGTGAAGCAGTCACCCCAGCCCATATAGACAACTGTATGGCACAGAGCACTTGGACACTCTGAGAGGCAAGGATACATATCAACTTTCTGAAACTGTGGGAGTCCAAGAAGCTTACAAGGTTTTTATACAGGTCCTCCAGTCTCACTATGTGTTCATAATGTCAGACAACATGACAACCATCTTTTGCATCACAGGGAGATGAGAGAGATCAGTCCCCCTCTGTGTAGAAATGGTCACCCTGTGGAATTGGTATATCAGGAATCGAATCACCCTGTTGGCAGTATATCTGTCAGGAACTCAGAATGTGTTGGCGGACACCCTCAGCAGGCATTGTGCTGTCGATCATGAGTGAACATTGTACGATTCAGTAGCAAACAGCTCAGTGGGGACCCCCTGCTGAGATCTGCTCATCTCCAAAATAAACAAGATAAGCAACATATACTGCTCTAGAGGAGCTCTAGTACTACACTCTCAGCTAATGTACTCCATCACTGCTCAGACCATCTGAGCTATGCCTTTGCTCCCTTAGGGAAAATTCATCAGGACAGGGTGTGAGTCCCAGATACTTTTGGTTCCCAGATCTCCCATGACTCTTGTCTCCTCCTCTGATCACCATCTAGTCCTCTCCTCACCTCTTGACCCAAGAGAAAGGGAAGATCAAGTGTCCCAACCCCAAAGCACTTCATCTCATGGCTTGGTATTTGGTTAGGCATCAACATTAGAACATTCCTGCTCTGAAGCTTACATAATGTCAGAAGGGATTCCACTAGGAAATGCTAATCCAGCCAAGTGGAAGCATTTTTCCATTGGAGCACAGCCAAAGCATGTATCTCCTGAGTCAGTGATAGTCCCCTCATTTTGGACTACAATCTTTCACTCTAAACGGCTGGGCATTCACTCAATTCTACACAGTCACCTGACAGCAGTGCTATCAGTGCCATGCACTATGAGATGATTATTCAATTTTTACTCATCCATTGGCTACCAGATTTTTAAAGATCCCACCTATAACATTCCCACCAGTAAGGAAACCTGCCCTTCATTGGGACTCAAATCTTGTACTTTTGGCACTCCTTAAGCTTCCCTTTGAACCATTAGCTACATGTTCCTTGTCTCAGTTATCAATGAAATTGCGTTCCTTGTGACCGTTACCTCAGCCAGAAGCACGGATGAGCTAGGAACAGTAATGGCGGATCCATCATACACTGTATTCTATAAGGACAAAGTCTCTTTCGTCCAAAATTCACTCCCTAAGTAGTTTCGGAGTTTCACATGAACCAGTCGATCCACTTACCAGTGTTTTTTCTGAAATGGCATGCATTTGAAGAAGAGAAGAGAGTTCACTCCCTCAGTGGACAACATGCTTTCGCCATCTGCCTGGAAGGGACAAAACCAAGTAGAAAATTGCCTAGATTGTTTCTCACTATAGCAGAATAAGTCTGAGCTCAAGCTGTATTTTCCCAGAAGATTTGTAAGTGGATCTTGGGCTGAATCCTGCTCAGGCCTTGGCTACACTTGGAGGTCTGCAGCGCTGGGAGTTACAGCTGTCTTTGTACAGCTGTGTAGGGAAAGCGCTGGAGTGTGGCCACACTGACAGCTACCAGCACTGCAGTGTGGCCACATTTGCAGCATTTGCAGTGCTATTGGGAGTGGTGCATTATGGGCAGCTATCCCACAGAGCCCCTCATCCCATTTTGGCGCCATGGGTTGTGGAAAGGGGACGGAAGGATGCGGATCATTCTGTTTCCTGTCCCAACGCCCCGTGATGCATCGCTTTGCATCCCAGCAGTCCCTGTTTTTCCGTCCACGTTTGGCGCCATTGTGACTCTCCCAATGGTTTCTGTGCAGCGTGATTTCTGTGGGAAATGGAGCCCGAACTGCTGAGGACTTTGCTGACGAAGTGTCGCCAGCACATCACGTTTGGCAGTTGAGCTATTCCTTAAGCTCCAAAGTGATGAGGAGTCCGATGATGATTGCAAGTCGCCTGACGCATACGACACGACATTGCTTGTGGCTTTTCACGGAAATGCTCAGCACCGTGGTAAATGCGCTTTTTGGGCTCGGGAAACAAGCACTGAGTGGTGGGATCACATCGTCATGGAAGTCTGGGATGACGAGCAGTGGCTGCAGAACTTTCAGATGAGAAAAGCCACTTTCATGGGACTGTGTGCTGAGCTCGCCCCACCCTGCAGTGCAAGGACACGCGATTGAGAGCTGCCCTGACGGTGGAGAAGCGGGTGGCTATTGCATCTGGAAGCTGGCAACTCCAGACAGCTACCGATTGGTCGGGAACCAGTTTGGAGTGGGAAAGTTGACCGTTGGAGTCGTTTTGATGCAAGTTTGCAGGGCCATTAATCGCATCCTGCTAAGAAGAACCGTGACTCTGGGGAACGTGCAGGACATTGTGGGATGGCTTTGCACAAATGGGTTTCCCTAACTGTGGAGGGGCGATAGATGGGACGCATATTCCTATTCTGGCACCACCCCACCTAGCATCTGAGTACATTAAATCGGAAGGGGTATTTCTCTATGGTTCTCCAGGTGCTTGTGGATCACCGTGGGCGTTTCATTGACATTAACACAGGCTGGCCTGGAAAGGTGCATGATGCATGATCATCTTTCGGAACACTGGCCTGTTCAGGAAGCTGCAGGCAGGGACTTTTTTCCCAGACGGGAAGATCACAGTAGGGGACGTTGAAATGCCCATTGTGATCCTTGGAGACCCCGCTTACCCGTTAATGCCTTGGCTCATGAAA
Source organism: Chelonoidis abingdonii (assembly GCF_003597395.2). Classification (NCBI taxonomy): domain Eukaryota; kingdom Metazoa; phylum Chordata; order Testudines; family Testudinidae; genus Chelonoidis; species Chelonoidis abingdonii. The sequence continues at coordinate 122,158,590 of NC_133772.1, read as the reverse complement.
CCGTATACAGGGAAGCTTGACAGGAGCAAGGACCGGTTCAACTACAGGCTGAGCCGGTGCCTGAATGACTGTGGAGTGTGCTTTTGGCCGTTTAAAAGGGCGCTGGCGATCTCTCTGTATGGGAAGCTAGACTTGGGGAAAAGCAGCATCCCTGCGGTTATATCCGCGTGCTGTACCCTCCATAATATTTGTGAAGGGAAGGGTGAAACATTCAGTCAGGCATGGACCTCTGAGGTTCAACGCCTGGAGGCTGAATTTGCACAGCCAGAGAGCAGGGCTACTAGAGAGGCCCAGCACAGGGCTTCAAGGATTAGGGATGCCTTGAGGGAGGAATTTGAGGCTGAAAACCAACAGTAATGTTTGGTGCCTTGCACGGGAGTTGAAGTGCAGTGGTTACAATGTTAGTAGGAATCTGTTTTTCCTAAGCTGATTTGCAGTGCCTGTTTCTTTCCTGGGCTAAGGTATCTTTGACTTTCTGCAATAATAAAAAGACTGTTTTCAAAGCCAAGAATTCATTTATTGAAAAGAAAATAACTTTATTGACAGACACACACAAATTTTGGGAACCTAAAAGGGCAGGGGGGTAGGGTGGGGGAACTGTACAGTCACAGGTTTGAATATGTCCTGTCTGGAGTGCTGTGCAATGACTGCTGCACTTCAGATATCTATGCCCTGTACTGCATGGTGATGGGGGTTGAGTGCAGAGGGTAAGGGTCGTAGTTCTCAGGGCTGGTTGGTGAACGTACAGGTGTTGGAGGCAGCTGGTGGTGGTAAGAACCTGGATGCTGGGAAGGGGTTTGGAGCTGACATTGGGACACAAGGGAAAGAGCTTTGGATGGACGGGGGGGGGGTGCGGTAGTGCTCTGCCTGCATGGCTACGAGCGCCTGGATAGAGTCCGCTGTGCGCCAGGATGCTTATCAGCTGCTTTTTGTGCTTTTTCTCCTGGCCGCTGCTCTTTCTCTGGCGGATTCCTGCTTTCCCTTTCCCTCCAGTCCTGCAGTTTTTTATCTCTCTCTGGCAGAGTGATCCATAACTGTTTGCAGCAGGTCATCTTTGCTTTTTCACGGCTTCTTCCGCAGGTTTTGGAGTCTTTGAGCTGCTGATAACACGGGCAGCTGAAGAACTCAAGGTCGCTTGTGGAAAGGAAAAAAAAAAGGCAACAGTTAACAGAGGCAGCATTGTTTATATCTCAGACAGTTATTCCCACACAGTGAAGGAGTTTACAGTCTTCACTTTAGCATAATTTTCCCATACCAAAGAGAGGGCACATAACCCACAGGAGCCCCGAAATGGTGAGTAAGGGGACTGATTGCTTCAGGGCTGTGCACTGGGTTTCTGTGCATTGGGGAAAGCAAACAGCTGCAGGGGCACCTACACTGAACACTCTCCCAACATTTTCCACAGGAGTTAATCCTGGAAGATATCTTGCTGCTGCAGGTCACCTGGGAAGAGGGGAGGGTCTTCTACAGCAATGCGGATTCCGCCCTGGCCCCTATGCAGCTTGCCTGTGTGCAGCAATGGTCCCCCCACCCCTCGCGGCACAGTGGCGCGGACGCGTTAGCCTGACTGGGACAAGGACCACAGTGGCTCTCCCTATAAACTTGCGCAAACGCATTGCCCACACTCTGGCTGAAACTTTTGAAGAGAATTACCGAGGCCGAGGACTGAATAGACCACATCAATGAGCTATTCCACATCTAGGCATGCATGCATGCAGCCCTAACCCTAACCCTCCCTCCTCTCCCGAAACATTTCCATCCTGAAAAATAAAAGCCGCTTACCGGGAACCCGCTCCTCTACTTGTCCTTCACCAAGTACTGGCTGCTGCGACTGGCTGCCTTCCTCCTGGCTTGAGAAGAGCTCCTGGCTGCATGCCTCCTGGTTTTTCCAGGGTGTCTCCCCCAGCCCAGTACCCTCACTCTCGTTTCCTCCTCCCCCCTCCTCCTCCACCTCCATCTCCCCGCTCTGAAGTGTCCATCGTGGTCCTCGGATTGGCGGTGGGTCACCCCCAAGTATTGCGTCCAGCTCTTTGTAAAAACGGCAGGTCGTGGGGGCAGCACCAGAGCGGCGGTTTCCCTCACGGGCTTTGCAATAGGCACTCCGCAGCTCCTTCACTTTAATCCTGCACTGCACCGCATCCCGGTCATGGCCACTTTCCAGCATGGCCCTTGATATCTGCCCATAGGTATCGTAATTCCTACGGCTGGAGCGCAGCTGTGACTGCACAGCTTCCTCCCCCCAAACACTGATGAGGTCCAGCAACTCGCCATTGCTCCATGCTGGGGCTCGTTTGCGCGTGGAGGCATGGTCACCTGGAAAGATTCACTGATTGCACTCCACACCTGGCTGAGCAAACAGGAAGGGGATTTTTAAAATTCCTGGGGCATTTAAAGGGCGGGTCAAATGAGGCCAGGGTAGTAGAGTTTGAACTGATGAGCAGAGTGGCTGAGCAGGCATTCTGGGATACCTCTGAATACCTCTGGAGGCCAATAACAGTGCTTTTGGTGGCCACGCTGGCGGAACAGCACTGCATCACCAGCACTGCAGTCGTTATTCCCCAGGCAGAGGAGGAGTACAGCCAGCGCTGTACCCAGGGAGATACAGCGCTGTATCTGCCTTGCAAGTGCGGTCGGTGAGTAAGTTGCAGCGCTGTAAAGCCACCACCAGCGCTGCAACTCTCCAGTGTAGCCAAGGCCTCAGTTACCAGTTGTTGCATCTTCTTTCTCCTAATGGAGTGAAGGCTCATTTTACAAAGCAGAAGCAACCTAAATGAGATCACTTTACTTGGCATTTGCAGAACAGCTTTGTGGAGCTCTGTCCATACATTCATGAGACATTATGCACTAGCACAGAACTGCTTCACTGACCCATCCTTTGGGGGCAGCAATTCTACAAATGGCTCTGCTATCTGCATCCTTGCCCCCTTCTCCTGTTTGTTGGTCACCCACAGTGGAATACACATAGGGACCAGCACTCAAAGAAGAAGAGGTTTCTTACCTTTTAGTAATTGCAGGTTCTTTGAGATGTGTGGTCCTTATCTGTATTCCACTATCTGCCTTCTTTCCCCTTCTGCTTCAGATCTTTACTGGAGTCATAGTAGAGAGGGAACTCAAGAGGCAGTTTGGTCTGCTGTGCCCTTTATGACTTCAGTTGAAATCACAAGGAGGGCAAGGCCACATGCGTAGACCAACAGATATTGCTTGCAAGAATTCTCTGACTTCTGGAGCACATGCTCACACCAAGAGTGAAATTACAGATAGGGACCACACATCTCGAAGGAGCTCCAGTTGCTATAAGGTAAATAACCTCTTACTGTCTGCTTATCACCAGTTTGTAAGTGTGCATTATTAAAAAAGTGTCAATTCTTGTAACACTGAAAAAAGATAGAATTAAACTGAGAGAGCTTAAATTTCTGGTAGTGAACATAATTTAGTATAAATAACCTTCGTTTTGCTCACACTAAAAAACTTTTCTCTTGAGCTAACATTGATCACAGAGTTATTAAATGGCATTATGAAGAGTGAAGGATCCAAACCAGTACCCTCCTCCTTTAAAATATTTGTTTTTAAAATAAGCCTAGCTGGGGTTTTATCTTTATACTATATTCTCAGCCCTGAAATTAGGGCTACAAACTCTTTTCATTCCTACCAACAGCTGGTGATGGGTGAACCTCAAAACGGTTATCTAAACCCCCGGAAGTTTGGACATCTATTTAACATTTTGAGGTCTTCTCTTTTTTTCTCTGCATCACCTGCTCCATATCTTCTCCTTGTCCCCCAGCTTTTCCATCCCCTCTCTCATGCTGTTCTGTTCAAAGACTCTTCTGCTCTTAGTTCCTTCCCCACTAAAGCTTCTGTCTTCCCGACAAATAATACAGACTTTCAGTCATTTCCATCTTGTCTTAAATTTGACCCAGTGATCTGCACTAGACTTCTATTCACTGGTGATACATGTTGTTCTTTGAGTGATTGCTCATGTGTATTCCACAATAGGTGTGTGTGCTCACCCCATGCACCGATGCCAGAAGTTTTTCCCCTAGCAGTACCCATAGGGGAGCACCCCAATAATCCCTGGAGTGCGCGCTCCCCCCACCCTCAGTTCCTTCTTGCCGCCAGTGAAGTTGCTTCGGAATTGCTCTGCTCCAGCTTTGCTGTAGCTCATCCCCAAAATTGCTTGTTCATTCAGTGTATGGTACCTGTAGTTAGTTAATTGTTTAGTTAGTTTAGTTTAGTTAGAGTGCCCAGGCCAGGGCATGCGCCACACCCCAGGTTTTATGTCGTGCAACACTTGTAGGTGATCTGTGCCACTGAGTGATCCACACGCGGAGTGTCTGCACTGTTTGGGGAAGACCCATCTCGGCGATCACTGCAAGATTTGTAAGTCGTTTAAGCCTTGGATGAAGAGAGAAAGGGACATTAAGCTCCAGGCTATTCTGATGGAGTTGGAGCTGATCCCGGCTCCAGTGTGCTGCTCCAAGTCGGCACCAGGCACTGCTGTGTCGGTGCATGGCGACCCTTTGGCACCATCGACCAGTCGGCACTGGTCTCCATCCACGGGGCACGCCAAGAAGGCTAGAAAGAGGCCTCCTTCACCGCAGCACCGGAGTAAACCTGGGACAGAGGCCAGACCCATGTCGGGCAGACCTCGATCCCCACCGGCCTCTAGGCCTCTGACTCAAGTTGAATGGAGTAGCCTGGCCCATTCAGAGCAGGCTTCCCTGGATGTCTGGATGCCCTCCACACTGGAGGCCCTGTAGGCGGCCCGGGATGTTATGTCCATGCCAGTACCAGGAGCACCACCGTTGTTGGCCCCGCGCTCCAGAGACAAGTTTCCACTGAGATCTCCGCAGTCACCCCCAGCTCGGTACCAGTCTCAGTCGAGAGAACGTTCCTGACGCCATTCGCCGTCCAGCAACCATTCAGGGCAAAGTCCACATGGATTGCCCTCAGTGCCCACCAAACTGTCTGGTTGGGCTCCATCTGACCGAGACTCTCAACAGCACTCCGCCTCAGGAGCGAACACTGACGGGACCAAGGCAGACGTCACCAAAGGTCCTCGTCTCGGAGGGGTTATTGCAGCCGGTTACAGCATGGATGTTGACATCATTCGCCGTCCCACTCCAGGACCCTGCCACGGCACTGCCTCCGCAGCCCTGGGCGTCGATCGCCGGTGTCTCACCATTGCAGGTTCGTCCGTCCAAGCCAATCGTGGAGCAGCTGTTACTGATGGTACCAGTCCTCCACGTCGGGATCGCAGTCCAGTGGTAGGCATCGCTCCCAGCACCGCTGCTTCTCCTGGTCTGGGGACAGCTGCAGGTCATATGTCACCGCAGCCTCCCTTCCTAGTCGTCCATTGATGGGCCAGGCCAAACAACCGGCTCTGCTGGTGCCAAAGCAGGTGCAGTGGTACCGGGCCCTGTGGCTAGCTCAGTGATACCAGTGGGCACCATGTCCATCATCACAGCCCCCAGTGGGGCTCGCTCGGTGGCTGGAGCCTCAGAAGGATCACCAGCTTCTCTTTCCAGACCTCAGAGGAAGGAGGAAGAGAAGATGGAGGAGCCCTCAGACTCCTTGTTTAATGTTCTGTCCTCCTCAGCACCAGGCAGGGTAGCTTTGCCTCTCCATGAAGGGGTGGCAAAAATTTCAAATGGCAAACACCAGCATCATTGGCCCCCTTCTCTAAAAGAAGAAGAAAAGACAGTTACTTTTTCTGTAACTGGTGTTCTTCGAGATGTGTTGCTCATGTCTATTCCACATCCGGCCCGCCTTCCCCTGTGTCGGTGTTGTTTGGCAAGAAGGAACTGAGGGTTGGGGGAGCACGCAGTGCCCCTTATACTGTGCCATGGAGGTGCCACTCCAGGGGTCGCTGGGGCGCTCTCCTACTGGTTCTGCTAGGGGAAAAACTTCCTGCACCGGTGTACATGGCGAGCACGCACAACTATTGTGAAATAGACATGAACAACACATCTCGAAGAACACCAGTTACGGAAAAGGTAATCGTCTTTTATTCCTAAAAGATGAAGTAATGGTATTAATCAGAGAACACTGTGTGAGAAATGTTCATGTAAATTACCAGAACAGGCAAAAGATTAAATTCTGAACCTTAAATGAATGTTCACCCATCTCCTTCCCTGAACTCTCTGATTAATTACTCTCATCAGTTTCCTTCAGACTTTCATGATTCCTGTCCTCTGTTGGTTCTCCTACCATTCTGGTTGTTTTTCAGTGTGCCTTTAGATTGTGTGGGCTCTTACACTGTGTTTATTGACTATCTTTGTTAGATGCCTAGAAGCTATGGTTGTGATTGCTGTAAGTGGATAGACAGAGTAATGAGTACAAGAATTAATAAATTACAGGTGTTCAACCGACTGAAGACTTACATTCTCCTTTTCTTTAAGTTAAATAGACTGAAGAAATATTAATTATTGTTTGTTTGATATAATTTTTTATCCCCCAAAAAGTGCCTTAAAATTTGTGGTACATCTCATCAACTTGAATTTATTTAAGGCTCCCTCCTAAGATCATTAAACTCCCTGAAAAGACACCAGTTTACTTCAGTAGGCGTTGGATTGAGCTCTTAATGTCCCTATCCTTCTAAATGGGGTTGATATATTACTCCAAATAATGTAGCGTGAACATTGGCTTGAAGAGAAGAGATGTATCTATAATGCTTTGACTTTTTAAACACACACTAGTTGCTGTTTGTTATAAATTGTGCTATGGTAGCATCCATCGGTCCCAATCATTATTTGTGGCCCAGTTGTGCTATGCAAACATATAAGATAACAGTCCCTTGCTCATCCATCATTTTTAACCCTCCATCCTCCCAGTCAAAGGACAGACTTTGAGCTAATTGATCAACATAACAATAATATTTAAGACTGAGGGAATGCCTGAAACAAAACACTTTTTTTCTAGCCATTAATTAATTACTTATTGAGCAACTTTTAGCTAGCCAACCCAACCTAAAGACAGTTCATTCTCAGGCCAGCCAGTTATTTATATCAGTTATGATATATTTTTAATTAATTGTTGCCAATATAATTGTACAGTTTTTAATGTTCACATAAACTTATTGAGTTAAATAACTTATTTCTCATATCTCACAAGCAGTTTCTCAGCAAATCAGAATGCTGAATAGACCTATCATTCAATTATGTTACGTTACCGAGAACCTTTTTTCTTATCAAATACGTTTTTAAGAAGAAAAGGCTTAAATACACAGGATAATTTGGATCAGGTTGCCACATACAGTGGTTGGGAACATGAGCAGATGCCACTTCCCTCAGCTTGTGACTTGTAAAATCATATTAATAACAAGCAGAAACTTTTCAATCAGCTCAGTAATTGGTGCCTTCCAGTCTGACACCTGAAACATGGGGACACAGTGTTTTTCTTTAATAGTGTCAGCATACATGCTGATAAGTTTTTTAGAATTGCCAGTGTTTATTAAAAGTAGCTGTTATTAAGTTTACTTTGTAGTACTAAAACATTTGTATTAAAAAGCTCTCAGCTGTCTGGAACAGCCATTGTAAAAAATTAAAGTATACATGTTACAGATAGAAAAGCTGCTTATTTTCTAAAAGATTCATTTGGGGAACGGTTTGTGTGGCAACTTCTTGTAGCTTCAGTTATTACCCTTCTTGAGTGAAATAACCTGATTCACTTGGCAGGAAATGAAAAAAACCTCAAGAAAATGTAACCGTTCTTGCAATATTTTGGCATATTATGATTAACCAGAGAAAAATACATTAATGTATTTACTCTTTTTTTCTTTTCTTCCTCCTACAGCTGAAGTCTATATAGGAATTGGGAAGCCTGCTGAAGCCACAGCATGTATTCAGGAAGCAGCTAACCTCTTTCCAATGTCACATAATGTTCTCTACATGAGAGGTCAAGTGGCTGAACTTCGAGGAAATATTGATGAAGCCAAACGCTGGTATGAAGAGGCCTTATCTATCAGTCCTACCCATGTAAAAAGTATGCAGAGACTGGTAAGTCTTGAGTCCAAATGGATACACATTTTAACTTCAAGTTGGGCTACTGTGTTTGGGGGCCTTATTGCATTGATATTATGGTGCCCCAATTTGGGGGTGTTTATAACTCATTTAAATTTATATTTTACCTAAATTAATTAGTTTCCTGGCTGAGGTGCAGTTTAAAAAAAAAAAAATCAGTTGCTTGTAAGTTGGAGTCAAAGAAAGGGTACTGTTTTTTTGCCATTTTTATGTGAATTTTGCACTCACACTAACAAAAATGGCTTAGTTTTGCAGATTTAGATCACAGTATGAATGATCTGTTTTGAGAAGAATGAATAGCTGAGCTTGACTATATCCGAATAGAGGCTATTGTGAATAGTTTAGATCTCATCTCCTTTTTTGTAAATCCACTGTGTTCCATCACATATATAAAATTCCCAATGATTTAAATGGGACCCATATTATTATGTTCTGTGAGGAATGTACATGATGAAAGATAGTTTTAAAGTCACTAGAATATCAAGCTTTAGCATAAATTTTCAATTAAAGAATAATATACAAATTCTAGACAAAAGGCAGAAGTTCTGTTATCTTTAAAAGATCAGTTATTAAAAGAGAGGAGCTGAAATGATTCTATTCACACTGTCAGATTTAGAAGGTGTTTTCTATTTTTTTGACTAAAAATAGATTAGTGGATATGACTAAAATTGCCAAAGTCCGTGAGGGTGAAATTCATGTAGGTACAGAGGACCAGTGCAAGGTTCTGCACCACTGTGAGGTTGCATGGGTGGAGTAGCCATATGTAAGTTTCTGCTCTTCTGTGTCCTTTGGGAGGTGAGGCAGTATCTGGATGTGTTAATATGAATGGGTTTTTGGGAAAAGGATAGAAGAATCGCTGTTTCAATCCATAGGCTGGAATAGCAACTCTAAAACCTGTTTCCAGGATAAGAATTTAATTCTGTCCAGTTAAGCAAAAAGTAGGGTGAATTCCATTGTAAGGGGGAAAGTGTTACCTCATAAAATACAGAAATAGTTGTTTTTTTAAGTATCTGAAAATTGGTTCATCTTTACCCTACCTGGTGAGTTCGAATTACATTGCTCCCTTGCGATGGTTGACAGCGTCAGTATCAACTAAAACATTACAGGAAAACACCGCCTGCTTTATTTTATGTGCTTGTGATATCAGCTTGTGATGCTTCCTAAAAACACGTGCATTGCACCTTTAGCAGAGTTTTTAAAAAGATTATATTTGAAAGTTTCTTTATTTTGAGCTTTTGTATTTAAGTGGTTTGAGATGTTTTAGAGTGCTGACTGGAGAACAGTCCACTGCATTTCAGTGAATTTGCCAACCCCTTAAGTGTTTTTTCTTTTTAAAATGTTTGTAAAAATCTTGTCTATTACTTTGGATCTCTTGTCTTGTTTAAATCAAATCTCAGCTGTGTTCTTCATAGTGTAGATATAGAGACCAAAATTTGTGATGTATGCTTGTGAATTTTGGGGAGGGGGAAGTATGTCAATAATACTTTAAGCATAGGGTTGTCTGTATAACTTCAAAGAACGAGGAAGCTGCATGACACAGAATGATTCATAGATTCCAAGGCCAGAAGAGATTACTGTGATCATCTAGTCCAGTGTTTCTCAAACTTTTGTAATGGTTACCCCTTTCACACAGGAAACCTATGAGTGCACTCCCCTTCTAAATCAAAAACACTTTTTTTTTTTGTATTTAACACTGTTTAAAATGCTGGAGGGAAAGCAGGCTTTGGGGGTGGAGGCTGACAGCTCGTGACCCCCCAATGTAATAACCTTGTGACCCCCTGAGGGGTCACAACCCCCAGTTTGAGAACCCCTGATCTAGTCTAACATCCTGTATAATAAAGCAGGGCACCCAGAGGATTCAAGGGGTCTGGGGCAAAGCGGGGAAACTGTGGCCCTTGTACTCACCTGGCGGCGGTCCAGGTCTTCAGCAGCATTTTGGCGGCGGGGGGCCCTTCAGTCACTCCGTGTCTTCAGCAGTACTGAAGGGCCCCCCACGGTTGAAATGCCGCCGAAGACCCGGACCTCTGCCGGTCTCGTGGGGCATTTCAGCGGCAGGGGCCCTTCAGTTGTTCTGTGTCTTCAGCAATACTGAAGGGCCCACCCGCCACCGAAATGCTGCCAAACACCTGGACCGCTGCTGTAATGCGTGCCATGTTAATTTTATATCTTCCTAGTTTTTTAATCAAACTGTCATGCAGTACTCAGTCAGATGCCTTAAGAAGTCATCTGTTATCACTGATGTTGGCAAAACATGTCGCTTAGCGGTGTGAAAAAAAAAAACACACACCCTGAGCGACGTAAATTTCACTGGCATAAGCAGTCATGTGTGCAGCGCTATGTCAGCAGGAGAGCGTCTCCCGCCGCCATAGCTACCACTGCTCATTGAGGTGCTTTTATTTTGTCGATGGGAGAGCTCTCTCCTGTTGGCATGGAGCAGCTACATGAGCGATCTTACAGTGGCAGTGGTGTAGCTGCATCACTACAGCTGTGCCACTGTAAGTTTGCTAGTGTAGACATGGCCTTAGTATGTTAGATTAATATCAGTAGTACTACCTAGATCAAATTTATGCTTTATCAGCCAAACTTGTAATCTCATCTAAAAAAAAAAACACATCAAGTTAGTTTGACAGAATCTATTTTTCACAAACCAAAGTTGATTGGCATTAATTATATTACCATCCTTTATTCATTACTAATTGATTCTTGAATGAGCCATTCCATTATCTTGCCCAGAATCAATGTCCGACTGCCAGGCCTATAACCACCTTGGTCATCCGATTTATCCTTTTTGAAAATTGGCACAACATTACTTTACTTTTCTTCCAGTCTTCTGGAACTTCCCCGATGTTTCACGACCTATTGAAAATCAACATCAATGGTTCATCTAGTTCCTCAGCCAGCTCTTTTAAAACTCTTGAATGCAAGCTGCCTGCTTGTTTAGAAATGTCTAACTTTAGTCGATGCTGTTTAACATCCTTCTGAGATACTAGTGGAATGGAAAGAGTGGTGTTATATATGACTACATCATCTTTCTTTCCCAAATACAGAAAAGAAATATTTATGGGACATTTGGCCTTTTCTGCATTATTTTTTATAATTCTGCCATTTCCACTTAGTAATGGACTAATGCCATTGTTAGAATTCTTTTTGTTCCTAATATATTTTTAAAATTCCTTATTGTCCTTACCTCTGCTTGACTTAGATTTCCCCTTGTGTCCCTTTGCTTCCTTTATCAATTTTCTACAGTTCAGGGCTTCCAATTTATGTTCTTTACTGTCAATTTCTCCAGTCTTCCATTTGTTATATAGTAATTTTTATTTTTTATAGTTGCCTTCATTCACCCTTTAAACCAGGTCAGTTTTTTAACCAATACAGTCGCCTTTCTCTGTTGTAGGATTATGGCTTTTTTTGGCATCTTCAACAATTTCAAATTATCATTCATATTTTTCTGATAAAATTCTTCCTCCCAGTTGATCTGGCTCTTAATTGTTTTCAGTTTTGTGAAACTGATCCTGTTAAAGCACCAAGTATATACATCCCTGGTCTGGCTTTATTCTGTTTGCACGTTATAAATGTGGTGAAGTCATGATCATTTGTACTTAAGTTGCCATTAATTTTTAGCTCTGTGATCGGTTCCGCTTCATCTCTCAAGATGAGGTCTAATATAAAATTCTCCTCATGTTGGATGCAACACTTTCTGAGTTAGGAAATTTGTCATCCTATAACACTGAGAAATTTCAAGATGTTTTAGTACTGGCAACATGAGACCTCCAGCATGTGTCACTCAAATTGAAGTCTCCCATGATCACAAGACTTTTTTCCTGCACATTATAGAGCGGTGCATAAGGAGCTGGTCATTCTGTTCCCTAGTGTGACTTCATAGTCTTTAGCAGATATCAACTGTTACCCCATCTTTTGCTTTATCTGTTAGGACATTGATCCATAAGCATTCAGGATCATATTCATTGAAGTAATCAGTGACTTGAAAACAGGTAATGCCGCTTTTTAAATAGTGTCATTCCTCCTCCTGTTTTGCCTGCTCAGTCCCCTCCTAAATAGGTTATAACCATTGATTTTAACATTCCAATCATGGGAGTCTTCCTATCAGGTTTCATTAATACCAACTAGATCAAATTTATGCTTGTAAATGACAGATTCAAATTTATCTTGTTTGTTACCCAGGCTCCTAGCATTGATACATAAGCAAGTCAAGAATTTTGTCATGTCCTTCAGTTCCTTGATTAATTTTGTTCTCAACATCTCAATTTTGTGCTAATTGAATGCTCATATCTTTCATCTTTTTACCCTCCTCTTTTTTTATTAGTTTAATGCTCTCCTGACTATTCTAGTCAGCCTGTTCTGGAGAAGATTGATCCCTCTTTTAATGAGGTGAAGGTCATCCAAAATATGTAGAATCCCTTTCCTCATAAAAGGTGGACCAATGTTTCCCAAAACCAAAATCCTCAATCCTATACCACTTATCTAGCTAGCGGTTCACTTCCAGAGTCTTCTGCCTTGTTTTGTTCATGGGATAAGAAGGGTCTCAGAGGAGATCACTTGGACAGTCTTCTTCCTCGGCATACTTCTGAGTTCCTTGAAGTCATCTACTGTCGGTGCGATGTCCTACATACAGTGTCTTTAATGCTGATATGAAACACCACAAATTGAGGCCTTTCTAATTTTGGAGTGATGTCTCATGTCTTAGCTCCGGGAAGGCAGTATCCTGTTGTTCATCTGTCCCTTTCAGAATGTTCTTTTGAGTCTTCTGAGTATCAAATCCCCAATGATATATTTGTTTTTGATTTCAAAGAGAGAGTATTTTGAGGGGGGAAATTGTGGTGATTTCCCATGTGTGCATACTCACAACTCAACATTTTTCTCCTTTTTTTGTCTATTAGTTACACGTGTGCTAGACAGATGTTTAGGCCCAACAGCAATGACATAGCAGTGACAGCACTGTGCAGACATCGACATCCCTGCAGGAGCAGTTGGTATTTCTAACTTGCGATTACTGTGCTTAGATTTTGGATCTGCCTTTCAATTTTAGAAATTGTAATTCTATGAAAGGATATGTCTCAGGCCTGTTGATTTTTTTAATCTTTAATTCTGTTTTTTTAAAATTTGCCTTTCTTATTTAATTTGACTTTCTAGTGACTTCTAGAAAGCAGTAGTAAAATGCTCTGCTATTTTGAATATATCAGTTAAAGAACACAGTAATAGAGCTCAGGTTGGTTAAATAACAGTTGCATTTTTTGCATAGAATGTCCAACATATATTCAGAGCATGTTAATCTTACATTCTAACGAGGATGGCAAAATGTATATTAAGGTAAATCAAACATAGCAATTTCATTGCTTTACATTAAAAACAATCACTCGCATAAGAAATCAAAGTTATGCAGGGAAAGATAGATAGATATAAAAAACACATAATGAACCACAAATTATAGGGTTTGTTGATGGCTGTGAGAGTTCCCTTGCCCTCCTGCCTACCCACTCACTACTCTGTCCACCCCCCAATCCCAGAAAAGAGAGAATTTCTTGAAATGGCTATTAACAAAAATAATATAGAGGGTCATACTGAATACTAAAAACAGGAATCCATTCAAGTCTCTGAGTAAGACCTGTTTGCATTAATATTTTGTCTGACACTGCACCTAATCATAATACAATTTCAAAGAAGTATATTAAAATTTAAACTGATGTTAATGAGTTCCTGAGGCTGACAATTTATAGATCTGGTTTTCCTTGTAATATTTTGTCTGGGTGGACAGAGTAGAACTGCCAAATAAACTGAGCAAAATATCTGCACAAATGGTATACTTTATATTGCTTGTTATGGCAGCATTTTGCATTTTCTCATCCATCTGTTTAATCAGCTTATATCGATAAATAAGCAATAACAATTGTGTTTTAAGCAAAAGTGACTGGATCCAGTTACTCTGCTCTTCAGCAGAAGCTGTGTTTTTCAACAAGAGTATATAGGGGACTACTGCTGTGAAGTGCTGAATAACATCCAGATCCTGTTGAAGATGCTGAGTACTTCACAGTACTGGACCTATGGTACCATATTACCTTTTTCTCACAGTAAGTTTGGTTTTAGGTGATCTCACTAGTATTCTTTCGTCATTATAGATGTTACTATTTTACAAGTATGGCTATATTTTCATCCAGATCCAGCCTTTTTTCTGTCTCTGCCTAAAGGTGGCATCACATTATCCAGCCACAGGATATAACCTATAGTCTGTCCCCAGTAGGGTTGCCAATTTTCTAATTGCACAAACACCCTTGTCCTGCCCATTCCTTGCAAATTTTATTTGTCTAAATAACACAATATAATCATGCTATTTTCAGTTATTTTGGTAATTCATTTTAAAATAGCTGTCAGCAAGCATGTCAGACAACAAAAAAGATTCAGGAAATGTTTTTTGACAAATAGATTCCTTACTGGATGTGTTAATACAGAACTTTAAGAAATAATTCATTTAAACGACAATACAGAAACGCATTTTGCGCACCCCTCAGAAGTAGTACAAAGGCTTAGTGAGGTCAGGGGTAATGGAGGAGCTGAGGGAGAGGGAAGTAATTGCTGGAAGGAGCCTCGGAGTGAACCTGGAGGGTTGTTGGGTGTGGGTGGGAGAAGTGGGGAACAGTTTTTGGGGGGTGGGAGGGATTGTTGGGGAGTTGGGGAGCCTCCCCCATGCAGACCCTGGCTGACCCCTAGCCTCTCCTATTGAGAAAGGTGCACATGCTCATATCCCTGCACTCCCACTCAGCCACTCCCTACCGCCAATCCTCATGTGGCCCTGCACCCCAACTCCCATTCAGCCCTTGGCTCAATGCTGTCATCCCACTAGCTCCTATGCCCTTGCCCCAGTCTGTCCCTCACCACTGAATCCCAGTCTGTGACCCTGTCATAAACAGATAGTTAAGGGTTAATGTCTCTTTCACCTGTAAAGGGTTAACAAACAGTGACCTGCAACACCTGACCAGAGAACCAATCAGGAGACAAGATACTTTAAAATCTCGGTGGAGGGAAGTCTTTGTTTGTGTGTTCTTTTCTTTGTCTGTGTTCTCTCTGGGATCTGAGTGTGGCTGGACGTACTACAGGCTCTAATTTTCTATTCAAGTAGTAAGTGCAAGTAGAAAGGCGGTGTAGTCTTTTTAATTGGTTTTCTTTATTTACAAATGTGTATCTGGCTGGTAGAGTTTTAATGTGTATTTGGCTGGAAGTATTTAAATTGTATTTCTGCTGGAGGAGGCTTTTTTTCCAGTTTTTATAAGCTGAAAGACCCTGTAATATTCCATCTTGAATTTACAGTATTATCTTTATTCTCCTTTCTTTTATTAAAAGCTTTTCTTTTAAAATACCTAATTGATTTTTTTCCTTTGGTTAAGGCTGAGGTATTGAGTCTGTACTCACCAGGGACTTGGTGGGAGAGAGAGGACGGGGGAGGAAAGGTGAATTTCCTCTGTGTTTTAGATTCACGGAGCTTGAATCTGTATTGCCTCTGGGAGAGGGGGAAGGGAGGATGGGAGAAGGGGCATTCCTCCCTGTTTAAGATTCAAGGAGTTTGAATCCCAGTGATCTTCCAGGGTAACCCAGGGAGGGAAAGCCTAGGAGAGGCACTAGTGAGGGAAAGAGTTTACTTTCCTTGTGTTAAGATCCAGGGGGTCTGAGTCTTGGGGGTCCCCAGGGAAGGTTTTGGGGAGACCAGAGTTTATCAGACACTCCAAGTCCTGATTGGTGGCAGCTTATCAGATCTAAACTGGTAATTAAGCTTAGAGGAATTCATGCTGGTACTCCAATTTTTTGGACTCTAAGGTTCAGTTTGGGGAAAGATACCATGACAGACCCCCAGCAGCCCTGCTGTCTGTCCCCTTCCCCCATCCTTCCTGTGCCTCGTCACCTGGCCCCAATGGGCAGGGCTCTGTGAGGAATGAAGACTCTTCTCCATCTCCAGGGCTGGCTGCTCCGGTCTGTGATGTGGCTGCCCTCTCTTCTGGTGCTACAGCAGCCCCTGGTGGGCAAAAGGTGTAATTGCAGCACCTACCTGGCAGAATGTATTTTGGGGGGAAAGGGGTATCTACAGGAGGACATGAATTCTGCATGTATGCAGTAGCGCAGAATTCCCCCAGAAATAGCATTTGCAAATGCTGGCTGGAGAAGGGGATGAAAGAATTATAGGTGAGTAAAATGTAGGCAGAATTGTCTTTTTATATGTGACTACAGCATTATTTGCTCTTCTTTTGTTCGAGTTTAAAGAAATTAAATATGCTGCCACAATGCCAATGAAAACAGGTTCTGTTCGTTACTAGTTAATTATTTTTGCTTTTCTTTGTGTCTAGAGACTTCACTGTTAGTTTTTAGAGTCTCTCTTTTGTGGAGTAGAATGTATTTTATTTCATTAGACTAAATTGATAGATACAGCACATAAAAATAATTCCTCACAAATTATTAGAAGAAAGATGAAGTAAAATATACTTTTTTAAATTTGCACTGTGTAATTGTCAAAGCTAAAGATGCCCTGAACCCAACCTATGTCTGAACACCTCTGAAATTTAGGGGAGCTCATATTATGATCAGAATGTTTCTGTTGGACCCTGTCTCCATCATGGTTCAAACCAGTGCTCTGGAGTTGAATACTCCAAAAGTTTGGAGAAATTTGGACCCAGATCCAAATTCGACAGAAGTTTGTGTCAGGTACAAATTACAGATTATATTTTCATATTATAATTGCAGCATGAAAAAATAAAATGATAGGTTGTTTTAATACTGTTCTTAGTGAGATTCCTCTTTTAAAAAAAAAATTAGTTCATATAGCATCAACAGTGTAAACATGATGCCCAGGAAGGTATGAAGGCAGGGTTCTAGACTTAAGTAGCTGACAAATGGGTAATTCAGCAATCTATATTGAATTTTTTGAGGTGGGGGAGAATGTCAAGATTTTCAAACATCTTGTGCAATACTAGAATTTATAGGCCTCTTGTAATGTGTGTGTTTGAAAGAGGGACTTGGTGGTTTGGCATTCTGGGTTCCAGGAATAGAGACTTGTATGGAAGAAAGCTCACAGCTAACAAAGAAGGACACGGGAACAGTATGTCAGGTAGTTTGAGTGTAGCGGAAGCCAAGTTTTTTAAGGTCTTGGACAATAAGAGCGAAGAGTTTGAAGCAGAAAGACAATGGGTGAGAAGACTCCCAACCACTGGATCCTGTTGTTTCTTTTTCTGCTAGACCAAAAAGCCATTTACTATCAGAAATCTCTTCCCCATGTGCTTACTTATACAATGTGATCAAATTGCTTCTTAAGCTTCTTTTGGATAAACTAAATAGATTGAGCTTCTTGAGCCTGTCAATGTAAGGCATGTTTTTCAGACCTTGAATCGTTCTGGTAGCCTGTTTTTAACTCCTTAGAAAAGTTTCAAGCTTCTTTCTGAACTGTGTGGATGCCAGAACACAGTATTCCAGTAATGGTCTCACTAATTCTGTATACAGATGTAATACCACTTCCTTACACTTACTTGATATTTCCCTTCTTATGCATCCAAGGATCGTGTTCGCCCTCTTAGCGGTAATTGTAAATAACCAGCTTAACATGAGTTCCCAGTATAATACTCTATCTACATCTTTTTCAGTGTTACTGTTTTCCAGGATCCAGTCCCCCATCTTATGTGTGACCTACATTCTCTGTTCCTAGATTTGACCTTGTATTTGGCTATATTAAAATGAGCCTCTCTTGCCAAGCATTCCAGCTCTGTCTGTAAAAAAGTGACGTGTCCCCATTGTTAGTTACCATTCCACTAATGTTTGTGTCATCAGCAAATGTAACTAGTAATGACTTCATCAATAATCTGGAAGAAAATAAAGATATTTAATAGCCGTTAGACGAGAACAGACCCTGGCTGGACCTCACTAGAAATGCTCCCATTGGATACTGAATCCCCATTTACAGTTACTTTTAAGACATTAGTTAGGCAGTTTTTAATCTACTTAATATGGGCTCGATTGGTTTTGACATTTCAAGGCCTAACTAGTAAAGTATCCAAGATGTGAACTACATGGAAATTGATAAACATCATGGGGACATCACACCATGCACTAACAGTGCTTAAAGACAAGTGCAAATTGTATGTCAATATCTATACATCTAAAATTATTTAAATAACTTGAAATATTGAGCCAAAACGAGCAGTGACATTTTAAGTTAAACCTCTGTGCTAATCCTGAGTCTTAAACATGATTCTCACTTTGCTTAAGTGTTACATACATTTGTTACGTGTTTGTCAGCTGGCTGTTTTTGCTTAAAATAGTTTCCTTTAGATAATTTCCTCCATTCTCCCCTCTCTTGACCATCACCTGCAGGTTTCTGCATCGCTGCTGCTTTCCTGTTTTTGTAGCTCTGCCTCCCTTGAGAAAGGAGGAAACATGCTTTTTATATTTCACAGTCAGAGCAGCACCATAGAAAAGTAGCTGTTACTTTTCTGACTCATTTGGGAAGTAGGTCATCATCCAGTGATGGCTGGAAATGGACAGAGCTCTTCACATCACTGTCCAGAAAATAAAACCTATGCATTCTCTCTAGGACCTGATAAGTTTTTATAGCCAAAAAACAGCTTTTATTTGGAATAATTTGACCACCCTGCATAAATCAGTATATTGTAATAATGCACTTTTACAGTGCTTTTCATCCAAAAACATTTTGCAAACATTAATTAATCCTTAACACCCTCTAGTTCAGGGGTGCCAACCTGAGCCTGAGAAGGAACCAGAATTTACCAGTGTACATTGCCAAAGAGCCATGATAATATATCAACAGCCCCCCATCAGCTCCCCTTCTGCTCCCAGCACCTCCCACCCACTATCAGCCCCACCAGTCAGCGCCTCCCCTTCCCTTCCCATCAGCAGTTTTGTGGCATGCAGGAGGCTCTGGGGGGAGGGAAGGAGCCAGGGCACGGCAGGCTCAGGGGAGGGGATGAGAAGGGCTTGTGGCAGAGCCAAGGGTTGAGCAGTGAGCACCCCCTGGCATGTTGGAAAGTTGGTGCCTGTAGCTCCAGCCCCGGAGTCAGTGCCTATACAAGGAGCCACATATTAACTTCTGAAGAGCCGCAGGTAGCTCTGGAGCCACAGGTTCATAGAATCATAGAATATCAGAGTTGGAAGGGACCTCAGGAGGTCATCTAGTCCAACCCCCTGCTCAAAGCAGGACCAATCCACAACTAAATCATCCCACCAGACTTTGCAAGCCTGACCTTAAAAACTCTAAGAAGAGAATTCCACCACCTCCCAGTAAACCATTCAGTGCTCACCACCGCTCCGGTGAAAGTTTCCTAATAATACCAACTAAACCTCGCCCACGGCAGACTTGAGACCATTACTTCTTTGTTCTGTCATCCGCTACGACTGAGAACAGTCTAAGATCGCATATCTGGGAACCCACTTTCAGGTAGTAAGAAAGCCAGCCTATCAAAATCCCCCTCATGCTCCCTCTGCAAACTAACATTTCCAGTTTCCTAGCCCTTCTCAATATCATGTTGCTCAGCCTACTAATCATATTGGTGCCCTCCGCGAAGCCTTTCCAATTTTCCCATCTTTGTAGTGTGGGCCCAAAACTGGAAACCACAGTAGTCAGATTAGGCCCTCACCAAGCAGATATAGAGGAATGATACATCCTCAATCTGCTGCAAGACCACTTGATACAGCCCAAAAGCCCGTTAGCCTTGCAATCAAGGCAACACTGTGACCCAATTCACTCTCATCCACTGTACCACAAGCCTCCTTTTCTCAGACTGAATGTTCTATCCATTCGGTCCCCTAGTTCTGTAACAGTGCAGGATTCTTCCATCCTAAGTGCAGACTCTGCAGTTGTCCTTGTGAACCTCTCAGATTCTTTTCACCCAATCCCTAATTGTCTTGGTCCCTCTATCTAGTCTCTACCATGCCAGACATATGTACTATTCCTTCCTGCTTAGGTTCATTTGCAGACTCTGAAAAAGTGCAGCCAACAACAATCCGCCAGGATCATTAATAAGATATTGAAACAAAACCACCCGCAGACCTGACCCTTGGGCACTCCACTTGATACCAAGCTGCGCAACTATAACATGAAAGCATTGATCACGTACCCGCTGAACCTGACGGATTTAGCCAGCTTTCTATCCACGTTATAGTCCATTCATCCAGCCCATACTTCTTTAACTTGCTGGCAAGAATACTGTGGGAGACCATATCAAAAGCTTTGCTAAAGTCAAGGAATAACACATCCATTGCTTTCCCCTCATCCACAGAGCCAGGTTGGCCACCTCTGCTCTAGTTAATCCTTCCAACAGTCCAGTTTCAGAGATGGGGAAACTGAAAGAGAGAGAGGGTGAAGTGACTAGCCCAAGATCACTTGCTTAAGGAACTTACTTTAAAAAATAGTTTTCAAAAGGATGTTGTTTTTTCCACTGGAACAAATATGTTAAAGATGCCTATAATTACAGCTAAGCTTAGCTACTATAACTAAATAAGCAAATCTTCTAAGATTTCTGTAAATTAATTTCATGCCCTTTATCATTGGATTCCAGATGTAGTATTGTTTGTTTGTTTGTTTCCCACTACATTAACTATTATTATTTCAAAACCAAAAAATTTTAGGCTGGAGATAAGGTTGAGGGTATCGTGATGGGTTCCCCCCCCAGGATGCCACCTGGAACTGGGATATCACTGAGCCCGCTGACCCACCAGCCTGGGCTCTCTCTCTCACTGTGGGGCTGTGATAAGTTGCCACACTCTCCAAGCTTTCTCTTTCACCAGCATACAGACAGGTAGAGACATTCCCAGCTGCAGAACCTACAGGCTGCTGTGATCCGCTCTGCATGGGGAGGCTACAGCTAAGGAACTGCCCAGCTACTCAAGGGCACACCCCTCTCTGGAGTGTAAACCCAGAATTATACCATCTTGTGCTCCACAGAGAGCTGTACAGCAGAAGCTCGATGTGGAGCGAGAATATACAACAACTTTTTGCCCCAAGTTGTAACTCCCACACTGGTTTGTGATAAAGCAAATTTATTAACTACAAAAGATAGATTTTAAGTGATTGTAAGGGATAGCAAACGGATCAAAGCAGGTTACCTAGCAAATAAACAAAAATGCGATCTAAGCTTAATATACTAAAGAGATTGGAAATGAGTAGCAAATTCTCACCCTAAATTATGATTTAAACCAGCCGCAGGCTCTTAAGGGGCAAGTTGCATTTGCTTGCAGCTTAAAACCTCACGTATTCTTTTCACAGGCTAGAAATCTCTCTAGCCTGGGTCCAGCACTTCCCACTCGTTCAGTCCTTGTTTCCAAGAGTCTGCTTTAGGCAGGGAGTCAGTGAATAACCATGATGATGTCACTCCCCTGCCTTAAATAGTTTTTGCATAGGGCAGGAACATGGCTGTCCTTAGGATTTATGGTTCCCTATGCTGTATTATTAAACTGGTGCCCCTATGCCCAACAGCAGGCCGGGCTCGGAGCCCTGGGGGGGGATGAGGCAGCAAAGATACCAAGCTGCCCAACCCACCTCGCAGTGGCGGAGAGTCACAGTATCCCTGCAGAGAGCCCCGTACCCGCTCCCTCACACAGAATGTGCGGCACCAGCGCATTCGGCTCTGTAAATATGACCCCACCTATGGACACTGCAGCGCACGCTGGGTATGCGAGAGCTGACCCGCTCTTACCTGCTGTCATGGGCGGTGGGTGATGCTGCCTCTTGGGGAGGTTAGCCCCCCAGCCCACCTCTTCTACCTGTGGCCCCACCTATACTCCACCTCATTCTGCCCAGGCCCCACCCCTCACCACTATCTCCCTCCTCCTCCTCCTCCCTGCTTACCCCCTTCCAGCCAAATTCCTGAACCAAAATGAAGCAAATGAAGAAAAGTTTTGGTTTTTTTCAAAAGATAATGGAGCATGTTTTCCACTGCATGCCAGAAGGTGAAGACTGGACATGCAGAAGGTACTTAATTAAAAGCACTAAATTTAGGAATGAAAAATGTCAGTCACAGGTATTTTGATATACCCTGAAGTTTGTCGGAGATTTATTTGCAAAAACTTTGTAGTAAGGGTAAGTCAGCTGTCCTGCTGAGTACAGCATTAAATATTATGGAATACATAATGCAGCTCTTCTGTTTTACATTTTCATAATCAGTATTTCTGAGCTGATTTTATATTTTAAATGTACTCTTAAACCTTCATAAAGTAATCATTCCAGATTACTACATATTTAACTCATTGAAACAAAGACATTATTTTAAATTAATCAGTCACAGAGGTTTAGTGTGTTCATAAGTGTTCATTGCTTTTAGAAAAAGGGAACTCTAATTTACTTTGTGTGATCTCCATAAAAGACATATATATGAAATTTCACCAACTTTAAAAAATATGTTTCCAAATATTTTAGGCTTAATAAAGGATTTTATATCTTACTGAGGTACTGATTTTGCTGGTGGGTTTTCTTACAACTAGTTCATCAAATAGTCAGAAGTAAAGAAAAGGAAACTCATTTGTCCAGCTATCTGGAAGGAAAGGGGTGTTGTCCCTTTAAGAGCTAGCCTCTCTCCAGCGGGGGCGGGGGTGAAGGGAGAAAGAGATGGACAGGAACATTTTGGAAACAAGTTTTTTGTACTATAATAATTAAAATTAAAATATGCATTTTAGATGAGTGGTCTTTTGAAGGGTTTATTTGAAAAAACTATGTCTGGAGATCCAAGCATTTAAAGCTGAAGATGAATATGCAGATTATGGATCTAAAATCTATGCAAGGATTTTTCAGAGATGTGATTTTATAATCTTCAGCAGTCTTCTAATGAAATATTTATAAAGCAAATTTTAAACTAAGGTCCTGTAGACTAACATGTTCTGAGTAAATATTACAGTAATGCACAACTGTTTTTGTTAGCAAATTCAGAAACTGAGAATATATACCTGAGGTTTGGCAAATGCCTGTTAAATGGCTTCATTACCACTTGAATGGCTCTTTAATAGTTCCAATGTTGTGGTGATAGGTCTGGCAGGCTGGAAGGCTTTTTCACTTTTAAGGGTATGGCTACACTTGAAATTTCAAAGCGCTGCCACGGCAGCGCTTTGAAGTGTGAGTGTGGTCGGACCGCCAGCGCCCAGCGCTGCACATAAACCACATCCTCTATGGGCGTAGCGTGCAGCGCTGGGAGCTGCGCTGCCGCACTGATTACACTGAGGCTTTACAGCGCTGTATCTTGCAGCGCTCAGGGGGGTGTTTTTTCACTCCCCTGAGCGCGGAAGTTGCAGCGCTGTAAAGTGCCAGTGTAGGCATACCCTAAGTTACTAGATCCCCTCCAGAGTAAGAGTCACCAGGCTGCAGCAGGTAGCTGTGGGAGCCTGCAAGAAGGGTCAGAACAGAGATAGGAAGAGGCGGGAGGGTGGACACTTAAGACCCAGGGATGCTCCAAATTTTCTGGTGCCCTACGCAGCCGCGTATGCAGTGTATGCCTAAGGACAGCCCTGGGCGGGAACCCTTTGTCTACAAGCTTGGTTCCCAGGCCTTTAAACAAGATGGAGTCCAGTACCAGGTAACTTGGTCACATGAGCCCATAGTGTCATAGCAGCCATGAGGTCCTGATCATGAAAACTCTCACTGATGTTATAAAGGGTTTTCAGAGTCAGGTCCCTGCTTTGTAAGAGATGTTATTCTGAGATCAGTGGACCTTTCCTAAGCATATTATTACTAGTTCCTGCAGCATACACTGTAATAATAACCAGAGAGGTAATACCTCTGGCATGTCTACAAGATTCACTTGGCCCCTTCTCTGCTGAGTCCTCAAGCCTGCAGTGTGTTGATGAAAAAAAGAATGGGAAATTAATAGTAATTTGTTTTATTAGATTTCTTACTAAAAGATTGCTTATGTTTTAAATAAGTTGACCTTTGGAAGTTTGATTTCTGCAGGAAAAAGAAGAGAAAGCAAAATACACTTTAAATTAAATGTTTTTTTCCTCAGGAGCATTATTTTAGCCACTCAGGGGTCTAAATGCTTTAAATAATGATGTTGTTATCCTAAAAATAAAAAAATGGCAGTGGAATTCTACTATTTGAATCAGTTTGAGCAGGCTCCTTCCACCTTTGGGTTATTCTGTCTTGAAGATACCTGTGGATCTCATCCATGGCCTGTTGAAGTCAGTGAGAGTATTTCTGTTAACTTCAGTGGGCTTTGGATCAGGCACTGTGAGTGCAACCCTTAAACTGTGATTTTCCCAAATGAGATACATGCTTAGAAGCAAATTCTTCATTTTGAAAGGATAGCAGAATTCTACCATGCATTTTAAATCAGACAGGTTAATTGAATTATAAGCATGTCTCCCACAAACTTAAATTCTTCACTTGTTGCCACATGTCACTCAAAAGCTGACTTTCTTGGCTGCCTTGGAGATCTTGAAAAATATTTCCCATTTGAGCCTTACAACTGAAAATCCCCACTGATCAGTGTAATAAAATCAAAGGGTATAGATGCCAGCATCCATAGACACTGCTTTTTGGAAATTAAGATTTTATCCATATGGCTGAATGATCAATAAAATCAATTCTGCTATTGATTGGTTTAAAAATAGACTCTTTTTTCTTTGTTAGTGCTGTAAGATTGCTATCCAAGTTTTGGAGATAACATATAAAAGGTAGTAAAGGGATGATTCATCTCATTACTACAGGCTTTCACCAGGATCTTTAAAAATATTATTTTAATGTCGGGTCCTGTTGTCTGTACATATCTACTGTGTAACTTACATACGAGAATGGTCACCGTCAGGAGTTTCACACTTTATTGGATAGTAAAACTTAATTGCTACTTTGGGAATAAAAAGTTGCTTCAGGAATTTATTGTTGCTAGTTTTGTATAGCCACATTCAAACCATATGAAAGGTTAGCAGCCCAGCATTGTCAATTCACACTTTCTCTATGTTAAACTTAAGTTAGAACTGGATGTGAGATTTGCTTTACTATCTGTGCTGGAATATAGTGAAATGTAATTCTGTCAGGCAGTTAGCGTGCTGGGATGCTATATGGTTGTGATCAGTATACTACATTTCCTTAAACTTGGGCCGTCTGGGGTCTGACTTATATGATTACGGTTATTTGTCAACGATATACAATGCAAATCCGTGCACTCAGTTTGACTAATAGCCGTCCCCCGTTAGATTACAAGAATCTACTGTGTGCTGCATACTGTTAACTTGCTGAGAAATACTATCATTCTTCATGCTGCCATTGCACAAATTGCTCTTCTTTTTGAACAGATCTTAATTATAAGAATTCTTCCACCATGATTGGCTACTTCTCTCAGAACTACTTATTCATCAGCGCACGATAAAACTGATCATCTCAGCATCTCAGCTGTTAAAGAACAAGAACTGAACCAAAACTATCAACTCACTTTGTGGACAGCTAATGGCCATCAAATAGTGTCTTTTCAGTCAGTGTGAACCTGGTCTGGATTTGGAGCACTGATCTAGAAAAGAAAGGCCGTTGGTTACATTCCTGTGCAGCATCCAGTCACCACCAATTATCTTTACAAATAATCTTGAAATATATACAAGACCTCTGGATCACTGCAGTGTAGCCTATTTTAGTACTTACTTTACCGTTTGCTCTTTAATACGTCAGGATTTTTTAATAATTTTTATAGTCCAGTGATGATCAGGACCCCATTGTGCTAAACCCTATAAATACACACCTAAAGATAAGGTACCTGCCTAAAAGAATTTACAATCTCAGAAGACAATTGACATGCAAACAGTTGTGGGTAAGGCGTAGAATGATATATATAAAATTTTGTATGTTTGTATTTAAAAAAAACTTGTTACAAATAAACTCCATGCCAACTAGCCCATCTGCAACACAGCCCAGCCTTCATTAACTGGATGATCTCTTACAGGCATTGAAGAATGCAAAAGTTAGTAACGGGCTTTGTTGTGAGGGTAGTTATTAACAAAAGGCCTTTTCAGTAAGAATGTTATCTGTTTGATTTGGCTATTTCTTAAATACCTGAGCTTTAATGATGTGTTGAGAAGCACCATTGGGATGCAGATATGAAGCAACCCAGAAATGTGCCAGATTTATTCCCCAGTATTTTTCATTAATGCTCTGGATTAACTCCTTCACATCTACAGCCTATTCGTGTGATGGGGCTTGGCGATTGTGCAAGCAGAAGTGTCAGTGGTCAGTGTTTGAGAACATTAATTGGAAACTCTGCAAGGCGAATATTTCAGTTTTCTGGGCCCCTGGCTCCCTCCCAGCGTTTCACTGTAGGAAATAGAGCCCTGTCACAGCCCTAGTTGAGCTCTGCTTGCTAGGCACTCACGAGGCTACTTTGTTTGGATCCCAACACTAGATCCATGTATTTTTAAACTTACCTGTATGCACTGCCTTTGGCTCTGAGTTTCTAGGCGCCCCCTCTTTAGTCTCCTCCCCTGAGAGCTGACACTGTGGTCCAGCTGTCTGAACTCTGAGGGTAGTACCTACTCCCCCAGAATCCCCAGGTGATTAAGCACACTTTCTCAGAGATCTAACCTTGTGGACACACTGGTTTACATGTCACCTCTTCAGGGACACATGATTGTAGAAGCAAACAGACACAGGCTTTGCAAAAGTTTCTAGCACAATTACTCTTTACTATAGACAGCACAAGAGATATACAGATGTAGGCAAAATAAGAAACACTGACATGCTTTTATCTGCTTCAATTTCCTTAGCACTCATGAACATTCTTTTTGGATTTCGATCAGTGTCCTTTCAGAGTGTCCATGATCCCCCCCTCCTGCAGTTTATAGTTTGAGTTACAGAGTCTCTCACTCTCCTTCTTGCAACCAGCTTTCTTCAGCTTGCTCTAATCCAGTAGTCAAAAAGGTCTCCTCTGCCACAAAAGCATGCTCCTTTCTCCTGCCCCAACTTTTCTGCCTGTCTGAAGGTCCCAGTCTCAGGCCTTGCCTACACTGCCACTTTACAACACTGCAGCTTTCTCGCTCAGGGGTATGAAAAAACACCCCCCGAGCGCTGCAAGTTTCAGTGCTGTAACATGGCAGTGTAGACAGTGCTACAGTGATGGCAGCCACGCCCCTCGTGGAGATGGGGGTTTTTAATAGCACTGGGAGAGTTCTCTCGCTGGTGCCATGACTACACAGCAACGTTAAAGCACTGCCATTGCTAATGAAGACATGCCCTCTGTGATTTTAAAGGGCTGCATCGATACTTCATCTCTTTGTTCCCTCTGCTGGGGAAATTCCATTTCTTCTAACCACCTACGGTACAGAAAAATTGAAGAAAACTGGTTCTATCTCAGTGCCCATTTGTTTTGCCTGGGCAAATTCTGTTCAGTTGCTGATAGTCTTTAACGATCAACCTATTCATAATTGGACATACAGATGCCACTCCCCTGTCTTGTTAGGACAAGAAGTATCAGGGTGTGCAAGAACATAGTTCAGATAAGCATCTGGGCTTAACCAGACATACAGTTCATTGTCTCAAACAATGAATAACAATTCATGAGTTGTACATAGATTTCCCAAATCCTCACAGGCCCTTAATGAGCCATGTATTGCATTCTTAGGTGAAAGTGTAGCCCAATATTATAGAAAGAACAGAACATATTTGTGGCTTTTCGAATATATAGCAGGTCCTTAACATAGAAGATTTTCTCTCTTTTGATATCATTAACCCAGAGAGAGTGCAAATGCTGACAGGTTATTAGAAGTGCCTGATCACAGGATGGTGGTGTGGTTATTATATGTGTGTGTGTGTGTGTGTTTGGTTTATCTTTTATAACCTTTGCCTATGTGTTTGTATATATATTAAATGTTTTAAATTTGCTCAGAAAAGAGGAGAGTTCAAACAACCCATGCTTAGGAAGCTCAGAGGTATTATAGGAAGTGAGGTGCTCATAAAATAATCGTCTTGGGACAGTTAAAGGTGCATTTAAAGTCTCCGTGTATGTCTGATCCTCCAAGGGGGTGATTATTTCAGAGCTTTGTATTAGTGTAACAAGTATACAAATCATTGTCATTTGGGACATACTGATATCCAGAGCATTCTTCTTTGTTCTTCCTTCCATAACTGTTGCTGGGTAAGATTTACCACTGAAAGAGAAAAACAAACACACACAGGCACACACACACCCCTGTTAAATAAATTTTACCAAAGAAAAAGTACTAACAAGTGAGACGACATTATAACAATGAAAATGTCAGTTGGTCATAAACCTGCTGCATCAGGACATAACTGAGGGGTTTTTGTGTCTTCTAATTGTTGACATGTATTGTTAATATTTGATTTAAGACAGCGCTTGTTCTTGTTTAAACAAAGAATGAAATTCAAATGGTGATAGAAGGTCTGGGATAATCTTTGAGAGCATGCTCTGCGTCCTAGCATTTGACAGCAGAGTTTAGTGCACCCATTTTTGTGTTGACACTCTTGCTTTCCTTTGCACGTATCTCAAAGATACAACTTTGCCTTTTGCTCTCCATAATCCTTTTGATAGTAGATGAGACTTGCTTTGCAAAACATTTTTTAAATTAGGTCAGTCTTCTGTGTAGTGCACTGGACTAATTACAATTATTTTGCTCCCTGGGTGTTTTTTCTGCTCATTGAATTTATTACAGCATTACTTCATAGCTGGAGCTGAGAACTTGCACAGCAATCAAAGCTGTGTGGCACCTGGCATGCGTGGCCATCTTGCCTATATATACTCTCCGAGGGCCTTTTGCTTGTAGGCAACATCTGGCACCTAATCATTTGTAATTGTATTTCAGTATAATTAATAAAAATTACTCTTATTTTAAAAAGGAGGGTTGGGATTGTTCCGACTAAATAATGGATACCAAAACAGTGCTACTGAGAGCAGCTATCCTCAAATGGCTTTAAAAAGAGGCTGAAGTCGGGGGGAAAATGGTTGGGTAAGAAAAGTGCTCTGAGATTCTCTGAGCCTGAACTCATGAACTAGCAGCAAAAAATATTTGTTGACAAGAAGTAACACACCCATATTGTCTTTTCTGTCAGCTGGAGAACTGTTACTGGTAAAATATAAATATAATTGTTTATCAAGGTCAATCTGAATGGGACAAACACATTTGTATTTTTCAAACTTATAGCGTAGCATTACTAATGCTACTGAGGAAGACGCAGCTCCCTACACTGCGCCTGGCTCAGCTGCTACTCCTCGCTGGACTGGGGAGGACGGGATTTCCTCTTTCCCTGCATGGCATCCGGGGCTGGGTCAGACCCCCCTGATTTCTCCCACAGCTGCAGGAAGCTCTGCAAACTCCCTCCTCCTCCGCCATCCCTTCCTGTACCCATCACTCGTCAGCTGCAGGGAGAGGGATCCCTGTACAGGGAACTGCTCTCCCATCCACCTGACCCCAGGCATCCAGACCCCCTCATGCCCTCCCACACTCAGAAACGCCCTGATGTGCCCCACTCCCCTTGCACCTGGACCACCCCTACCCCACCAAGCCCCAGTCAGCCACACCTGGATCCCTGCCCCACTCCCCCAGCATCTGGACAACCCCCTGAGCCCTCCACACCCAAACTCCCCTGCTGAGCTCTATCCCCCCCCCGCATCCAGACCCCCCTGCTGCTGAGCCCCAACCACCTACACCTGGACCCACCTGTAGAGTCTCATTACCATTGCACCCAGAACCTCCTAACAAGCTCCTGTGCATCCAGATCCTCCCCCCGCATTTGGTTCCCCCACTGAGCCACCAGCACCCAGATTGCCCCACACAGAACCCTCTCAACCCACACCTGAATCCCACCACCCCCTAAACCCGTCCTCACGTGGAGCCTGCCTGCCCACACCTGGTGCACCTGATGTGGAGGGGAAGGGCCCGGGGTGTTTCTATGGCAGACTCAGTCGATGCGCTGTGTCAGGGTTGGGTGCAGCCTCACCACTTAGTCTGTGTCTGGGGAGCTGTATATCCTGGAGCCTCCACATTTATTTGACAAAATTTGCAGAATTTTAAAATAGTGTGTGCAGATTTTTTAATGTTTTGGTGCAGAATGCCCCCAGGAATAGTTAATTGAAGATTAAATTAATATTCAGTCTCACAAAACTTTTTGATTCATGCAGTCACCAATACCTCCCAGCATAATGCTGTTATACTCTGCAGTTGTATTATTATGAAAGTCTCACATACAATTCTATAGTTAAGTCTGAGCTAGGTTTTGCACTTGAAGCAGGGGTTCAACCACTTTATGTCCGAAGAATTGAGCATACTCTCCCCAAAATTACAGCACTTACTCTTTGAGTAAGGACTGAATTTTCTGAAATTTTATAAGTAAATTGGCTAATTCATTTGAGTAAAAATTAATTAATGGGACCATTAACAAGTTTAGCACCATATTTGGTGTCAGACTATTTTTTGTTCCCAAATGATCTTAATAATGCAAATACTTTAAGCTTCCCTTACAGTTAAAGCTTAATGATGTGTGACATAGGCTACTGCTGAAAATGAAATGTAAGACCTGGTGGTCATTTTCCTCATTATTGATCATAACTGAAAGATTCTCTGTTGGCAGGGACTGACAAATAATATTTTTCTGCAGCAAATGATATGTAAAATTACCCTCTTTCAAAACAGCTGCCATCTCTCATTATTCTCAGTAGGACTGTGGTCATAAATGAAGAAGAGTGCAGTTCAGTTATATCACATGAAAGCAGACAGATAAAAAGTGACAAATGTTTTAAGAGTTTGTATACAAATGCTAGAAATATAAATAATAAGATGGGTGAACTGCAGTGCCTGTCATTGAGGATATTGAAATCGAATGATAACACTGTAATATCACAATACAAAATATATAGGAATGAAAGAATGGGTGATGCTGGTGGGGAAGTGGCACTATAGGTGAAACAAAGCATAGAGTCAAGTATGGAAAAAATCTTAAATGAATCAAACTGTACCCTAGAATTTCTATGGATAGAAATTCCATGCCTGAAAAATAAGAGGAGAGCAGTAGGAATATACTACTGACCACCTGACCAGTATGGTGAAGGTGATCATGAAATGCCCAGGGAGATTAGAAAGGCTATAAAATAGAAAACCCAATAATAATGGGGGATTTCAACTATCCCTGTGTTGGCTGGATACATGTCACTTCAGGAATGATGTAGAGAGAGAATTTCTAGACACCATTAATGAATGCTTCTTTGAGCAGTTAGTCTTAGAACACACAAGGGATTTAGGTCTAAGTGGAGCACAGGGTCTGGTCCAAGAGGTAATTATAGCTGAACGACTCAGTAATGGTGACCATAATATAATTGCATTTAACATCCTTGTTGTGGGTGGGAGGGAATACCAAAGAAGCCCACCACAGTAACATGAAATTTCAGAAAGAGGAACTACACAAAAATGAGGAAGCTACTTAAACAGAAATTAAAAGGAATAGTCACAAGAATGAGATGCCTGCAAACTGCATGGAAACTTTTTTAAAAACACCATAACAGAGGCTCAAATTATGTATACCCTAAATTTAAAAAACATAGCACCAAAAAAATGCCACCATGGCTAAACAGAGTAAAAAGAAGTGGTTAAGAGCTAAAAAAGCATCCTTTAACATTTTGAAGTCAAATCCTAATGAGGAAAATTAAAAGGAGCATAAACGTTGGCAAGTGTAAAAGTATAATTAGGCAGACCAAAAAAGAATGTGAAGAGGGACTAGCAAAAGACATAAAAAACTAACAGCAAAAAAAAAAATGTTAATTACATGAGAAGCAGGAAGCCTGCCAAACAATCATTTGGCCACTGGATGATTGAGGTGCTAAAGGAGCACCCAAGGAAGATTAGGCTATTGCAGAGAAGCTAAATGAATATTTTGTGTCATTCTTCACTGCAGAGGACATGAGGAGATTCCCACACCTAAGGCATTCTTTTTAAGTGACCAATCTGAGGAATTTTACAAGATTAAGGTGTCAGTACAGGAGGTTTTAGAGCAAATTGATAAATTAAACCGTAATAAGACACCAGGACCAGATGGTATACACCCAAGAGTTCTGAAGGAACTCAGATATGAAATTGCAACTATCACTTAAATCAGCTTCTGTACCGATGACTGGAGGATAATTAATGTAATGCCAATATTTTTAAAGGCTCCAGAGATGCTCCTGGCAATTATTGGCCCGTAAGCCTAACTTCCAGGAAAAGTACTGGGAAAATTGGGTTGAACTGTATTAAAGAAGAGCATTATAAGACACATAGATGGACACAATATATTGAGGAAGAGTCAACACAGTTTTTGTAAAGGGAAATCATGCCTCATCAATCTATTGGAATTCTTTGAGGGTGGCAATAAACATGGATTAGGATGACCCAGTAGATAAAGTGTACTTGGACTTTCAGAAAACCTTTGATAAAGTCCCTCACCAAAGGCTCATAGCAAAGTGAGCAGTCTTGGGATAAGAGGGACGGTCCTCTCATGGATCAGTAACTGGTTAAAAGACAGGAAACAAAAGATAGAAAGAAATGGGCCGTTTTCAGAATGGAAAGACGTAAGTAGCAGTGTCCTCAGGGATCTGTACTGGGATCAGTGCTGTTCAACATATGCATAAATGATCTGGAAAAAGGGGTAAACAATCAAGTGCCAAAGTTTGCAGATGATAAATAATTACTCAAGATAGTTAAATCCAAAGCAGACTGCAACTATACATACAAAATGATGAGGTCTAAATTAGTTGTTACCACTCAAGAAAGAGATCTTGGAGTCGTCATGGATAGTTCTCTGAAAGCATCCACTCAATGTGCAGCAACAGTCAAAACAGCTAACAGAATGTTAGGAACCATTAGGACAGCGATAGATAATAACAGTAAATGCAGTGCCACTATACAAATCCATGGTATGCCCATACCTTGAATACTGCATGCATTTATGGTCACCCCATCTCAAAAAGAAACATTAGAAATGAAAAAGCTATGGAGAAGGGCAATAAAAATTATTAAGGATATGGAACAGTTTCTATATGAGGAGATGTTAAAAAGACTGGGAATGTTCATCTTGGAAAAGAGATAACTAAGACAATATGATAGAGGTCTATAAAATCATGAATGGTGTGGAGAAAGGGGATGGGGAAGTGTCATTTACCCTTTCACATAGCACAAGAACCAGAGATCACCCAATTAAATTAATATGCAACAAGTTTAAAACAAACAGAAGTATTTCTTCACACAATGCACAGTCAGCCCGTGGAACTCATTGCTGTGGGATGTTGTGAAGTCTAAAAGTATAACTGAATTCTAAAAAGAATTAGATAAATTCGTGGAGGATAGGTCCATCAATGACTATTAGCCAAGATGGTCAGGGATGCAACCCCATGCACTGGTGTGGTAAACATCTGTCCCAGATCTGGACTTTAGCGTACAAAATCTGGGTGTCTACTGTGAACCTTCCCCAAGCTTGTACCCAGCTTGGATCTATCTCGCTGCCACCAGATAAGAATTAGACTCTTATCAGCCTGGATTCCCCAAATACTCCTTGGGGGACCCCCTCT
>NC_133772.1:122113458-122124554 GCF_003597395.2 Chelonoidis abingdonii | reverse complement strand
TTAAACCAGTCCAGCAAATCAACATACATGTAAATACAACACAAAGCATATAACAGCCTATTTACTTTGTTTCCTTTTGTACTCACAGATGTTTAGGAGAAACTTTGAAATAAGATGGAGTTAGAAGAAAAGCTTGTTTACCCACAGCCGAGGAAACAACAAAGACCCTCAGTATACAAATTCCCGCCCCTCACTTTTAAACAATCCAGTTCTCTGATTGGTCCTCTGGTCAAGTGTTTGGTTCCCTTTGTTCACCCTTTACAGGCAAAAGAAAATTAACCCTTACCTTACCTATCTACTTATGACAACTGGTTGTCCCTAAACCTCTGACTGCCAGATGCTGGGACAGGAGAACAGAGGATGGATCACTTGATGATCGTCCTGTTCTATTCGTTCCCTTTGAAGCATCTGGTATTGCCCACTGTTGAAAGACAGGATACTGGGCTAGATGGACCATCAGTCCTACCCAGTATGGCCGTTCTTGTATCTTGCACAGCTTAGTCATGTTGAGAAGCCCTATTGCCTGTCGTCAATGGAGCTGAGGCCAATGGCAGCTCTTAAAGCTAGCTGTTAAATTTATTCTGGAAACAATTGAAAGTGGAGGCTGTTTGAAAAAGGGAAACTGTGGCTTCATTCACATTGAGAACAATAGGCTATGGCAGCAGTTTTGGAAGAATGCAGTTTTATATGTAATTTTCTGTAATAAAATATTACTCATCGGTCTCTGCTGACAGATAAACTTTCACTTATGAAAATTAGTAGCAGAAAGATGATTAATCCTGGATATTTCTTTTCAAAAGCTACCCATTTTACCAGGCCTGTTCAATAAAGAAAGTAAGATGAGGAAACTAGGGGTGTGTATTGTGGAGATTGGAAACTGTGATGTGTGTATGTAAATCTTGAATCAGGGCAGACAAAGGACTGTGGCAGGGGGTGTACTATAGGAAGTAGGGAGGTGCAAGAGGCCAGGAAAATTAAGAGCACAGGAGAAATGGGCAATCTTGAGTATATACTCAAGTTACTTTTTGCTGCTATGGTAATGCAAAGCATCTTTACACCCATTTTAACTAGCCAGAATGGCTGGCTGCTTTGTGCTGCTCCAGAGTAGCATAAGGTATCCAGAGCATACCAGTGAATACGTCCATCCAAGTTAAAATAAAAAATGATTTAAGGAAGATATCTTCAAATAATTGGAGATATCACCTTGTAACTTTCTCTTTGGTTTCTCGTTTACTGTTCATGTATGAAAACTTTAATTAAAAAAACAAACACACAGTGAGGGGAAAGAAAACTCTAACATATCTTTAAAATCAGTTTATTGTAATTTGGGACCAACAAAAACGCTTTAACTGTAGTCATATAATTGTTGCACAGTGTTACAACAAGATAGAATTAAAATTGTTTAGATGCCCTAAATGTGATTTTTCATCCATTAACTTGTTCGGATTTCCTCAAACTGTAATCTTAATTCTGAATTTCCTGTGTATATAATACTTGCTTTCTGGATAACTGCAACATCCTTGTAATGTATTTTAACCAAAGTTACTGGTATGTATTCTCAACCTTAACTCAGCTTTAATGTTGCTTTTATCTGGGAATTTACACGGCTATGAAAAGCATTTTAGAATACAGTTTTTATGAAACATGCTGTACCAGGGCTGCCCAGAGGATTCAGGGGGCCTGGGGTCTTCGGCAGCAGGGGTCCCAGGGAGGAAGGACCCCCCACCACGGGTCTTCGGGGCACTTCGGCGGCAGGTCCTAGAGCGGAGGGACCCCTCACTTCCAAATTGCCACCGAAGACCTGGAGTGGAAGAAGCTCCAGGGGCCTGGGCCCTGCGAGTTTTCTGGGACCCCTGGAGCAAGTGAAGGACCCCACTCCAGGGGCCCCGAAACACTCTTGTGGGGGCCCCTATGGGGCCCAGGGCCTGGGGCAAATTGCTCCCCCCCGAGCGGCCCTGCTGGTGACCCCTTTCACATAGCAAGCCTCTGACTGTGGTTCCTCTTATAAATTAAAAAGATGTTTTAATATATTTAACACCATTATAAATGCTGGAGGCAAACCAGGCTTTGGGGTGGAGGCTGACAGCTTGCGACCCCCCCCCATGTAATAACCTTGCAACCTCGTGAGGGGTCCCGACCCCCAGTTTGAGAACCCCTGGCATAGTCTCTGAAAATTAAGAAAAAAACTATAGTACTTTGCACTCTTACAGTGGCATTCTACCCCAGAACCTCAGTACACTTGACAAAT
The DNA here is from genome assembly GCF_003597395.2 of Chelonoidis abingdonii. Lineage (NCBI taxonomy): Eukaryota > Metazoa > Chordata > Testudines > Testudinidae > Chelonoidis > Chelonoidis abingdonii. The sequence goes on along the minus strand of NC_133772.1, from coordinate 122,122,306 downwards.
GCAATCCTGCCCTGCTTGTATCAATTCAAAATGCTGCTGCAAAGATCATTTTCCTATCCAACTGTTTTGAACATGTCATCCCTCTCTTTGAATCTCTTCACAGGCTCCCCCTTTTCTTTCATATAAAATATAGGCTACTTGTATTCACTTTTGAGGCCCTTCACGGCCTATTCCCCCACACACACACACACGCATCCCTATCAGCTTCCAATCATTATTAAGAGGACTTCCCTTGCCTCGAATTGGCACATGATGCCAGCCTCTATCACCCACTACTTAATTTTCAAACAAGCACCTTTCCAGGCCGTCCCTCACACTTGGGGGTGGGGGAGTTCCCCATAAACATCCACAAAGCTAACTGATTATCCACCTTCAAATCCTTCCTTAAAACTCAACTTTTCCATTATGCCTATAAAAACTTGGTGGTTAGGCTGCAGATGTGCTCGTACCACTGCCTATCGTGCTAACCAATATTGTCTCATTGTTTCCTTGCGTTCCACCATCTGTATGTATCAGTCTCTGGTCTTATAATTGGATTGTAAACTCTTTAAGGCAAGGGCCATCTTTTTGTTCTGTATACCACATACTACAGTGGGGTCCAGGGCTGGGGCTCCTAGGTGCTTTGATAATACAAATAATAATAATTAGCTTCAGCCCTGCCCTGGACTTAAGGATAAGAAAGAGAGGATAGTTTAATCATCATGCTTTCTCTGCTAAGATTGCCAAAAAGGGTACCAAGTAATTATTATGAAGGTGCTAATCATGACTCTGTGGCTAAGGCTGAGTTGAGTTTTTCACTTTAGGTAATATGTTCTTAAGAGATATCTCCAGAAATTTAAAAAGCAGTATAGATTACAAAATGTGCAGCTGTTTCTCCAGCCCTAAGCTTACTCTGTGTGTGTGTGTGTGTGTGTGTGTGTGTGTGTGTATATATATATGTATAAAATAACATCAGGCCTTTTAATACAAATTTCAGAGATGATATTTATAATAAAAATATTGTCTTTTTCTTTCTAGTGCTGCAGTACTTCAGGGAACTTGACTTTCAGAAAATAGTTTAGAATTTACAATTCAAAGCCCTGAAGTTGCCTTTTGAAAAACAGCTTTGCTTCATTGTTAGGAACTGGCTTAGAAAGGTAAAGAGTTGAAGGGAAAAAGCTGTATTAGCAAAGAGTTGGAATGCCAAATGCAAGTTTTCATACCCAAGAGCCACATTTGTTCACATAAAGCATTTGACCTGGAAGAGAGTCTGCTTATATACAATCATGTACTGCTCATCGAATATTACAACTGAGCAGAGCAGTCCATTAGTGAGCCACCTACTTGGCATTGACATGAAAACAAATGCACTGTTGTTACAAGTGTGTTGAAAGCTTAGGCTAAGCACCGTGTAACCTCTATTTCATTGTTAATGAATGCTGCCAAAGCATTTGTATGAAATAGCGTAATTTAGGTGAAGCCCATTAGGATGTACATATCACATGCATTATTTTTATTTTTTTAAAATACTCTAAATGTAACTAATTAATAGAGCAAGAGTCCTGGAGAAAGATGGGGCGGGTCTTGCCCAAAAAACAACTTTCAAAAGAACAATTCTTTACGCTGTTTGTATGGCAAGACCTGAAAATTCACAGAGATTCTCTCCCAAGTTCTAATCCACTAATGATTCTTTAACATTTCTATAATATTTCATCTTTAATTAAAAAATACCTTTAGTTAGTGCCAACCTATCTGGTAGGAAAGATCTGTTGCAGTACGATGTGCCTAGCAAAGTATCACAACTTCCATGGATAGTTTTAATGTGTGAGATAGAAATATTCCTATTAACTTTTTTATTTCAGTCCTATTAAGAATTTTCTAAAAAGAATCATCCATACAATAAATAGATACTGTAATTACTTGCACTGTATTAGTCAAATTAGCTGGCAAAGGGAAGTCTATGTAGGTACACTTGTTACACCAAATAAACTAATGTAACTAGTGTGGATCAGGGGGATGGTCTTTTCAGTAAGGAAATGTATAAAAGAGAGGAGAAGAAAATAGTGCATATCCAGTATCTCTTCTGCACAAGGCCCACAACATGAAAATAACTTGAAAGATCAAAGCGTTGACTGGAATTTCAATAAAGTGGCCTCCCAGCTATGAACTACTGAAAGGGAAGCCTGATGCTGCCTTAGCTTCTGAATCCTTACCAGTAGAGCAGCTTGCCTCCATTTCATTTTTTTTAAATAAAAGTGACTTTAAATAGAGCTGAATTCAAATGCATGGATTCTCTGGTAAAAGCTTGTAAAAGAAAACAAATTCTATTGTTTTCTGAACATGGAGCAGAGAACAAAAGTCACGATTAAAAACAGGTGTTTTCACATTGCTAAAAAACCTTGCAAAAGAAGAATCAATAAATCCTTAGTATTTGCAGATCACTTTCAACCCCACATCCTGTTTTTGTGGTCTTTGCTACAGTCCACCAGTGTAGTTTACATTGTTTCCGTTGTTTTAAGCCTCTTTTAAAAGTTACAATCCAGTGTATGACCATTTTGGAGACAACATAGCTGCTGTGACATCTCAACATGTGATGCTATGAGGTTATGAGTGTGGTGCACAGACAGCTCTCCAGGCCTGCCAGAAGGCTTTGACAGGCAATGTTATGAATACAGCCCTTGATAGTGTCTCAGTTTTAACCTGGCTCCTGGCCAAAAGTTGGTAAATACCACTGCCAAAAATTAAGCTGTTCTTAGTGTGGTGCCCAAAACAGTATGAAATGCTGTTAGGTTTATTAACGTAGTTGATGCTCCAAATTTGACCACCTTTAAAATTATGATCTGATGGGGTAAATCTATTTTAACTAAGTCTGTATTTTAAAATACGCAGTAAGACCTTGATCCTGCACTACTAAAGTAAATGAAAACTTTGTAATTGACTTCATTAGGTAAAGGAAGAAGCCCTAAATCATACTGAAAAATTACCACAAGTTATTTTTTGGGTCCTATAAAAACTATGTTGGTACTCTCTTCTAACTGTAAGTGTAGTAATTTGAAGGGACACTCAATTTAAAATCCTTATGCCTTTGTTTGAACATTTTTTTTACATGCTTGTGACAGGATTCCCTCTCCACTCCTGGCACCGCCTGCTGGTTGCTCTGGGGATTATCTCCGTCTTGTGGTGCAGCCTCCGCAGTGGTCTGTCCACCCATCTTCTCTCTGTATGAGGCCTCTCTGTGCTGCCTCTTCCAGTCCATGCCATGGCCCTCTGGTCAGGTCACTCACTCTCTCCTGTTCCGGGGGAAATCACAGTCTTTCCAGACCAGCTGTCCGGCTGGTGTCTCCAATGCCCTGAGCCACTAGCCAGTGGCTAGTAGAGGAACCCATGCCCACCCTCTACACTGGGTTCCAGCCCAGGGACCCTATAACGTTCAGCCTAGGCCAGTATTCCCTTTGACCTTGCTGCTGTTTCCCTGGGCTTTTTCCTACCTAACTGGCTCTGCCCTTCTCTGGGTTCGCCAGCTTCTCCACTCCCTCCTCTCAGAGAGTCTGTGCTGCCTGTCTTCCTGCAGCCTTAGACACTCCTCCCCCTTTCCAGGGAGTGACTCTCCTTCCCAAGAAGCTGCCCTTCTCTCTAGCCAGACACCTGGTCTTCTATAGACCCCACCTGTTTCTCTCCTGGTGAGCCTGTTCCTCATCAATTAACTCCCTGGCCATAGGTGTGGGAACTAGGGGTGAAGGGGGTTCTGAAGCACCCCCAAGTTTTGCATGGGGTCCCAGCTGCTGGCCCTGCACCTGGGGCTCCGCACCTCCCCCAGCTATGGCCCCAGCCTTAGCATCCTCACCCATATTCACGTCGTCATCCTCCCCCCACTCCCAGAACCACCTTCCCCTCATCCCGGCCCCAGCTCTAGGGACAGTGAAGGGCACAGACAGGCGTAAGAGGCAGCACAGGTTCAGCACCCCCACTCTAAAAACTGTTCCAGCACCACTGTTCCTGGTCTGCAGCCAAATTAGTAGCTTGGGCCCATCTGGCCCCTCCCAGTTCTTGCCAGACCAGTGTGGGCTGTTCACTCCATCATAACTGTTAACACAGGTAACATTTAAGATCACTGTAAGCAAAGGATGGACAAAAAAATTCTCTTTACATTGTATATTTGACAATACTTTGTGTATAATGAGTTTAACGGTTTCCCCTCAGTCAGCCATTTTCATCTGACAATTGTAGAATGCAGTTATGGGGGAATGAAAAACATTTTTAAAGTGGGGAAAATATTATTGTGAATCTACCAAAATTGGCAGATGTTATACCTAAAAATACTTTTAAGTTTTTTTTTAATGGACTAGATTTCAGTAGTGTCTTTAGAACTGCCAACATTATACCCAGTATTTTTTCTAACAAATCAGACATTAACTAAATTAAAAAGGAAAATTGGTATAGTAGGGGAGTATGTTATTGGTAGTGTGGAGTAGAGCTTGCACTGTAGCTAACTCTGAACAGTACTTGTTCTGTGGATAGAGGATTTCAGCCTCCAGGGCTGTCAATAGGCATCATTCACCAGGATGGATTGATTTTCATCATGATTTAAATCAGCAAGTAGGAAACCTTAATTTAAATCATCATAAAATTGATTTTCAGCTGTACTTTTTAGTTATTTTCCTCAGGAAAAGTTGATTCTTATTGGTTGGTAACCATGAAAAATACCGATTTGCAACTAAATATAGCCTTTACACTAAATTTGGTGCTTTTTGCTAACCAGGAGGATATACTACCTCTGAACACATTTATTTAAGCAATTATATGGCTTTATTAAATTTTTCAGATGCTTAATTTTTATGTTAAAAAGTGATAAATGATGCAGTTCTTATTTACTAGATTAATTTTTTCCTTGAGGTTTGTATAGAGCTTTATTCATATAAACAGCATTTTAACTTTTTGTTAAATAAAACTACCTTAAATGTGATGGATATATTAAAAAAGTTTATCAAAATATGTTTTGTATTTAAAACTGATAGATTTATTAAACAAAATATCTCTAGTTAGTATATTGAACTGGTTATTTGTGGTCACTATATCCTTCAAGATTTTGGAACTAATAGATCTCATCCTCTCACATTAGTTTTTATTCATAGATTGGAAGAGGAAAACAAATTCTCCAGGTTTTCAACTTGCATTTGGTTTCTTAACTTTCAATGAACTAGTCCTTGAGTTCAACTAATTGAATAAACTGAAATGAAGAATATATTCTCTCTGCACCTGCAGAAGAAAGTACTGCCTTCAGAACTGTTTTAACACTTCAGCAAATTCTGGTTCCAGGTACTTAACCAGACTTTCACCAGTTCTGTGGTTTGACTTCCTTTAAATTAAATACTGAAAATAATGTTTGCTGCCTACAATTTAAATAATTGTGACAGCCTTTAATAAGTTTAGGGCAACATAGACTGTCGATTTTAATCTTTTTAAAATAAACCCATTTTAAATTTTAAAAATCCAATTTAAATAAAAAAAAACTATTTCATTTTTTTAATTCATTTTTATCTATCCTGTCTTTTGCTGGTACTTATTTTCACAAAAAAATTAAACAAAATGATGACTAGTAAAAGAACATAAATAAAATGATTTGGCAGAATGTTTTTAAAAAGGAGACACTTTCCCATGATGTTTCTAGCTAAAGATTTTCTAACTAGTTGGATTTGTTGGAAAGCACTAGTGAAATAAATGGCTGCTTAAACATGCTGTTTGTTTATGTTCATCTGTGTCTTACTGTATAAATTGCGTAGTCTGGACTGGGCTGAAGGTCTCCATGGCAGTAGGAAAAGGTGATGTGAAGTGGAGCAGGGAGGAAACTATCCAAATCTCAGAAAAACACATTGACAGTTGATGGACAGAAAATGTACTTGACTCACCCACCACTCAAATGATGTTGTCATTGTTAGAATTCCCATTTTCCTGAATCCCCACTATTGTTACTGTTTCAGTCCTCTAGAATGAAGGCTTTCAACTCTGAATTTCAGCTCAGAGGCTAGATGAGTACCAACTAATAGCCCAGTTTGGTGAGTGTGATAGAATCATAGATGTATATATGGTAGTGCATTGTGTGTCATCTTTCTGTCTTCCCCACCAGCTCTGCTCTAGCGAGCTGGAAAAGTGATTAAAAGGGACATGATTCTGCCTCTCACCTTGGAAGCTGGATTTGTATCCCTTTCAGTCAGTCAGTCAGCAATAAGCCAAAAGGAAGGGGTAAAGGGATGACATACTTTCCGCATCACATTAGCTTTCTGTCAGGATCCCAGCCCATGTGGCTGGTTAGTTTCGGTGAGTTTTTACTCAGTGTAGGAACTGGGATTTTAATAGGGTTAAAGGGCTCATTCTGGCCCATTTAATGGTTTAAAGTGGGGTATCAATCAGTATAGTGTTCGGAAATCAAAGATTGTCATTTTTAAGGAAGCTTTGTCACAGTTTGGGACTTTAGTGTGGCATTGGATATTATTGGATAAGGCTTTTTTGCTTTATCTTCAGTTAAAGCAGAAATGTTTAATGTTGGCCAGTTTTACATATAAAAATGACTCTCATGAATAGTTACTCACAGAGTCACAGGATGATACTTGTGAAACAAGGTGGCAAATTGATTTGCTCTTTATTTCAAATATATTGAATGATTGCTTTCAAACCAGTAAGGAAGTTGTTTAAATATCACATACTGTACTATATTTACCTTCCCTCTGTCTGATCAGTACCACAATGAATGAGTTTGCTGTTTACTCTCTGAGTCTTGTTGGAAATATACCTCCTTCCACCAGCTGATTTGTTTAGGATTAAATTTTTCATTTATGCTCTTACCTATTCTTTGTCAGTAGCTATTCATATTAGGTTTTTGCTCACTTTCCAATTACCCAGTCCTGTTTTCTTTATATTGTGGTTGAAGATACATTTTAAAAAAACTTCAGAAACTCAGCCAATTTCAAGACATTCATTTCTTCTTATTTCTTGTTCATTAATAGATTTGCTTAATCTCTATACTAGCTTTTCCATAACACATGTGTTAAAAGGTGGTCTGTAACTCCTTTGGATACCATTGGCTCCTTCTCCTCTGTAGTTGTCCTTATCTTTCCTTACCAACTGTAACTGTCTGTGTATCCTTGTTAGATTTCTTCCCCCTTTTTAATTTCTAGACAAGCTTTTGCTAACCTCAGATCTTTGAGCAGTCCTTCATGAAGCTGTGTAAGCAGCTTTTTGTTCATTACATTCTTCTTTTAGAGGGAAATTTTAATATTTCACCTTTAATTAGATTGTCTTTTTAGGATCCCCTGGCTCCTGCTTCTGTATTTAAACATATAGGTGATCTGATTCCAATAGTCCAGTTCTGATTAGCTTGGTTTTTTCAACAATATGGAGAGTCTATCTAAATGTTGGATATCCAAAATAGGAGTGAGATGAGAATCCTCATTATATATCTCTCTGGGACTGCACCGAGGGGGATGGGAAGGGGTGATATGTCCAGTTCACAGCATTGTGCTCCTCTAGCCAGAATGTTCAGAATGCTCTTCCTGAGTCAGGGATCCACAGCTGGGGAGTGTGGTGGGCTGGGAGAGGAGTACACAACTCCTCTCCCTCTCCCCATGGAAAAGCTAGTGAAAATGAAATACGGGTTGTGGCTGTATTAAGTATTCTGTGGTTCCCATCCATGCTGAGAATCCCCTCCCTCCAGAGGCAGATAAGCAGGAAGCTGTGCTGTCAGGGAGCAAGAGGAGGGCTGATGAGGTCCTTGGGCTCCTCTGGTTTACTTAGGAATCTATGGGTTCTGGAGAGAGAGGGAAGACAATAACCCACAAGGAACGATCTCCATAAAACTCTACATGGGGGACCTTTCTCCCTCCCATGTGTATTTCAGAGGGAGGTTTTGATCCAGGCCTGGGTGGAGGGTGGGGAGGGGATAATCAGAATGTCTGTTTTATTTGCGGATTATTGTATTTGATATGAAGCACTTGGATTCTCTTTTCCTAAACTAAAAGAAGCACAGACATTGTTCCAGTGACTGACAGATCTGTGTGTTAAGAACTAATTTACCTTTCTCTCTATTATCCAGAAGAATCCAGTTTCTTTCCCAGAGATTCTTAAGATAGCGAAAATGCCAAAGACTGAGTTCATTGGTATTCTGTTGAAATCTTAATTTAATCTAATATATACTGTTTTATTCTAACAGCAAAATTGTTCCAAAGGTGCTAACCGTAAGGCTGAATATTATTACATATGTAGATATTTAGCTTTATATAACAATCTCTGTGACTGAGAGCAAAAAAAATGGGGAAAAAATGTGAAGGATATGCTTAATAATTTCTGCATTTAGATTTCCTATTTTTGTTCCTTTGCCAGTAAAAGAGCCAGGCTTCCTCTTTGCATAATATATTGCAGCTCTGAATTTAAATGTTTACTAAACTTTTGTCAGAATTTTTGATGGCAACACACATACATAAATGAAAAAATGTTTCTGAAAAATATGGCTGTATTTTAAACAATGCCTTCTTTATTTATTTATTTATGTTTCCAAATAACTCCAGACAGATAAATAGTGACCGGCATGTTCTTTGACCTAAATAACCTGAGTACCAAGTGTCCACTAGGATGGCCTTTACAATGTGCCGGCCTGATCTGTTATGTGGAGTTTCTTTGAAGAAAGGTGTTTGACTCTTTGTAGGATTGGAACCTACAGTTATATGTTAAATGCACTGCCACAGTATCATAGCTTTCCTACTCAGATTTGAACCTTAGCGTTCATAACCTGAGAAGCTAGCATGAACCCCTCTAAGCTTAATTATCAGCTTAGATCTGATCTCGCTGCCACCAGCCAAAAATTCCAGGGTTTTGGCTC
>NC_133772.1:122082969-122112760 GCF_003597395.2 Chelonoidis abingdonii | reverse complement strand
CTTTACAGGTGAAAGAAACATTAACCCTTAGCTATCTGTTTATGACACACAGACAATGTGTAATTTTCACATACCCTTTGGCACAGCGCTTTAGAACATAATGGCCATATCTGTAACTTTGCTGCTGTCCATACTGCATGCTGATTTGTTCATTGGAGTATTTAGTCATTCACGTGATCAGTTTTCTAATCAGTATCTCCAAAAATCATGCCCCTGTATTTTCTTATTGTTTTATATAAAAGCTTTTATTGAAACTACATAAAGCAGTTTAATTTCATGTTATTGTAACTTTAGCTCCTTGAATTCACTGCCCATTTATAGCTGTCCTCTACATCAGATATGTACTTAACGGCCTCTGTTTTTTATTAGTAATTATGGTAGGTGGTGATTATATGACATGTTTTGCATTATTTTGTACTAGATTTTAGAATCATAAGAAATTAATTAATGTCTTCAAATCTTGTGGGTTTGTTTTTTTTTTTGTTTTTTTTTTAAAAACACCACATCTTAGGCTGATTTGTATGTGTAAAACTCTTAACCTTGATATGCCCTGAGGACAGCTACCCTGGCTGCTGCTGGGGTGACCCCGGGAACTCCCCAAGCAACAGCCAGTGCAGTTGGCCCCAGGGACCACCTGAGCAGTGGTCTGGGGGCAGCCAGAACAGCAACCAGTGGGGCTGGCCCCAGAGGCCCCCCAGAGCAACGGCCCCGCAGGGCCTCCCAGCTAAGATTTAGTCAGGGGTATTTATAGTAAAGGTCATGAACAGGTCATGGGCTATGAATTTTTGTTTATTGCCAGTGACCCGTCCATGACTTTTACTAAAAATTGCCATGACTAAATTTTAGCCTTACTTAAAAAACCTAGTTAGCATCACTGATATCCCCATCTTCCTTCTACATTTTACGCTTTTCATGCTATTCTGACACACTGTCAGCACTCCATTTTGTGAGAAGCTGCATAACAATCTTGTGTTATATGTATAACCTTTGTAACTTTAAAGGGATGAGCTGCAGGAAAACCTTCTGGTCATTTAGATAATGCAAACTGAATAGGGGCAAAAAATCAGCCCAGTTATGCAAAGTACACAGGAGGTAGCTTGGTCTACTCACTTTAGCATAAGTCTAGGAGCCAGAAACTCCTCAGTTCCAGTCCTGGCTGTGGTAATGACTCATTGTGTGTCCTCAGGCAAATCACTTCACTTCTCTCTGTTTCTCCATATATAAAAAGAAGAAGAAAATAATATTTATTTACCTACCTAATAAGTGTAATGTGAGGATTATTTAATATTTGCAAAGCACTTGGAAGGTGCACAGCAGTATGTAAGTGCTAAGTATGTTACTATCAGTACACAGCTTTTGGAATATTTTTTGACATTCCCTTCATAAGGTAGATTCTGGGAAGGCTAACTTAAACAGCAGGGACCCTAAACTGTTTCACACCTTCCTTTCACATCAGCTATGCTTATAATTTTTCACTGTTTTTTCTTGGACTGTATCAAATTTTTTATGACTAATGCTAGGAAATTCATATTCTTAATTTAATGTCTGTCCATAAGTAGGAATATTGTTTGAAGGCAGGCATGCTTTTCAAAAACAGTGACCTTAGAGTTAGGCTTCTAAATTCATAGCTATAATCTGTATTTTCCTGCTGAGGGTTAGGCTTTTCTGCTGGTGCCACTGCTCACTCTAAGGCAGGGGCGGGCAAACTTTTTGGCCTGAGGGCCATATCAGGGTTGAGCAACTGTACGGAGGGCCAGGTAGGGAAGGCTGTGCCTCCCCAAACAGCCTGGTCCCTGGCCCCTATGCGCCTCCTCCCACTTCCTGCCCCCGACTGCCTCTCTGAGAACCCCCAATCCTTCCAACCGCCCCTGCTCCTTGTCCCCTGACTGCCCCCTTCTGGGACCCCCACCCCCCAGGACCCCATGTCCTATCCAACCCCCCCGATCCCTGTCCCCTGACTATCCCAACCCCTATCCACGCCCCCACCCCCTGACAGCCCCCCCAGAATCCCACACCTATCCAACTCACCCTGCTCCCTATCCCCTGACCGCCCCCTACCAGAATCTCCGCCCCATCCAACTGCTCCCTGTCCCTTGACTGCCCCTCAGGACCTCCTGCCCCTTATCCAACCCCCTCCAGTCCCTACCCCCTTACCATGCCGCTCAGAGCAGCAGGAGCTTGCAGCCCCACTGGCCAGCCGGAGCCAGCCATGCCACCGTGCTGCCCAGCAGGAGTGGCAGGCCAGAGCTCTGGCAGCGAGGTGAGGTGAGGCTGCGGGGGAGGGGAAACAGCAATGGAGGGGCCAGGGGCTATAGCCTTCCCGGCCGGAAACTCAAGGGCTGGGCAGGATGGTCCAGCGGGTCGTAGTTTGTCCACCTCTGCTCTAAAGCTAATTACTTAAGATGCTTAAACATGGATTCAGAATTCTAACTTTTTACAGGTCCTGTTTTTTAGAATCTTGGCCTGACATCTTCTGTGTTCCTCTATCTTTGCTCTTCACCAGTAACATCAGTAGATTCAGTTTTTCATCTTCAGTATGTAAAGCATTTTTCTGTCATTAGTTCTGTGGTTTGGGTAATTGAAATATGTTTTGCATTTTGACTAGGGCTGCGATTTACAAAAAATTATTCGCACTGTTAAACAAAAACAGAATGCCATTTGTTTAATATTTTTGTATGTTTTCTACATTTTCAAATGTATTGATTTCAGTTACAATACAGAATACAAAACGTACAGTGCTCACTTTATTTTTATTACAAATATTTGCACTGTAAAAAATCAAAAGAAAGTGTTTTTCAGTTCACCTAATACAAGTACTGTAATGCAATCTCTTTGTCATGAAGGTGCAACTTACAAATGTAGAGGTTTTTTGTTAGATAATTTAATTCAAAAACAAAACAATATAAAACTTCAGAGCCTGCAGGTCCACTCAGTGCTACTTCTCGTTCAGCCAATCACTTAGACAAACGATTTTGTTTACATTTACAGGAGGTAATGCTGCCCTCTTCTTATTTACAGTGTCACCAGAAAGTGAGAACAGGCATTTGCATGGCACTTCTGTAGCCGGTGTGGCAAGATATTTATGTGTCAGATGCACTAAAGATTTATATGTCCCTTCATGCTTTAACCACCATTCCAGGGGACATCAGCGTCCATGCTGGTAACCGTTTCAGCTCGATAACAATCCAAAGCAGTGTGGACCGACGCATGTTCATTTCCATTATCTGAGTCTGATGCCACCAGCAGAAGGTTGATTTTCTTTTTTGGTGGTTTCGCTTCTGTAGTTTCCGCATTGGAGTGTTGCTTTTTTAAGATTTCTGACTGCATGCTCCACACCTCATCCTTCTCAGATTTTGGACAGCACTTCATATTCTGAAACCTTGGGTTGAGTGCTGTAGCTATCTTTAGAAATCTCACATTGGTACCTTCTTTGCGTTTTGTCAAATCTGCAGTGAAACTGTTCTTAAAATGAACATGTGCTGGGTCGTCATCCGAGACTGCTATAACATGAAATATATTGCAGAAATATATGGCAGAAACAGAAAGAGGACACACAGTTCTCCCCCAAGGAGTTCAGTCACAAATTTAATTAATGCAGGGGTGAGGGCTGTGGGTTGTGGCTGAAGATGAGGGGTTTGGAGTGTGGGAGGGGGTCAAGGTGAGAGTAGGGGTGAGGGCTCTGTCTGGGGCTGGGAATGGGAGGTTTGGGGTGTGGGAGGGGCTCAGGGCAAGAGTAGGAGTGTGGCAGGGTGACGGCTCTGTCTGGGACTGGGAATGAGGTGTTTGGGGTGCTGGAGGGACTCGGGGCTCGGGCAGAGGGTCAGGTTGCAGGGGATGAGGGCTTTTGGTGGGACTAGGAATGAGGTGTTTGGGGTGCTAGAGGGGCTCAGAGCTTGGGCAGAGGGTTGAGGGTGCGGTGAGGGGGGGAAGCTCTAACTGAGGGTGTGGGCTCTGAGGTGGGCAGGGCTGGGGATGAGTTTTGGGTGCAGGCAGGCTGCTCCAGGACAGGGGCCGGAGAGGAGGACTCCCTCCATCCCTTTCACTGCCGGCAGCAGCTAGCTCTAGGGGAGGAGCCCCCCTTTCCTGCCCCCCCCCCAGCAGCACACTCATCCCCACCACTGTCACTGCATGTGCTCCTAGGGCGCCTCTCAGGTCCAGGAATCTCCCTAACCTCCCCTGTGGTGGGTGCCGGGGGGGGCGTGCTCCGTGCACCTCCTCCCCTGCTGTTGCCCCTGACTGTAGCCTCATTGGGGGTGAGGGATGGGGCTGCCTCCTTGCCCAGCATAGGGTAGGAGTGGTGACTGAGGGTGGGCAGGCCCCCTGTGCTGGTGGAGGGTCCCATTGGAAAATAAAAGGGTCTGAGGGGGAAGGGCAGGCTCAGAGTCAGTCTGCCCTGGCAGTTGATATGAAGGACACTAGGACCCTCCGCGGGCAGTTGCTGCAGGGAGGCAGCATGAAGCTGCAGGTGAGAGACAGGAACTCTCTGCTCCCGGGGCCAGGAAGGCAGGAGTGGGGAAGCAATTCGGGGCCAGGGGACACTCGGGGGGGCAGCAGACAGGGCCAGGGGGAGATTTCCTGGGTTATACATATCTCCACATCAGCGGCTTTTTTTTTCTCTTCTCCTTTCTGCGCCCCTCGGTTTTGTGCACCCGAGGCACTTCCCTTGGTACGGCACTGGCCTGCACAGCCTCTTCTCCCCACAGACCTCCGGTGCACTCCAGGCAGGAGTGCATTTGGACCATGTAGCCAGCATGCTCAGGTGGGCAGTTGCCAGGGGAACTTTCCCCACCAAGCAGACTGGAAATGAACAATCAAAGATTTGCACTCCTTTATCAAGGGAGGGGCTTGTTCTTATATACCAGGCTGCTGGGAGGCAGAGCTGAAAACGGTGACCAGAGCGGTCACAATGGGGCATTATGGGACACCTCCTGGAGGCCATGTAAGTTGACGTAAGCAACACAGTGTCTACGCTGCCTTTGCATCGACATAGTATGTCAACTTAAATACTATGCCATTCACGGGGGTGGAGTTATGAAGTCGACATAGCAAGCAAGATACATTGGCAGGAGGAACACTGTAGTGTATATGCATTATTAGGTCAATGTAAACTGCCTTACATCGACCAAACTTTGTAGTGTAGACCAGGCCTGAGACTGTAAACAAGGCAGCATGCTTGCATGTAAAAATACAGTTAAATAGGCCCAAGCAGAGTTAAAGTAATACTACCAGTCTTGGAGCAGAATAACAGTACAGAGGAGTGAACATTTAAGAGGTATAAACCACATAAGAGAATTCATCCTATGCAGAGGCAACACTGTCTATAGTATGTTTTATTCCTGTGTGTGTTTGAAGGGTTGTCTTGAATGAGCAGATTTCTCCTTTTCTAATTCATGCTTTGATCCACTTAGGAGATTGACATGGCTTTTATTTTGGAAAAAAAGAGGGGGAAACGGATCACATTGTCTGTGCTGCTTCCTCATGGGAGAAAATTGAGAGAAGATTAAAAGGATGTATATTAGGTAGTTCATCCCCCAAACTTAGGTTTTGTCCCCGCATGAGCAGCTCTGAGGTTCTAGTGAATTCTACCCACATAGCTGCAGTGCTAGTATCCAGAGGCAAGTGGAATGCCTCCCTACAGTGATCCCGCGTGTAGCTTTTGCAGCTATAATGGGTATTGCTGTGATTATAGATATGGCACTCGACTCACCATACCGTTTCCAGATATGGTTATAAAATTAAGTCATCTGTAAAATAATTTGCCTTTTCATTTAATCAGTAAGGGGCTTTGTTTGAGTACACTCATTATAGTCAGATTAATGCGTAATGCTAGTATGTTCTATTGAAGCTAGTCTAGTCGTAGTCGCATCAGCTGTAAATGTAAATTATGATGCAATGTCACAAAATTGCAAAGTGTAAAAAAAGCCCAAAATAGCTTCAGTTTTGGTAAAAGCCATCCATCAGCTGTGTTTTTAAAAAAAAAAAAAATCACTTTCCATATTTTTTATATTAACAGCTGCAACCAAGAATTAAACAAAAGGCAAGGACATTCTTGTTAGAATGGGTCAGTCATTTTCAAGGAGTTTATAAACACACAGAGATGCACTAACAACCACTTGTGTTCATTATTGCATACTGGCAATATAAAGTTCAGTAAGTAACTACACCAAAGTTGTTCTTTTAAAAATATGTTGCCATGCAGGAGGTTGTTTTTCCTAGCAACAAGTGTTTTGCAGCAGGGGAAACAAGTTGGTATGTTTGGGGGCGGGGAAGAAATAACATGCTAGGATCAGGAAGTTACACAGAATACACAGCTAAATTTCTCAGTGTGCTAGTGATTGAATAATGAAGGCAAGAGAGGCAGGAATGGACATGCAGTGCAAACAATTGTTTAAAATAGATGGTGAACAAATAAAATGTTAACTGCAGGCATTGTTTTGTTCATAGTCTGCTTCCGTAGGTGAGTGATCACATACACTATTCTTTTTGTGGATACAGACTAACACGTCTGCTACTCTGAAACCATACAGTATTACAATATAGTATTACAATATAATGGACCATATTTTCTTCATAATAGTCTCAGGATAATAAAGTTGCTAAAAAAGTTAAAGAGGAATTTCTATGTGTGAGTAGTGAAGAACATGTTTTATTTCAAGATTATTTTTATTAGCAAAAGCGAGAGAAATTAGTAGACAAAAGCTCTCCAGTTGGGAACACATGATTTATATTCCAGTGCATCCTTTTTCTCTTTGCCAAAACAGATACTGTGTTTTGAAACACTTTAATCATATACTGAAGGCTGACATCACCCTTTTATTTAGTATGCACCTATAATTCAAAATCACTGAAGGACGCTTTCTGGAGAAACACTATATTTTTACAAGTAGCAAAGAATCCTGTGGCACCTTGTAGACTAACAGTCGTTTTGGAGCATGAGCTTTCGTGGGTGAATACCCACTGCGTCGGAAGTGGGTATTAACCCACGAAAGCTCATGCTCCACAACGTCTGTTAGTCTATAAGGTGCCACAGGATTCTTTGCTGCTTTTACAGATCCAGACTAACATGGGTACCCCTCTGATACTATATTTTTACATTTAACTACTAATGACCTACCAAGTTGCCATTAAATTTAAAAAAAATTAGGATCACAATATTTCAAATCCACTCTAAATAAGCACACAGAAATGTAACAGATTTGATAAGTATGAGTCCTTTATTTGATAATAGTTCGAATCTAAAAATCAAAAAAGAGTTCTACTAAAAGTGGAAACTAGGTCAGATTACAAAGAATGAATATAAACAATTAACACAAGTATGTAGGGACAAAATTAGAAAGCCCAAGGGATAAAACGAGATCAAACTAGCTAGAGACATAAAGGGTAACAAGAAAACATTCTACAAGTACATTAGAAGCTAGAGGAAGACCGAGGACAGAGTAGGCCCATTACTCAATAAGGAGAGAAAAATAACAGAAAATGTGGAAATGATAAAGGTACTTAATGACTTCTTTGTTTTGGTTTTCACCAAGAAGTTGGTGGTGATGGGACGTCTAACATAATGAATACCAGTGAAAATGAGGTAGGATCAGAAGAGGCTAAAATAGGGAAAAAGAACAAGTTAAAAATTACTTCGACAAATTAGATGTCTTCAAGTCACCGGGGCCTGATGAAATACATTTTAGAATACTCAAAGAGCTGACTGAGGAGATATCTGAGCCATTAGCGATTATCTTTGAGAAGTCATGGAAGACTGGAGAGATTCCAAAAACTGGAAAAGGGCAGATATAGTGCCAGTCTATAAAAAGGGAAATAAGGACAACCTGGGGAATTACAGACGAGTTAGCTTAACTTCTGTACCCAGAAAGATAATGGAGCAAATAATTAAGCACTCAATTTGCAAATATCTAGAAGATAATAAGGTAATAAGTGACAGCATGGATTTGTCAAAAACAAATTGTGTCAGACCAACCTGATAGCTTTTTTTGGCAGGGTAACAAGCCTTGTGGATGGGGGGACGCAGTAGACGTGGTATATCTTGACTTTAGTAAGCTTTTAATACTGTCTCACATGCTCTTCTCGTAAACAAACTGGGGAAATGCAAACTATGTGGCGCTACTATAAGGTGGGTGCAAAACTGCTTGGAAAACCATGTATAATAATACCTGCAGCTGTAATTTTCACTCCATGCATCTGAAGAAGGGGTTTTTTTTACCAACAAAAGCTTATGTCCAAATAAATCTGTTAGTCTTTAAGGTGCCACTGGGCTCCTTGTCATTCCCAGAGAGTAGTTATCAGTATTTCACAGTCATGCTGGAAGGACATAACGAGTGGGGTCCCTCAGGGATCAGTTCTGGGTCCGGTTCTGTTCAATATCTTCATCAATGATTTAGATAATGGCATAGAGTGTACACTTATAATGTTTGTGGACGATACTAAGCTGGGAGGGGTTGCAATTTCTTTAAAGGATAGGATTAAAATTCAAAATGATCTGGACAAACTGGAAAAATGGTCTGAAGTAAACTGGATGAAATTCAATAAGGACAAATGCAAAGTACTTCACTTAGGAAGGAACAGTCAGTTGCACACATACAAAATGGGAAATGGCTGCCTAGGAAGGAGTACTGTGGAAAGGGATCTGGGGGTCATAGTGGACCACAAGCTAAATATGTGTAATGCTGTTGCAGAAAAAGCTAACATCATTCTGGAATGTATTAGCAGGAGTGTTGTAAGCAAGACATGAGAAGTAATTCTTCCGCTCTACTCCACAGTGTCTGGGCCTCAGCTGGAGTACTGTGTCCAGTTCTGGGTGCCACATTTCAGGAAGGATGTGGACAAATTGGAGAAAATACAGAGAAGAGCAGCAAAAAATGATTAAAGGTCTAGAAAACATGACCTGTGAGGGAAGATTGAAAAAATTGGGTTTGTTTAGTCTGGAAAAGAGAAGACTGAGGGGGGACATGATAACAGTTTTCAAGTACATAAAAGATTGTTACAAGGAGGAGGGCAAAAAATTGTTTTTCTTAACCTCTGAGGATAGGATGAGAAGCAGTGGGCTTAAATTGCAGCAAGGGCAGTTTAGATTGGACATTAGGAAAAACTTCCTGTCAAAATGGTTAAGCACTGGAATAAATTGCCTAGGGAGGTTGTGGAATCTCCATTATTGGAGATTTTTAAGAGCAAGTTAGATCAGGGGTTCTCAAACTGGGGGTCGGGACCCCTCAGGGGGTCACGAGGTTATTACATGGGAGGTCGCAAGCTGTCAGCCTCCACCCCAAACCCGGGTTTGCCTCCAGCATTTATGATGGTGTTAAATATATTAAAAAGTGTTTTTAATTTATTGGGGGGTCACACTCAGAGGCTTGCTATGTGAAAGGGGTCACCAGTACAAAAGTTTGAGAACTACTGGGTTAGATAAACACCTGTTTATCTGGGGAACCCAAGACCCAAATCCCTTGGGTCTTAAAACAAGGAGAATTTAACCATCCCCCTTCTTTTCCCCTCACCAATTCCTGGTGAGTTTAGACTCAATCCCCTGGATTCTAAAACAAGGAAAAATCAATCAGGTTCTTAAAAAGAAAGCTTTTAATTAAAGAAAGTAAAGGTAAAAATTATCTCTGTAAAATCAGGATGGAAAATGCTTTACAGGATACTCAGATTCATATAGACTAGAGGGACTCCCCTGCCCTAGCCTGAGATTCAAAGTTACAGCAAACAAAGGTAAAAATCCTTCCAGCAAAAGGCACATTTACCACTTGAGAAAACAAACATAAGACTACTCCGCCTTGCCTCCTATTACTTACTATTTGGAAACATGAAAGACTGATTCAGAACGATTGGAGAACCTGGAATGATGTCCCGTTCCTCTCAGTCCCGAGAGCAAACAATGAACCAAACAAAAAGCACAAACAAAGACTTCCCTCCACCAAGATTTGAAAGTATCTTGTCCCCCTATTGGTCCTCTGGTCAGATGTCAGCCAGGTTCACTGAGCTTCTTAACCCTTTACAGGTAAAAGAGACATTAACCCTTAACCATCTGTTTATGACAATGTCCATTCCAATTAGGTGTGCGCCCACCATATGCATGGCAGCTGGAAGGTTTTTCCCCTAGCAGTATCCATCAGGTCACTCCAGGCGCCCCCTAGGGTTGCGCCTTTGCAGTGCTGGATATAGGCCTCTGCCAACCCGCCACCCCCTTCTTGCCAGCTGCTCCGACAGATGCGTAGGAGGGTGGGTATTGGAATGGACATGAACAACACATCTCAAAGAACAGTTATGAGACAGTAAGTAACCATTTTTTCTTCTTCAAGTGCTTGTTCATGTTGATTCCAATTAGGTGATTACCAAGCACAAGTTTTTGAGGCAGTGTTGGAGCTCAAAGGCTTGCTGATTATAGCACTGCTCTGATGAAGGCTGCAACATCTGTGGCCTGTTGTGTAATAGTGTAATATGAGGTAAAAGTATATATTCATGACCAAGTTGCAGCTCTGCAGATCTCCTGCATCGGAACATGGGCCAGGAATGCCACTGATGATGCCTACGCCCTTGTGGGGTGCACTCGATATAGAAGGCAAGTGCTCGCCTAATGTCTGCGTAATGCCCAATGAATGCAGTTTCTGCTCCCTGCTGCTTGCATGTGGCTTGGGGTAGAAAACTGGAAGGAAGATATCCTGGTTCACATGGAACTGGGAGATAACCTTAGGGAGAAAAGCAGGATGCAACCTGAGCTGGACGTTATCCTTAAAAAATATCGTTTAAGGAGGCTCAGATGTTAGGGCCTTGAGCTCAGATACCCTCCTGGCCAATGTTATTGCTACCAGAAATACCACCTTGTATGAGAGGTACAGCAACAAACCTTTAGCCAATAGTTTGAAGGGTGTCCCCATTAGTCTGGAAAAGGACCAAGCTAAGGTCCCAGGCTGGGACCAGCTGTCGTACCTGAGGGTATAGCATGTTGAGACCATTTAGGAAACCACTAACCACAGGCAAAGACTAACTTGGCAAAGACCAGCTGGCACTCTGTACCTGGATAGAAGGCCAAGATTGCAGCCAGATGGACCTTTACTGACAACAGGGAAAGCCCTTGCTGTTTGAGATGGAGGAGATAGTCCAATATTACAGGTGTCAACAAATATGTTAGAGACGAGAGGAACTGGGAGAACCAAATTGTGATTCTTTTCCATTTGTCCAAGTAGATAGCCCTAGTGGAGGGTTTCCTACTGCACAGGAGGACTTAGAATCATAGAATATCAAGGTTGGAAGGGACCTCAGGAGGTCATCTAGTCCAACCCCCTGCTCAAAACAGGACCAATCCTGAGATAGATTTTTACCCCAGTTCCCTAAATGGCCCCCTCAAGGATTTAGCTCACAACCCTGGGTTTACCAGGCCAATGCTCAAACCACTGAACTATCCCTCCACTGACCAGACTTCCTTGACCAGACCCGAACAGACGAGCTCCGTTGGGGTTAGCCATGGAGCTTCCATGCCATGAGGTGAAGCAACTCAAGATTAGGGTGCTGGAGACGGCCGTGGTCCTGAGTTATCAGGTCTGGAAAGAGCAGTAAGGCGATTGGGTTGTTCATGGACATTTCCAGAAGGGATGTGTACCCGTGCTGGCAGGGCCAGGCTAGAGCTATCAATATCGCTGAGGCCTCCTCCCTTCAAACCTTGAGGAGCACCTTGAGAATGAGAGGTATGGGATGGAACGCGTACAGAACGGATCTCTTCCAGGGAAGGAGGAACACATCCGCAATGGAACCCAGGCTATGATTCAGGAAGCAGTAGAAATGCAGGCATCCCTGTTGCGCCATGTGGTGAAGAAGTCTATCTGTGGAAATCCCCACTTTTGGAAGATGGTATTCACGACATCTGGGCATAGGGACCATTTGTGGCTCTGAAATGACCTGCTGAGATAGTCCACCGACTTGTTCTGTATTCCGGGAAGGGACGATGCATCCAGGTGTATTGAGTGAGCTATGCAGAAGTCCCACAGACTGAGGGATTCCTAGCACAGAGAAGGGGACCATACATACCCCTGTCTGTTTATATAAAACATCGCTGTTGGATTGGCTGTCATACCTTATACACATTTGCCCTCCAGGTGAACTTGGAATGCCTGGCATAGGAGAAGGATCACTCTCAGCTCTCTGACATTGATGTGGAGTGAGTGCTCTGCTTGGGACAGAGGCCTTGAGTTCTGAGGTCTCCGAGGTGCGCTCCCCATCCCAATGATGATGCATCCATCACCAGCAAGAGGGAAGGCTGTGGTCTGGCAAAGGGGACACCTGCACAGACCTCCTGAGGGTTGAGCCACCCTAAGGGGGACTCAAGGACCAGATGAGGAAAAGTGACAACCTCATCTAGACAGTCTTGAACCAGCCGATACACTGAAGTTAACAACCCTGAAGAGGCCAGAGCCTTAATCTGGCGTGCTGCACCACCGAGGTACAAGCAGCCATGTGTCCCACAAGTTTTAGGCAATTCCTTGCTGTGGTAATAGGGAACTGCATAAGGCTTCATATTAAGTCACAGAGGAACCAGAAACGCGACTCCGGGAGGCACGCCCTCACCTGCATAGAGTTGAGCATCGCCCTTGTAAACTCTATTCTCTGAATGGGGCCTAGGACTGACTTCTGTACATTCAGTAGAAGGCCCAGGATCATCAAAAGTAACTCTTACAAAGCTCACTTGTGCCTTGGAACAGCCCTTGATTAGCCAGTCATCGAGGTATGGAGACACCTGCACCTGGCTCTTGTGCAGGAAAGGAGGTATGACTGCCATGCACTTGGTAAATACTCAAGGAGCTGCTGACAGGCCAAATGGAAGGACTGTGAACTGATAATGACTGCAGTTCACCACAAACCTGAGGTACCTTCTGTGGGATGGCTTGATTGAAATGTGAAAGTAAGCATCCTTCAAATTGAGGGAAGCATACTAGTCTCATGGATCCCAGGAAGAGATAATAGAGGTCAAAGAGACTAGGCAGAACTTCAGTTTCTTCATGAACTTGTTGAGCTCTTGCAGGTCTAGAATGGTCCTGAGGCCACCTTTGGCTTTTGGTATTAGGAAATACCAGGAATAGAACCCCTAGCCCTTCAGTTCCTGAGGAACCTCTTTCTCTGTCCCCAGCTTTAGGCACGAGTGCACCTCCTGTGTGAGGAGCTGCTCATGAGAGGAGTCCCTGAAGAGGCATGGGGAAGAGTGGGTGGGCAGAGAACTGAAGGGAGTATTCCATTTCTGCGATGTGGAGTACCCAGCAATCCAATGTAGTGTTTTGAAGATGGTAAAAATGAGGCGGGGGCTGCAGCTTAAAATGTTCATTGATTAGCCAGAGTGTGGAAGCCAAGGGACTTGAAGGTGGCCCTCGAAAACTTAAGGCTATGAGGCTATGAATTGGTCTTTTCTGAAAAGAGGGACAGACCCTCAAAGGGGAGATCTTGGATTGTCTGCTGGACCTCATATGGGAGCCCTGAAACTTGTAGCTAGGAGTCACTCCTCATGACTATCCCGGAGGCCATGGTGCAGGTGGCTGCATCTGCTACATCAAGGGCTGCCTGCAGCAATGCTTGGGCAACGAGCTTGCCCTCCTCTACCAAGGAGGAAAACTCTGCCCAGGAGTCCTCTGGCAACAACTCCGTGAACTTGGTCATCGCTCTGCAGAAGTTGTAATTATACCTGCTGGGGATGTCCTAGTGGTTGGCTATATGGAGTTGGAGTACATTTTCCTCCCAAAGAGGTCCAGCTTTTTTGCCTCCCAATTTTTTGGTAGCCTTGGCACTCCTTCTCATTCACTGGAGCTACCACCACGGAGTCCGGCAGGGAATGGTTATACAGATGTTCATACCTCTTCGAGGAAACAAAGTACTTTCATTCATTTCTCTTTGCTATTGGTAGCAAAGAGGCTGGGGTCTGAGTTTTGGTTGTTTCACAAATAGTTTTGATGAGTGGCAGAGCAGTACAGGAGGGTGAGTGACTCATGGGAGGGACACAAGGGGGAGCACCAGCTAAAGTGGGGCACAAGACCTCACCACGTGACTCCACCCAGCCCAGGCCCCATGCTCTCCCCATCCCCTTCCCATCCCATATTACCTGGGGCGGGGGAGCACTCTGTCCTTCCACTGCACCGGACACGGATTTCAGGCATAAGGAAGGCATCCCCACACCGACAGCTCCTCCAGCATGGCTGTACTGTCCCTAGCCCTTTCCTGCAGCTGCATCTCCTGGGGTGTGTTCAGCCCCACCGGAGGACAGTGCTGGGAGCGGTACCGGTACAGCTGTGCCGGAGGAGCTGCCAGCGTGGGACGCTGGATCCTGGGAGCAACATCCCACACTCAGCACTGAACTGAACCACAGCAGCAAAAGGAGCAGCCCCACACCTGCAGCTCCTTCGGCACGGCTGTACCGACCCCATGAGAAGCAGTTGCGTGGCAGGGCTGGAGACAGTATAGCCACGGTGGAGGAGCTGCTCGCGTGGGGCCACCAGTGGCCCCATGTTCTGCTCCTTTCACCACTGTGGTTCCCCGCTGAATGTGCCCCTCCCGAGCCCAGGGAGGGACCCAAGGAGGCAAGTTTGTCCACCATGGGGTCTGATGTTTCCACAAATTCC
Organism: Chelonoidis abingdonii; assembly: GCF_003597395.2. NCBI lineage: Eukaryota > Metazoa > Chordata > Testudines > Testudinidae > Chelonoidis > Chelonoidis abingdonii. The sequence continues at coordinate 122,098,157 of NC_133772.1, read as the reverse complement.
TTTGCCTGGATTGCCAGGTTCTGTGCCGCCCTTCTAAGCACCTGTTGAAGCACTCTGCTGTCTTTCAAGGCAGCGGCTGTCGATGTTCCTGCCACCACCTTGTCAGGCAAGGATGAAGACAATGCTCTAGCTTGGAGCAGGTCCTGTTCCCTGCCTTCGGCACCAGGGGGATCTCGTTGAGCTCGGAGATCCGTCACCAGTGCCAGCACGGTTGGTGCTGAGTGTGTTGATGCTGGCGCGGTTGGTGTCTATGCAGGAAATTCTCGATCCTGCTGATATGTTGCTGGTACATATGAAGCCGTGACCACCAATGCCAGCCTTGAATAGGGCCTTTGACTCTGTCCCTGGCCCCAGTGGAAAGCCAAGGGTGCCCAGAATGGCCCCTGGGTAGGAGTTTGCCAGTGACCTGGCTATGGTCCCGGGTAGGGTTTCCATCTGTGCCTGTTGGACCTAGATTTCCTGCTTCTCCTAGAGCGGTATGACTCTGACTCCGAGGACTCTGTATAGGAGGACCACAGAGGAGCGGTGGAGATTGGTGCTGGGAATTTGGGGACCAGTGTGGTTCCCCTGTGTTGGCACTGGTGTAAGGTGCTGGTGAATGGTGCTGAGGGGATGGTGACTGGCATGGCATCATTGCTGACTTGCCTCTGGGTGGCACTGGGGATCTCACAGGGGCGTCTGAGACCAATGCAGGAGACCTATCCACCTTGGTGGGGAGGATGGTGCTGTAAGGACGATGAGGTCTCCTGCTCCCTCCAAACACCTCCGGTGTGGATGGCAACTGCAGGTCATTGTTCTCCCGGACCAGGGAGTGTTGTGGGCCCAGACTTGACTGGTCCCATGTGGGGTCAGGAATCGACAAGGCCTTAGTCGGTGGGGCCAAACTTCCATTGTCCGACGTGCATCCCATGGCTGTGGGCTCCTTCTGTGGCAGTCTGGACACAGGGGAGCAGCCCCTTTCGAGTCTCCTTTTCATCTGGGGCACCAGGGAATGGGAACAGTGCCACTCACTGGGATGCATGAAGCTCCTATGTGAGGAGCCATGATGGTGCCAAAAGTCTCTGGTGGAGTCTTCCCTTGGCACCGACTCATGTGTCACTGGTACTGGCGCACACCAAAGATGAGGTGCTCAATGCCAGCTCTGCTGATCCAGGGTCCAAGTGTGTACGAGGATCTTGAGACACGGGTCCCTATCCTTTTGTGTGGTCCAACAGAATCCCCTGCAGATGTTGCAGCATTCTTTTTGGTGGCTTTCCCCCAAACACTTCGGACAAGAAATGTGTGGGTCGGTCTTGGCATAAGCTTGCCACATGCCATGCAGGGTTTAAAGCCAAGCTTGCCCCATTACTGGGAAGAAAGGGAGTGGGGGGGAACCCCCAAATGAAACACAAAGAAGACTATGCTAACTACTACTAACTACTATACGATCTAAATATATACATGAGTTGAAAGTTCAAACTGCTAAGAGAGATGCTTGCCGAAGCAAGAGACATGAGCATTCCAGCTAACCATCACAGGCGGTAGAAGGATCTGAGGGGATGGTGGGTCAGCAGGGCCCTATATCCAGCACATGAAGGCGTGTTCCAGAGATCACCTGGACCAACCCGACGGATACTGCTAGGGGAAAAACCTTCCGGCTGCTGTGCACACAGCGCGCGCACACATAATTGGAATTGACATGAACAAGCACTCGAAGAAGAACTCGCATTCACAGCTTCTGTCCTGACTGCTGGGCTCTTGAATTCATATTTTCTGGTGCTTGTGAAGAGTTTTTCCTCCATTAGTTTCTTCTTCTCCTCCTAGTTTCAGTTTATTTTTTCATCTGTTCTTTGTCTCTGTTCTTCTCCATTCCTCTCCCAGAGTTTTACAGGCCACAAGGAAAGCCAACATGCTCCATTTAGCACCAAGTAGGCACAGAGGAAACTAAAATGGCTCTCCCCTTGAGAATGGCTCCTGTTCCAGATAGGACAAGACAACTCAGCCAGTGGTCAAATCTCCAGCTCTCCTAAGCAGAGACCATTCAGAGAAATATAAGTCTCAGTGCACCAAGGTTCTATCACTGAAAAGGAGAGTATTTCTCTGAAGTGTTGCCAATTGTAGTGATTTCATTCCTTGTCTTGCAGTATTTAATGTTTTTCTTAAAACCACAGCTCTGGAGACAAGTGACTGTGATAATTTCAGCTTTCATTGTTTAAAAATGAGCTTCTTGCCCTTGGGGTTGCAGAGAAAAGCTTGAAGACATGAACACTAAGAGCTCAAAATCCAGAAAACAAACAAACAAACCCAAAAGCTATTTTCTTTTTACTTTCTTGACTTACTAGTCAATATCATGGGGTTTTGTTTTTTGGGGTTTTTTGTAACAACTGGATTTGACATTACTGTCTAAGTCCATCTCAGGAAATGAGGATGAGTGGGCACAGTATTTGTCAAGGGGGCAAGTCACAGCAGCCTTCAGTCCAGCAGAAGCTCCAAAGCCAAGATGATTCTCCCTGAATTGTTTACATGGTGGAGGGCCATAGTAAGAGAGAAAACAGATATATTTCCCCCTACCAAGTCCAAGGAAGTGGCCTCCCCAGAAGCAAGCATAGTGCAGATCTTTGAATCAGTTCTTTCTCTGTAGATTTGGAAAGAACAGGACTGTCACTGGAAAATATTAGTGGGTGTGCTAGACCCCTTCCAAAACCAAGAGAAGAGATTACCCTTGCCCCTAGGATCTTCCAACCTAGTATTAGTCATGGTACAGTAATGAGTAGCAAGTGGGAGGGAAAATGTGAGATAACAAATAAGATTATGTGATTACTCAACAAGGTCTAGCACATGGCAAGATTAAGGATGTTTTGTTGTTACATTCAGTCTAAATAGATGTCTTAATTATCAGTATTTGAGTAGGCCTGGAGACAATAATGGATCATAGGGAGGGGCTTGAATTATTATTATATATTTGTCCTGCAGTAGTACCTAGAGTCCAAATAAAGAATTGGGGCCCTATTGTGCTAAGCATTGTGCAGACATATAATGAAATACCATCTGTGCGCTGATGGATTTGAGAGAGAACTCAAAAACAGTGTTTTATGCATATGGGACAGTGTAGAATAAATCATGAAGATGATTATGAAGGAAACAGACAAACAGAATATTGTGTCTTGGTTTCATTGGCAGAGCAGTGGGCAGAAATGATCTGATAAGTGAGATTGTACTCCTTGATATAATCAGAATATAGGGAGACCTGTGTCTGTTTAGTATTCAGATTAGTATTCCATGATTTAGGCAAGGCCCATGTTCAAATAGGGTACAGTTCTGAGCTTTTCCGGGCTTGGGATGTAGTGATCTGGGGATTCAGTGCTTTAAAAGAACTGAGTCCAGTTAACATTGAGAATGGTCAAAATATTCCAAAACCCAACACTAGCAAACTCTGGAGATTGTAAAGTCCTCAGACTATGTTGTACTGTAATTTGCACATAGCTAAATTAAGAGACCAGTAGGCAGGTGGTAGAGCAGAGGAATCCTCTTGTAGTCCTGGGAACCTCAGAGGCAAGAAGGAAATCCTGAAACACTGGAGATTGACTGATCACCCAATTATTATTAAAATGGTATTAAAAAAAAATCCAAGTGAAGTATAATTGGTTTGAGATACCCCTGCAAAAATTGGATATTCCCAGTAAACTCTGGCATCTGGTTTCCCTTTTAGATGGGTTTATGGTGAGTCAGAAGACTGACAATGGGATATGAGGCCTTTTATCTGTGGATCACGGGTTTCAGTTCAGCCTAAGTCTATCATGACCAAATGTTATAGCAATCTTTTCTGATGCCCTATATGAAATGAGTCTGTAATCTCAGTCTACAGGGTTCCAGTGAACAGGATTCATCATCATAAAAATAATCACCTGAACCTTTGTTGGCAGTCACAGCAGAGAGGCCAGTGAGTGAATAGGCTCTGTAAGGTGGTGCCCTCCAGGGCTAATGTGCCTTGGTGGGCCTGGTTTGAAGATTTACCCTTGTTACTGCCCATGTCATAGCTATTCTGTGGATAAACAATTAACTTCTGTCTCCAGTGTTCTCAATGCAGTATCCTTCACCAGCATCAAATACTCTAACATCTCAAGTAAAACATGGCTACCAAACAATTGCTGTCAGTACTTAACTGCAGTAGCAGATAATCAGAAAAAAATGTGCTCTTTCCATAGAAAGTAATTGCAGATTTGATGTAATTTGTTTTTAGTTTGTACCCCTATCAATCAGGCTAATACCTCTACAAGACCATGTTCTTCCTTTGGTCTTGAAAAGTAGAGTGAGTTTGGTTTTTTTAACAAGTTGGCAAATGGGATCTGGCATGTTGAAAATACGTATATATATACACACACATATATCATTTTTCATGTACAAAGTACTAGCATTTTTAACTAGGATAGAATACACAGAGTTTCCAGAAGGAAGATTTCTGTAAATGAATTTGGAAGAGAAGCTTACATCTGTAAATCAAGTACCTTTTATTCATTCACTTTGGTGGCAGTAAATTGTAACTTGAGAATGCTACACTAAACCAGCTTAATGCAGAGAACATCCATAGATTCCTTCATGTCTCACTTTTTCTGAATTAATTTGATGGTCTAATTTTCAAATATTGCTCAAACCACTGATCACCATCCCTGGGAGTGCATACTCACTTGACAACTCAAAAAATGAAACTGCGGTACATCTGTGACAGCAGATCCATTAGACTTAGAAATTAGCTCTCATTGCATTTCTGCATTTAACCCATTGCTGAAATTACTTTATCTGCTTTTTTCTTCATGAATTTGTTCTCAACAGTCAAGCATTCAAAAGTTGTATTATATAGAGCAGTTAATAGTCTGCTTACAAAAGAGTTTAATATAGTTGGCAGGGGAGAGAGTGAGTAATTCAAACTCCAGGAGTTTACAATGGATAGTTAAACAATTACACAGAATCTCTACACTCTTCAGTTACTTTTATACCCACTTGGTGCTCATGAAGGTGTGGGGACTAATTGTTTACAGCCAGCTTATACAGCTCTTCCAGTTCTCTTCAATGTGAATTTAAGAACACCCTGTTTCATTCCTGCACCTCTACTCAGCAATACTCTTCACCATGCTACTGAGATTTTATAAAATAGACCAATGTTACTCCACCACACTCATTTTCACTTACAATCAAAAGCAGAATTTGAACCCCGGTTTATAAAGTAGAGATGGTGAAATGCATTAATCCACTTGAATCATCTAGCCATTTTCACTTGTTTCAATGCTTCTAGGTATAATTTGGGTCTGGTAAAAGTCCTGTTAAAAGAGTCTTGTTCATGTTACTACTGCTAGTGTTCAGTACTTAATATTGATGTTCTCAGCCACTTCCGCGTTTTCTTTATTTTATTGCAGGCTCTGATACTTCACCAATTAGGACGCTATAGTTTGGCTGAGAAGATTCTCAGAGATGCTGTCCAAGTGAATTCTACAGCCCATGAGGTTTGGAATGGTCTTGGGGAAGTTCTACAAGCTCAGGGCAATGATGATGCAGCAACAGAGTGCTTCCTGACGGCATTAGAGCTTGAAGCCAGCAGCCCAATCGTCCCTTTTACCATCATTCCACGAATTCTCTGAGATAATATCTTGATTACTGAGTTCATCATGTTTCAAGTTTTGGATTTGAGGGTGAGGAAACACAACATACAGGTCTCTTTGATAACTCAGCGTGATTTCAGAGGTAACAGAAAACCCCATAAAATTTGTTAACTATTGTGGGAAACCTGACAAAGCATTGAAGTGAAACAATATTTTAATGTTAGTGAGGAAAAAATGACTAACCAAAAACAAATCTCTCATAAATCACCTACATTTTTTCCCCATGGTAGTTATGAAGCCTGATTATATTGTTCTAATAGATAATGTGCCATATTTCATTAGATGACATCTGAGTGTTATGTAAAAATTATAATGGAATCCACCATCAAGTGTAGAATAATATATTTGAATTAAAATTCAGTGGCAGAGCAGACTATTTTTAACAAGCCTGTCGTGAAAACTGTTCTCTCTCCTCCTCCGTCTCAACCCCTCTTGGCCTAAAGTCAAACTGTGAATTTTCTGTTTTCCATCTCTGTACTAGTCCAGGCCAGAAAATCAGTTGAAGAGTTCTTGGTTTTGGTTGTTAAAAACTGTGATGTGTGGCTAATTGTTATCTTTACTTAGAACAAAGGCTGAGTATAAGAATATTTATATTTTACCAATGTATGCCTGCTACAAAAAAAGAAAATATTCGTTATTTAAGTGTAACTTTTTAATGTGAATTCAGAGTTTATTTATCGATGGAAATATGTAAAAAGAAGCTTCAAATGGAATATTTACTGACATTCCTTATACATTGCTCACACTTGGAAGATTATGTTGTTAATAAAAAGATTTTTAAATGGCCTCTGTGGCTGTCCTCTGTTTGAAAGCGCAATGAAAGGAAGTGGAACTGGTAACTTGTAAGTGCAGCTGATTAATGTTGGGCCTGTGGGAGGCCATCTGGCCTTGAGAAGATCACTTTTAGCACTGCTTATGTCCAATGAGGTCAAGAGAAAAAGAGGCACATCGGATATCTTTGCCTAGTTTTCTAGTCTTGTAAAATATCCCGCCCCCCATTTTCTTCCCCCCAGAGGATAGAAAAATCTCCACCAAAACCCATGGTAAATGCACACATGGAGTTAATTTGGACCAATATAAAAATTTTAAAATCAACCCAGTTATACAAGACACTTTTGAAAACAAAGGAATCAGAGATCTCATTGGTCTGTCTGCCATATCTGATTGTCTTCCTGCCTTAACAGAAATATTCATTCAATAATACTTCGCTACATTGATTGATATATTAGAAAGGTATATAAATTGATATCTGCCATCAGTACCCAGATTTTCTACCTTGTCTCTTTTTGGAGGACCTTAGACTTCATAACCCTGCCATATATTCACACAGTGAGTTCTCAGCCCTATTCTGAAGTTTCCTTTACCTGTACACCTTTACAGTATTTCGAAAGTATATCTTAAATGTTTCTCCCCAGCTTTCACCATCCTTTGCACCTATTTCACAAAGATCTCACACTCATCGATTGTCTGGTAGCATGTTCCTAACATGGCAGTGGCAGCAGTTGTGCCAGGTTGTTAGTGGACAGAAGTGTTTGCCAGAGCTTCGGAGGGGAGTGGATAAGAATCATCTACAGTTGCTGCACAGAAAAGAGCCAGTCCTAACAGATTCGTCCACCTCTTCCTCCTAATATGGGGCAGATGTTGAATCTGGGAAATTTTCCAGAGTCCTTATTAAGCGAGGTGACCAACGGTTCTTGCACAAAGCATGCTTCCTTCAGTCTGTCACTCACCTGCAAGAAGTGATTTTAAAGTGTTCAGCGTGTGCATAAGATAGTGGATGACTCTGGCAAATACTTTCTGTAGAGCAGACAGAGGACCTTTACTGACACTTCTGTCTCTTTCATTCTGGTGTTTTCTAACAGTAGGAGACCCATGCTCAGTGGTGCAGTGATTTATTTTTTCTTTCTATCTCATGCGTCCGATAAGATTGAGGCAGCTTTCAAATTTTACCTGTTATAGCTTAATCCTTAGAACACCCATCCTCTGTAAAGTGCACTGTTAGACTGGGTAGCTCCCAATTTGTAAACCCAGGCATAACCCTCCCAACCCCAGTCAACACAGAAACATCACATTATTCCTTCCCTTTTCTACCCCCCCCACCCCCATTTGCTTTCGTCTCTTGCCAAAACACGGTCCTGTTTTCTCTTCCTTGACTGCTATCCTAGGCAATGTCTTAGTCATCCCTCCATGTTGTCATCCCGCTGCTGAAGCTTCCCACTAGCTACAGCTCACAATATACACTCTGTGACCTCTTTCAGCCCCTAAAACATGTTTGATTCCAACAGTCATATGATCCCTTGTCTAATAACTAAAAGGAAATGCAGAAATTAAGACTTGTGTGTGATTTTGTCCATGGTAAACCTTAGTTTTGCCGTCCCTCTTCAGTTTCTTAAAATACCCATCATCTGCTCTGCCGTCACACAGACATTCCTACCCACAATTCTTCAGCTGTCCACCCTTTCACTGTTGCAGGAAGGCTCTTCTGACAAGGCAGAGTGCTTTAACATCAAGCTCTGAGAAGTCAGGCTTAATCTTCTCCCATAAGAAGCACCACACCTCGCTTGAGAACGTCCTGCTTATTCTGAAGCATAAACATGCACAGAACGTCTGCTAGCGCAAAGAATGGGGGGATCCTTTTAAGCCCCAAATTGTTACTTGATCTCTTTCACTTAATTCAAAGTTCTTGCCAATTTTGGTAAACTCTCCCAATGGTAATGATGGCAGCGTAATGATGTTAGGTCCCTCCTTGCTGCGCCATTAGCGGATAGCCTGTCACGCCTATTGTACGCTTCAGTACTCCTGGGGGAATTCTGGGCCTAAACATTCCGTGCACACTAATTGCTGGGAAGGATGTTGGGAGTGAACTTGGAGGGTTGTTAGGTGTAAATTATGGAACAGGTTTTTTGGAGACAGAGGGACTGTTAAGTTGGGGAGCCTCCCCCAATCAGATCCTGGATGATCCCTAGCCTCTCCCAATCAGTCAGGCACATCTGTCCCTGTCCCCAGGTAGCTCTGCACCCCCACCCCATCCCCATGTGCCCCTGCACCCTCACTCACAATCAGCCCTCCCTCCAGTCTCTCCCCCCACTAGCCCTTCTGAACCCCATTCTGTCACCCCCCAGAAGGCCCATGTGCTCCCCTTTCTCTGTCCCCCATATCCTGTGCCTCTTCACCTGGCCCAGTAGGCAGGCACTGAGAGGAATGCAGCCTCTCTTCCTCCTTAGCAGCTGCTGGTTGATACAGCCAGTGAGCGGTGACCCATCTGCTCTGTTCTCGTGCCACAGCAGCCCCTGGTGGGCAAAGGGTACAACTGCAGCATCTCTCCCACAGAATGGTTCTGTGGGGGAAAAAAAATATCTGCAGGGCATATGACTTGCACAGTGGTGCAGAATTCTCGCAGGAGTAACTTCATGTACAGCGGAGTGTGTAACAGGGTTTCATGTTCTTTTCTTAGAATCAGTTTCATTATTTTTTCCACAAGACTTTACCTCCTACGAATTGCCTGGTCAAAACAAGAAAAATCAACCACATGCTTTAAAAAATGCAGTATGTATGCAAGGTCAAATTTAGGAGTTTTCAGACCGAAGTAGGAGTCCCTCATAGCACATTAATTAAATGGCAGAACTTGTTTAAAGATCACTTAATTTACCTTTACCATCTATCTTATATCAGCAGTTGTTAGAAAAAGGTATATGCACCCAGTCTAAGTAACAAGTCCTAGTGAAAGATACATGGTCTACTCTCTTTGAAACAGGCTGAGTGACCTACTGAGACCCCAGCCTCTAGTAGCACCTGGACTCTGAGACCATAGTTTCTTTGGGTACGTCTTCACTACCGGCCATATCGGCGGGTAGCAATTGATTTCTCTGGGATCAATATATCGCATCTCATCTAGACGCGATATAGCGATCTCCGAACGAGTTCCTGTCGACTCCAGAACTCCACCAATGCGAACGGCGGTAGCGGAGTCGACAGAGGGAGCTGTGGATGTTGATCCCGCGCTGTGAGGATGGTAGCTAACTCTATCTAAGATACTTCGACTTCAGCTACGCTATTCACGTAGCTGAATTTGCGTATCTTAGATCGATTTCCCCCCCTAGTGTAGACCAGCCCTTATATTCTATAGCTTGGTCCACATGAAATGTGGAGCACCTCTTTGTAAACTGCTATAAAGTCTTCTGATCTTCAGCCAGGAATGAAACTTCCATCACTTTATAAATGTGTATTTCTTTCACCTTAGACTGTAGCCCAGCAGAATTCAATCAGGACAAAAACTGATTGCAGACTTTCTTTTTCAGCCAGAGCTTTTCTTTGTCCTTCTCAAAACTAATTGCATCTGGTGCTACTAAGCATATGCAAAACTAGTGGTAGTTACAGTCACTGTGCATAAAATGACTGAACTGCAGGGCTTCAATAGGCAATATTGCCATTGAAGTTAATGGGGCAAATTCATCACTCTAACTAGTGAATTAAGAGGACTTACACGAGGAATTAATTCAGCCCATATGTGTCTTGCCTGGGTGATGACAGCAGGATTCAGAGAGAAACAATTGGGTTGGTTCTGCATCTTCCATATTTTTCAGCATCTTGATATTATACAACCTGATCAGACATTTATGCAAAAATGTTATTTTGGAAACTTTTTCTGAAGGTTCTGTTCTACTCTGTAAAGTGACAGTATTAAACTGACAAGGTGGGTGATGTAAAATTAAAATGGTATCTTGGCATTCTAAATTTATTTTGTCTCACTAATTGCCTATCAAAATTTGCTCAGTTTTCAATTAAAATGACACTTTTCCCTGACCAGCAACCCTCATACTCAGCCTGGGCTGTCGCCTTCTCTCTCGTCACCACCGGTAATAAAGATTCTGTAGTCCAAATTATGTCTTCAGTACCACCTGTGAAACCCTACTGCATCCAAGTTATGTTCTGTTAGCACTGCTCCAGTTAATTGAAGGCTTAGGGTATTTTATACACAGATTTGTATTGTCAGTGGCATCTAGGAGCCACAGATATAGATAATTCACCCTACACGATCTTTATTACTGGTGAGTGGGAGAAATAAAATAGCCAACTTGACTCTGAGCCCAGTTTGAGTTTTCAGGACGAGATGGGTAAAAAATATTTTTATTTGTAAACTGAGTTCCTGTCGAGAGCTGATCAAAAAATCCATCTAAACTTTTCATCTGAATTCGCCAATTTGTCAAAATCTTGGAAATCTTTTCTGAAACCTGCTTGGGTTTCTAGGGCTTTCAGACTCTCTGTTAGCTTGCAAGGCACACTCCCTGGAAATCCTGACTCCCTGACATGCAGCTCCTTCACAACCTTGCTTTCAGGGTCCCTGGCTCCAGGGCAGCCCACTGGTTTCTAGCATCCCCAGATCACATTCCATCACATGATGAATTTCAAAACTTCAGGGTTTTGTTCAAAATCTGAATGAAACAAAAATTTGAAATCACAGATTTCTCTGCAAAAGATTCTCATTCTCCTCCCAGCTCTGTTCATATCATACAAAAGCCAAACTCTGACCCCCACAATGCCATTTTTACAGTCATTCAACAGCAACTGAAGTCAGTACTTTTTCTGAATGTAGTTCACAAGACTGGAGTGCAACAAAGCTGGTGAGGGAGTGCTAACTGCATCCTGGCCAATTGGGAAGCTAGAAGCAGTCACTTTCTAAGTGCATTATTTCACGGAACTGTAGACATAAAAATCTATTTAAGATAGGAAAGGGTTAATATACTTGAAATGTGATGATAGTTTATTTTGATCACGTTTGTGTTTTTTGAAATAAGGTGGGCAAGGGGCATGTCTGCGGGAGGTCCACGGGAGCAGTCTGCCACCCTCCCAGCAACCGGCAGAGCTCCCCCCATGGCATGCCACCCCAAGCACACGCTTGGCGCGATGTGGCCTGGAGCCGGTCCTGATCATAAAGGTTATAATTTACTGCATGTGATTATCCGATTTGTATGCATGTATCATTTCTGTATCTAAAGTTAGCAATACTAACTATGTAACAACTACAACTGTATGTGTATGTGGGAGACACCCATCAGCCGTGAAAGAACAATAAGACTTTGAAAGATACTAATCTCTGTCCTTCCTGAGAGGCATCCTGGGCTGTAGCTGTGACACTACTCGGTCAGTTGGTCCTGTCACTTGGAAACACCATCTTGGACTTCTAGTAATTTTCCACTAAAGCAGGGGGAGGTTAAGCCTGGGAAACAAAAGATTCCCGCCTTCTGTAAATCTTATTTCAGGCTGGGCAGTAAGGCAAACAGGACTGTTCTCCATTGCCTTACTGCCAGGAAGAAAGACTGCTTAAAATATCTGAAGAGACAAAGGAACTGAGCAGTGGGAAAGGCAAGGCGGAGTCCAGACTAAGACAGGCATCTAGTCTAGTCTGGAAAGAGAAATAACTGGAACTCTAAGCTACAAAAACTCTGCAACTTTGTCTAAAACAACATTTAGGGTGAGAAATTATTTCTTAAAACCAAGTATCAGGCGGTAGCTGTTGGTCTGTATCCACAAAAACAAGATGGAGGCCAGTGGCACCTTCAAGAGTAACAGATTTATTTGGGCATAAGCTTTCATGGGTAGAAAACCTCACTTCTTCAGATGCATGCACTCGTGGCCTGGCCCCAACTTCCTATCTGCCCCTCCCCCCCCGGGACCCCTGCCCCATCCAACCACCCCTTCTCTCTGTCCCCTGATTGCCCCCGGAACCCCTGCCCCTGACTTCCCCCTGCTTCCCCATCCACCCCCTCATCCTTCCTGACTGCCCCCCAGGACCGCTGCCCTCATTCAACCCTGTTTCCTCCTCAACCCCTATATACATTCCTGCGCCCGACCACCACCCCAAACTCCCCTGCCCTCTATCCACACACACACCCCCGCTTCCTACCCCTTTACTGCGCTGCCTGGAGCACCGGTAGCTGGCAGCGCTACAGCCACGGCACACGGCTGGAGTTGGGCCACGCTGCCACTACACAGCACAGAGTGCCGGGCTCTGCAGCTGTGCTGCCCAAAGCATTGTGCCGGCAGCGGAGGAGGGACAGCAGGGGAGGGACTAGGGGCTAGCCCCCAGGCCAGGAGCTCAGGGGCCAGGCAGGACAGTCCCGCAGGCTGGATGTGGCCCATGAGCCATAGTTTGCCCACCCCTGTTCTAGGCAGAGGAGAGGGAGAAAGAACACCAAAGACAGTTGGAATTGAAACAGACAGAAATTGATGAACAAAAAGCAGCCCCCCAGAGAGCCTGAGGCTGATAAGGAAATAGAAGCCCCAAAGCATGGACTGGCTGTAATGGAATGGAAGAGCAGAACCCCACGCCAGGGGACTCTGCCTTTCCAAAAATCCCCAAATGGGAGTGGTTGTGTCCTCCATACAGCAAGTCCAGGGACATTGCTGAATATTTCATCCGCTTTGAGAGGCTGGGTATGCTCCATGCAATTCCTGAGGATCAACAGATGACCAATTTGGTTGCAAAGTTGACTGGGAGAGCTCTGGACATATTCAATAAGATGCCAGTTGGTAATACTGCCGCTTATGGTAAATTTAAGAAATTGGTTTTAAAACAGTGTAAGTTGCAGGTGTAATCTGAAAGAGTAAAATTTAGAAGCTCTAAGAGAGGGTGGATTAAGTAATGTGGCTCTATGAAATCCCAGTACAGCAGGTGGCATCACAGCAGGGGAGTCCAACCTGTCACAGTGAAATTTGTGATGGGCCTAATGTGCTGGGGGAGTTCAGTCCAGTCTCTGACAGCCCCTGGAGAAATCTCTATCTGCAGCATACATGAATTTTACCCTTATTGTAGACGGGACAAAATTGTCACCCACCGGCTTCATCCCAAAGCCCTCCCATTGAGCCCAAACATCAGATCTGTGGTGAGACTTAGAAAGTCGCAAGAGCTGGGGCTTCCCAAACAGCACCTCAATACTGATATGGAATTGGCAAGGGCAAGCGAGCTTGCAACCTTGAGAAGTCCTATCTCCCAAATCCAAGCCTGAGACCATTTTTGTTGCGTCATCATTTATTTACACTAACGGTTGCACACTGAGGGTACAAAGATCTGAAGCATAAGGCAGTGGATAGGAGAGGGCACTGCCTGAAATAGTGAGTGTAGTGCAATACACAACAATGCTGTTCAATGATTAACACAGAAGGACCCCACTGCAGCATTCTTACTTCCTAATGTATTCATGAACTAAATATCAGCTTCCCACATGCATAGTTCAGTAATAATTTCCTCCTGCTTGATCATCCTACAACACTGTTCTGTGGACCATGAACCTGAAAGGAAGTCACATTTATAGTGACTTGCATCTGAGTTTCACCCCTAATTGCAAAGAGCTAGTCTTCTGAACTGAGTTTCCAACTGGGTGAACATTTTGTGTGATTTGACTCAGCTGTAGAAGTCTCATGAAATGCCTAAGATGGCCCAGTTAGTTAACAATAGCCTGATGCTCTGGTACACCTCTCCTGCCAACATAGCACTGTCCACACTGGTGCTTATGTCAGTGTAACATATGTCAACATAAATTGTGTAGACCTAGCCAGCATCTCACAGTTCTCCTGAGAAAAGCCATGTCAGCCCTATATGCCTAACTCCAGGAGAAGCTTCATGGCTGAGAATCCGGAGCAGAAGAAAGCCCCTCCCTTTGGCCCATGAGTCTCCTAAATCCCAGACCAGTGGGAGTTATGCATTTAAGTCCTGCCCCTTTCCTCTGTATTTCACTTTTAGGCAGCTCCCCACTGCGCCTGCAGCTTCGTGGACTCTAACAGTGGCTCTGCACTACATTTGAGTAGCAGAGGTGATGCTGCCATACAATGTTCCATCCTTTACCTCAAAGGTGAGATTCTCTCCACAGCACTACAGACAATCCCTCTAGCTCCCGTGTAGTCCTGGCCCAGTGACTGGTTTAAGGTCTGAAACAGGCACTGTATTGGGCGCAGGAAAATCAGACTTTAAAGTGATGGTGTGTTTGTCTGAAAAAAAAAATCTATTTTGGATCGTGGGTTTGAATTTTTCTCTTTCTGTAGCCCCAGTTAGACCCCTTGGCAGAGAGGAGACCGAAAAAAAAAGACAAGTTCCTCTAAAGAACCGCTGAACCATTTCTAAAGTAGTTCTGCCCCATTTATATTATTTGTGCCTTTTTTCTACACCACTGTTTCCAGGCAGCAGTCTAAATGCACCAGTGCAATCCTCTAGCAGACACATTTTGCACAGGTGCAGTTTGCCCTGCTTTGAAATGTGCATTAACTGCACCAGTATAAATCATGATTATGCTACAGCTTTGTATCAGTGGCTAAAAGCCTGTGTTGCAGTAACTTCCTAGGTTTCAGAGTAGCAGCCATGTTAGTCTGTATCCACAAAAAGAACAGGAGTACTTGTTGCACCTTAGAGACTAACAAATTTATTTCAGCATGAGCTTTCGTGAGCTACAGCTCACTTCTTCAGATGCACAGAATGGAGTACACAGACAGGAGATATTTATACATACAGAGAACATGAAAAGGTGGAAGTATGCATACCAACAGGAAGAGTCTAATCAATTG
>NC_133772.1:122066519-122082386 GCF_003597395.2 Chelonoidis abingdonii | reverse complement strand
GGTTAGTGTTTATGTTGTATGGTGTGCGGTTGCTGGTGAGTATTTGCTTCAAGTTGGGAGGCTGTCTATAAGCGAGGACTGGCCTGTCTCCCAAGATCTGTGAGAGTGAGGGATCATCTTTAAGGATAGGTTGTAGATCTTTGATGATGCGCTGGAGAGGTTTTAGTTGGGAGTTGAAGGTGACGGCTAGTGGTGTTCTGTTATTTTCTTTGTTGGGCCTCTCCTGTAGTAGGTGGCTTCTGGGTACTCGTCTGGCTCTGTCAATCTGTTTTTTCACTTCAGCAGGTGAGTATTGTAGTTTTAAGAATGCTTGATAGAGATCTTGTAGGTGTTTATCTCTGTCTGAGGGATTGGAGCAAATACGGTTGTATCTTAGAGCTTGGCTGTAGACAATGAATCGTGTGGTGTGTCCTGGATGGAAGCTGGAAGCATGTAGGTAAGTATAGCGGTCAGTGGGTTTCCGGTATAGGGTGGTGTTTATATGACCATCGCTTATTAGCACAAGTACTCCTGTTCTTTTTGTAGTAACTTCCTAAGGTGCCCCAGTAGGATCTGCAGCCTCATTAGGAACAACACTGTACTGAACGCACCGTGCAAGACTCTCTATGCCCTAAAGAGCACACAAGCTAAAATAGATACACCAGTCAAATGGTGGGCAAAAGGAAGGATCCTTATCTCCATTTTACAGATGGGAATTGAGGCACAAAGACCTAAAGCATTCAGCTCCCATGGACAAAATGGAAGCAGTGTTAATGCTAGTGCTGAGTTTCTTTTGAAAACGTTATCACACGTGACCTGCCCCAGTCACCCAGAAAGGCTATGGTAGAGCTGTGACATATACAGGATACATGATGGTGTGGCTGAAAGGTTTTATTGGCATTTGTTTACAATGACCTGCATAACTGATCAGTGGCTTTACATCTGGGAGTAATACACACATCCCAAACTTGTGTCCCTAAAACCTTTATGCTGCCCCACCCTGTCATCACTCTCTAGAGCTGCAGAATGGTAACAAGCATCACCTGCATAGCACTAGCCTACTGCTAACATAAGCAGGGACCATCGTCTGATTCTGGCTCTTTCAGTGTGTGCGCGCCCCATGAAATGGCCACTTGGCTCATTAGTTGCTGTTAGCTGAGTGCTTAGGGATGGCCGGGGCTGAGTATGACGTAGATGCTAAACACCTGCTCTTTTAGGTTTCTAGGCTTGCTCCAAAGATTGTGCGAGGGCATTAAAAATATTAAAATAGCAAATGTTTTTTTAAATCCATGTTTCCATGTCATTCATATTCTGAAAGCATCTTCCTCCTGCTTTTCTTACACCTCTCACCCTGCCACATGCTTTCTGGGGGACTTATCCTGGTGACCAGGCCTGTGCTGAGCTCATCCTTACCTTGGTTATTTAGAGCTCAGCACCTCCCCTGTGGCTACTTTAAATTTCCTGAAGAAAAAAAAAAAAGCTGTTGGCTGGTTTAATCTTTTCTGAGTTAAAGCAGCTGCTCTCAAAGCCCCTCGGGCTCATTGAGAGGGGAATTCTGTGCCGAGCAGGCCACAGAGTTAAAGCTCTTGCAGGGATGTGTGTCCCCATTATCTCTCAGTATTTCATTTGCATCTGTATGCCCCTGGCTCCAATCTGCTCTCCGCGCACTGTTACTGCAGCAGCACAAGCAGCGCTATACCTCTCTCCCTAATCTTTATCTGGCTCTACCCTGCCATTTCCCTGCACCTCTGCTATAACTACATAAGCCCCAAATCAGGATGATTTTTATAGGCACAGATTTTAAGACACAGATTAAATGGAATTAGTGAAAAATAGCTGCCGTATTCCATTCAGAAGGTACAATTTCCACCACACCAGAGAGGTTCATCAGTGCATCTTCAGCCTTTTGAAAGAGGCTGTAGGTTCTGTCTCACTTTTTGCCCTGCTGTACATTCATAGATGCTCCTTTCACGTTCTGACACTTAAGAGAGACATTTCTGGGTAAAGGGCAACTTGGAACTATGCCACAAGCAGCCTCAGCACTTGTGTCTGGCCCTGATTTCATAATTCACTGGGAGAGCTAAACAACATGCTCTGACAGTTTTTGTGTCCCAATTCCTAGAAGAAATCCTCCGGAGAGCCACTCACTCAGACTGGGACATTCAGGCAGAGCAGCAGCCTGCGTGGAGGAGGTGGCATAAATAACTTGCTGCAGCAGAGGTAGGGAAATTGTATGTTGTGGTGCTACGGTCATGGCTCTAGGGTTAAGATTGCAACCACGTTCCACTATGAGCTTTGTTTTAGGCACCTTCATGCTAACATTGGCTAGTCCTGAAAATTGCTAGATTTTGTCTGGAGTTAAAGGTCAGATTTTCTGCAAAGTCTGAAGAAAATGTATTGTGTTACATGGCGTATAAAAATTACCCTAAAATAAAATGTTAACAGAGTTTAACAGTACTCTGGGTCTTTTAGCTCAAAAGCAGCTTGTAGGTGCTTTGTAGAGTTTTAAAAAACCCTTTAAACATTCCATAGGGTAAAATCTTCTTGAAGACTAATGAGCACGGTATATTTGACAAAATGTGGTTACAAGTAAGCACTTTTTATTAGCAATCGTTAGATCTAATTATAATAGTTATAGTGTGACTGTAAATGCAACATGATAGCAGGCTTTAGAGCTTTGCATGGATGAGCAGAGCTACTGTACTCTACTGACTCACTCTGGTAGCCAGGGCAAATAAATCTCATTCAAATCAATTTGCAAGAGAAAAAGCTAACTAATTCTATTCTGCAGTAGAGGAGCTAGTGAGAGGAACTAGTCATCCTGCAAGGAGAAGTCCTGGAAATAAGTAAGCCCATAAAAGGTCTACAGAGAATTGTTTGTGAAGGTATGTCTGCACTACGGGATTATTCCAATTTTACAGAAACCGGTTTTTTAAAACAGATTGTATAAAGTTGAGTGCACACGGCCACACTAAGCACATTAATTCGGCCTGTGTGCGTCCATGTACCGAGGTTAGTGTCGATTTCCGGAGTGTTGCACTGTGGGTAGCTATCCCATAGCTATCCCATAGTTCCCGCAGTCTCCCTCGTCCCTTGGAATTCTGGGCTGAGATCCCAGTGCCTGATGGGGCAAAAAACATTGTCGCAGGTGGTTCTGGGTACAGCCTCACCGCTCCCGCCGTGCAGAGTAGCAGACAGACTGTTTCGCGCCTTTTTTCCTGGTGAACTGTGCAGACGACCTATTAGCACGGCAAGTATGGAGCCTGTAGCTCAAGACAGGAATCATTGACGTTGTAAAACACTCCGCGCGATTCTCGTGCAGTCTATGCTGAACCAGGTGAGGAGCGGTGCATACGGCAGCGCGGGTTGATGAGAGTGGATGAGGATTGGACACAGATGTCTCTCAAAAGCCGCAGGCCCCTGTTTTGTTCTGCTTTGAATCATGTGGTAATGGGGGCAGGTTCTAGCCAAGTTGACATAGATTTATTAGGACGGGAAACAAGCACGCTATTGCAAGCAATTAAGGTGTTTGCAGGTGTGGGACGATTCCCAGTGGCTGCCGAAACTGTCGCATGCTAAAGGCCACTATCTTTGGAACTTTGTTGACTTCTTTCCCCTGCCCCGAGCCAGAATACCAAGAGGAGAGCAGCCCTCAGACAGTGAGAAGCGAGTGGCGATAGCCCTTGGAAAGCTTGCAACGCCAGGACAGCTCTGGTCAGTCAGGAAATCAATTTGGAGTGGCAAATCTACTGTGGGGGCTGCTGGGGGATGCAAGTAGCCCAAGAGCAATCATTTAAAGCTGCGGCTACGAAAGAATTGTACTTCTGCGGAAATGTGCAGTCATAGTGGGTGGGCTTCGAGATGGCTTTGCTTGCAACGGGATTCCCAACTTGGTGGGCGATAGATGGAAGCCATTCCCATTCTGACAGCTGGAGCACCTGGGCACCCAGTGCATTAAACCGCAAGGTACTTTTCCATGTGCTGCAAGCAGCTGTGATCACAAGGACATTTTCACCAACATCCACGTGATGCCAGAAGGGTTCATCGCTCGTGGATCTTCAGGGAAGAACTGACTCTGTTTTAAACAGCTGCAGTAAGGCAATTAAGCTTCCGCAGACCCAGGAAAGATAACAGTTGGGGATGTGAATGCATGTAGTGTATCCCTGGGTGGACCAACTTTACCCCTTGAGGTGCCAGGCTCATGAAGCCATAGCACAGGCTGCCTGATCATTAGTCAGGAGTTGTCCAACTACAGGGAGAGTGCAGGATGGTGGTAGAATGTGTATTTGGCGTTAAAGGCACGCTGGCGCACATTACTGGACTCATGCAGACTTAGCCAACCAATGTCCCCTGTTGGTTATTGCTTGCTGTGTGCTCCACATTCTGCTGTGAGAAAAAGGGGAGACCTTTCATGGCGGGTGGCGAGGCTTGATGCAAATCCACCTGGCCGCGGATTACGCGCAGCCAGACAGCCAGGGCGATTAGAGAGCACACCATGAGCGGTGCGCATCAGAGAAGCTTTGAAAAAACGAGTTTGCAGTCCACGGGCAGGGTACGGTGGACTGGTGTGTTTTGTTTCCCTTGGACGAACTGCCCCCCCTCCACGATGACTCATTCCCGTAAGGCCAACTCACCCTCCCCTTCGATACTGCTGCTTCTAAGGAATATAAGATCACTTTGTTCTAAAAGTATAATGTATTCTTTAATTATTAATTATAAAAAGAGGACGAAACTGACAAGTAGCCCGGGTGAAGTTGGAGGAGATAGGAGGGACAGGAAAAGGCCACTAAAAAAATTCAAAATAATACAGCCTGGTTGGGCTGTCCACTGGGTGGACATGTGGCGAGTGCACGGAGCCTCCCCCACGCTTCTTAGTATCTGCGTGGGTGAGGAGGCTAAGACGATGGTGAGGGGAGGGCAGTATACAGGGACTGCAGTGGCACTCGGTGATCATGCTGCTGTTCCTGAAGCTCCCGGACGCCGGAGCATGTCCGTTTGATCACGCAAGCAGCCGCGAGTTGCATGCCCAACCACTGCTGATTCTTCCTGCTGACACCTCTGAATCTAATCCTGCCTCACCTCTCATCTTGAGCGTCTCTCCTGTCCTCCACATTTCGTCCCTTCTGTCCTCACGTTTGTCCTCCTGTCTCCACGGTCACTGGCATCTCTGTAGCTTTATACCATGTCCTTCCACTCATTCAGATGAGCTCTTTCATTGCGGGTCCACTTCCATGATTTCCGAGAACATTTCGTCTTGCGTCTTTTATGTTCTGCTGCCTTATCTGAGATAGCTATTCGGGATGGAGGTAGGGAGGCTTGAAAAATTGCAGCGCAGGAGGAGGGAAAAAAGGAAGAAGTATTTAGAAAGATAGCTTTTACAGACAATGGTATAAACTCTTTCATGTTGGTGAACAACATTATTCACCTTACATTAAGCACATGTGATCTTCACTACAAGGTCACATTTGCATTCTTACATTGCCCGTCCGTCCTCGCGGGTGGTGTGAAGTATCACACACAGGTACGGGCAGCAGAAATTCGGCTTGCTGCGGCCATGGAAACATTGTCTTTTCGGCTTCTCAGTCTTTGTATATCCTGGTGCCCGTCCTTTCCAAATAGCAAGCAAAGCCCAGTTGATGGGCTTGCTTTCCTGTTAACGTGCGAGCACCAAAACCACCCCCATTCCGAATTCTCTGGGATGAATCCGCTTTATCCGCTCCCCACACCACTGGTGGTATAATGGAAGAGTTCCCGTGTTAGCGCACCCTTCCCCGCATCGCATGGCTGGTAGCAGGGAAAATCCCCAGCAAGCCAAAAACGTGAAAAACTCAGCGCCCAGATCACCCCGCTCCTCTCTGTGGCTAAAATGCAGGGAAGATTTCTTTTTAAGCCAAAGGCAAACGCCCCAAACCATCTCTGTTCCCTTAATAAATCCTGTATTTCAACCAGGTTACCGTGAACAATATCACTCTCCTGAGGAAGTAACACAGTTGAGATATAGAACAGATGTTGCTTGAATGCCAGCAAAACACCAGACTAAGCGCAGCTAGCTTTGTCAAGCAATTACCAGATGACTTGGTACATGCATGGTATGGTCAGAGTCGTACCATGGAAGACAGAGCTAGGCTGCCCCCAGAAACCTTCTGCAAGGCTTTTGAGTACCTCCAGGAGAGCTTCATAGATGTCTGGATTGGAGTGGAAATCCTCCAGGACACGTTACAGACTTTGTCCAGTAACTTACTGGGCGGCGAATGTATCCAGAATCCTCAGCGGCAAATTAATCATTAAAAAACGCTTTCTTTTGCAATGCTTTATATTTACAGGTACCTCACCAGATCCCCTTCCATGACCTTCATTGTCTGGGATCGTGGCTGGAAGCTGGGAGGGTACTCTTCATAGCTGATTGAGAAGCTCCTGGCTGTTGGGAGAACGGGAGGTGCGTTGGGTGCATCTCTCGTGCAGCTGTTCCATCCTCTTCCTCTCCTCATTTCCCTCCGAGCAGTCACTCAGGCAAGGCTAACAGATACTCCACCTCGAGATCCAGTGGACAGGGGTGGGATAGTCTGGTTGGCGGACCCCCTCTGAATTGCATGCAGCTCAGCGTGGAGAAAGCAGCAATGTTTGACGCCCTGGCCGCGGAACTTCCGTTTCTTCTTTGGTTTCTGTAGCTTGTTCGAGCTCCTTAACTTATCACACGGATCACTGCAAATGAGTCACCTGGTGTGGCTCTGTCTCTTATCAATGGCCTTGAAATTTTTTCAAATGTTATTCCGTTCTTTGGAAGCGATTTTAGACCGGAATCTTCTCCCATATAGCGGATGAGATGCCGAGTACCCCATCGGTCCGGCTGGAGCTCTTTTTCGATTCTCCGACTGCTATTACCTGTGCTGATGAGCTCTGCGTGGTCACCTGTGCTGATCAGCTCTCCACACTGGGCAAACAGGAAATGAAATTCAAAAGTTCGCAGGGCTTTTCCTGTCTACCTGGCCAGTGCATCTGACTCCAGATTGCTGTCCAGAGCGGTCAAAATGGTGCACTGTGGGATAGCTCCCGGAGGCCAATAGTGTCGAATTGCGGCCACACTAACCCTATTCTGAAATGGCAATACAGATTTGAGCGCTACTCCCCTCACCGGGGAAGAGTACAGATATCGATATTAAGAGCCCTTTATATCAATATAAAGGGCTTCGTTGTCTGGACGGGTGCAGGATTAATTCGGTTTAAAGCTGCTAAATTCGGTATAAACCCGTAGTGTAGACCAGGCCTATGTCAGGTCCTGCCTGAAAGATTTATTGCTTTTGTTAACTTTCCAAAGCTTCAAAACAAGTTACTAATGCAGGAAGGATGGGGATTTTTAGACAAAACCCAATCATGCATTTAGGGAGTGGGGAAGTGGTACTGAGACCATGCCCACTCACAATGAGCATGTTCCCCTCTAGTGGCTGGTTACAGCTTGGAGATAGCAGTTAACATATGGGTCCTTCCTATAGCTAACGGAGTCTTCTGTAGCTCGAGCAGTAGAGAGCTAGGAGCAGTGATCTCTCCCCATTCTCCAGGCAGATTTAGTTTGTTTAATAATTGTAGGGTTTGCTCATATGTAGCGATGGGTTTATTGTTCAATGGCACCTAGCTTTTTTTTCTGCATTAAGAAAATTGGTCAAACTGTTTTTGAGTTATACATCATTAAGTATTATATATCACTGAGTATTCACAACCGCCATAGGAGGAAGTAAGCTCAGAGTGTAAAGCCATCCAGTCAACGACCACAGCTCGAAGGGTATGTAATGCATCCGGCCACGCTGCATCTGACAGATATACACATTCAGTTCCTAGTTCCACAAACACTAGTCACAGAAATGTAGGGCTGGAAGGGATCTTGAGAGGTCATCTACTCCATCCCCCTGCCCTGTGGCAGGACCAAGTATTAGTGAACCATCCTTGAGAGATGTTTGTCTAACCTGTTCTTAATCCATTAAGGCAAAATACTATTACACCAGATTCACCCTTTCAAGTGCCATCATGCAACCCTCTGGCCAAACTCTTGGAATCTGGAGATTTGGAACACCAGCCCCTTCAAGGGACCTGGGACTTAGATATCCCCTATCCTCCTGTCATAAACAGATAAGAAAAGTTAATAGCACAGAAGTACTTTATATCTCTTTGACTATGAAGGGTTAACAAGTGCAGTAAGCCTGGCTGTCACCTGACCAGAGAACCAATCAGGAGACAGGATACTTTCAAATCTTGAGGGAGGGAGTTTTCTGTGTGTGCTGTTAGTTTTTGGTTGTTAGTCACTCTGGGGGCTCAGACGGACCAGACGTACAACCAGGCTTCTCTCCAATCTCCCTGATACAGTACTTATAATTCCAAATAGTGATATAGGTAGCGGTGAGCTTATGTTTGTTTTCGCTTATTTCAAATGTGCATTGGCTGGAAGAGTTTAATTTGTATTTGCTGAAAAGGAGTTCAAATGTATTTTTGCTGAGAGGATTTTAATTTGTATTGAATACTTAGCGGGAGTATTCCAGTCCAAGCTAAAACCCTGGGCTATATCCATCTTAAATTTACAAAGAGAATTTTTACTGTTTTTGTCTCTTTAATAAAAGTTTTTGTTAGAACTGATTGTTTTTTATTCTGTGAGACCCCAGGGGACTGGGTCTGGATTCCACCAGGAATTGTGGGAGAGAAAGAGGGAAGGGGGAGAGAGAGGCTAATTTCTCTCTGTGTCAGGATTCTGTCTCTCCAGAAGGTCTGGGAGGGAAAGAGAAGAGGAGGAAAGGTAAGTTGTGGCTCTCTTTTGTATTCAAGAATTTGAATCACAGTGGATCTTCCGGACAGGAAGTCTGGGAAGACAACGGTGGGGGAAAGGGTTTACTTTCCTTGTGTTAAGATCCAGAGGATCTGGGTCTTGGGGTTCCCCGGGCAAGGTTTTGGGGGGACCAGAGTGTACCAGGCACTGGAATTCCTGGTTGGTGGCAGCGCTACAGGTTCTAAGCTGGTAATTAGCTTAGAGGAATTCATGCTGGTACCCCATCTTTTGAACGCTAAGGTTCAGAGTGGGGAATTGTACCATGACACCTCCCCAGTCCCAACCATTAATGGGATCCAACAATGCCAGCCCATAAAAACAGTCCTACAGTTAGGCACATAATGCCACTACCTTTCTCTAAATCCACACCTGAAAAACCAGGGCTGCATCAAATTGCTGTTAATGAATACAAGGTTAGAGGTCAATAAAAGTAGCATTATTCATTATCTGATTCAGGATGAGATCTCTGACCCTGCCTCCCTCGAAGACTTGACCCATTCTCATCACTACCCAGTCTTTTTAACCCAGCTAGCCCCAATAGGTTGTTCAGTACAATGCAAGCCAAGGAGGACCCCGAGCAAGCAAAAGAAGACACAGGGAAATGGAGACGTAGCCCTGTGACCAATATGCAGAAGATGTCCCCCATCCAAAATCCTCAGAATCCCAGATGATCTATGAAGGAAAGAATGGAAGGTACATTAGACTCCTAGAGATGTTCACCTGAAACCCAGCAAACCTCCTAGAACAACTGATAGATCTACTGCTGGAATCCCCCAGCTTCACTGTTCTTAATGACAGTTACAACCACATGGACAATGCCCAAAACACCCACCCTAGCAGCTGATGTTCTGCATGGAACATAGCAACTCTGGGTTCTCAGATACCTGGACCTGATCATCAGACTAGGAGTAGAAATTGGGGACAAATGTTCTGCTACCTCACCCAGGTGAAGATCATGGTCTTCCACGCATCCCAAGAAGAGAAGAGTACACAGCTGGTTCAGCTTGCCCATGGAAAGCCAGTTACCAGCTAGACAGGTAATATCCTGACAAGCTAGTAGAACAGTGCAACCATCTGATGGCCACAACCACTGATGTGTCATGAAGTCAGTGCAACCATCTGATAGCCACAAACCAACTATGGCAGATGAAATGTGTACCTCATTAGTGACACACACCTCTTCTGAATCCACCAACACACACGCACACACACACAATTTTACAGCACTCCATCATTGCAACAAATGAAGCTCACAAAGACCTTCTCCACCATCACAACTGAAAAGTGGCAGCCAGCAAAGTGATTCCACATGGTGAACCAGTTGATCAAGCCAAACTGCTTCACTGTGGTCAGTGCTTGGGTCTAATGTTTAGGTAAAGAGTTCTCAACCTACTACGCAGGAAATATTGACCAAATATGAGATGAACTCACTGTGGCAAAAAACATTAAACCAGCCTGAATGGCAACAGCCACCATGTTGAGTTCAGCCCTATCTCACATGATTAAACTCAAGAAAGCCAGCCTACCTCCTACAAAACAGATCCATGCTTCTCCTGGCCAATGGAAGCCAGCCAAGAACAGCTGTGCCCACTACCAGCAGAACTGAATGCCTACTTAAGAGAAACAAGCATGCCAATCTTGAAAAACAACCAACTCAATCCTAAAGAGGCCAGATGATGCACTGAACCTCTCCAACTACCACCGTTTCTGCAACCTTCCATTTCTTGAGGTGAGGGAAGGAAAAAGAGAAAGCAGTGACAACCAAACTCCAGCAACATGTGACATCTGCTGACACTTGGGATCCTTTGCAATCAGGCTTTTGCTTTTGACATGGCACAGAAACAGCCATCATGGTGCTAGCAAATGACCACCTCACAGCAGTGGTTAAAGGCCACGTCTCTGTACTTGTACTACTCAACCTCGCTGCAATTTTTTCACATGGTTAAAACAAGGTATTGCTGATCTGCTTACCTGATATAGCTAAAACAAACAGTGCAGCACCACAATGGCTTCAATCATTCCTTTCCAGCAAGAGTGGGCATGAGCAGCTGCTACTCTTCCCCAAAAGCCTTCACTTGTGGAGTCCCACAGGGATCTAGCTGGCCCTCCCTCCTCTTCATTATCTACAAGAGACTTACTGAGGAGGATATGAGAAGGTGCTGCTGTGACTTCAGTGTATCAGTAGCCTAAGTACTTCAACAATGCTGATTCCTCCTTATTGAGCTTCCCTTCAAAGGCCATGAGTCATCAAAACACTTAGCATGTAAGTGTGCTGATAAATCAGTGCCTGGCTTCAAAACCTTCTCTTGCTACATGGAGATACTTTTACAAGTTTTTGTAGATTCTGCTGAACTAGAATTTCATATATTCAGATGAGACTTTGCACAGGGATATCTCTCTGCCTGGAGACATTACTGCAATTCTCTGGAGACAGCAGAGAAACTCAGATATTCTGAGGCCTCCAAATAAGATTCCAACAAGTCCAAAACTTTGTCAGCTTGGAGTGCTTCAAAGAGATTTGCCTTGAAGCAGATGCCTGACTCAAAGTGCAGCTTTGCCTCCTGGAGAGAGGCTTTCAAAGAAGAAGGTCTCAGTGTTCAGGATATCTGTGCAGAGCCATCACATGAACCTACAGTCCACAGTTAATGTGAAACAGCCCTTTCAGGCTATCAAGCTTTAGGGAAATTGTATTGGCAATGTGGTTGTTTTAACATGAGTAGCAATCCAAATCAGCATTTAGTGATTTAATTATTAAGAGTGATATGATGGCTGAAAGGCTTAGGATGTTGGGGCATCAAACTATGGGCTGGTTATTGTCAAATGTTCATACCTTTAAAACCATTAGTTTGTTTTTCTTCAAGCTGAGATCCATGTAACAGAGCAGAATTTGGCCCTTTTATGCTGATGCAACAACACTCTAAAGAACACCTGGTCAGCCTGTCATATCCTCTTCTCCAGGGAAAAATGTTTCTCTCAGTCAAAGGCAAAAACGTCAAAGCATAACACACAAAAATGATGCAGGCTGGGGGTGCCTAGGCAGATGCACAGTCCTGGGTTCAGAGAACAACCTTTGCCCAGGTTTGCTCTCTCTTCTGTTTCTGGATCAGCTGATTTCATGGCCCCTCCCTGGAGCCTGAATTGCTATTGCCACCTCATTTGCCAAGGATAGTCTAGGGCTTCTGCACCCTGTGACCAACTCCCTACCCTCCTACACACACACCCACCTCTCATGTACACATATCTGCAACTTGGTTATGACTCCAATGTGCATCATTTACATTGTGAAGGTCCCCATTTATGTGAAGCTCCATCTTTCAGAATAAAATCTAAATCCCACATGCTATTTGGATAAACTGAGTTCTCATTATATAGGCCCATCATCACCCCAGAGACATAAATATGCACTGCACCAACAGCCATTTCCCAGAGGCTCTGCCAGCCGTGCTGCCATTGGTAACAATGGAGCTACAGCAGAGAGACTCTTTATCAAAACACAGTTCTCTCACATTTAAGGATTCCTGCTATCCAGCATTCAGGGGCATAAGGAGGCAGTCGCTGTTACTGTCAAACAGCAAAAGCCAATAAGGTATTCATTAAATACCAAAGATAATTCAGCACCAATCCTTAATGTGTAGTTTATGGGATGGCACGACTACCTCATGAGGCTATGAGCCTGCAGTTAGCTTAAGTCTTTTTAGCATATTCTGCACAGCACAGAAATTGTCTCTGAGCCTTTGGGTTTTGCCCACTGTTGAAAGAGGAACAATCCAAATATGCTCTGGAGCCTCCTCCACTCTGTACCTCGGCTCAGCGTTCTTCACTTTGTTCATACTCTATGCTGCTCAGCACTTGCATTTGGGTCATGCCGAGGTAGCTCAGAACAGGCCCTAGGGAGCAAGAATCTGGATTAATTCCAGACACTGAACATATAAAGAGAAAAATTCTTGGGGTACAGCAGTGCTTGGCTATCAGATTTGCCCCTACAGCATACAAGGTGCCTTGTGTATTTCTCCAAATTCCATTAGTACTGATATGAACTGGCCCCCAGGCTTGGTGGAGGACACTGTTATACAGAAGGAAACCAGAGCACAGAAAAAGGGGTAAATGAAATACATGTAAACCACACAGTCTCCCTCTCTCACACGCACTCCCATTTCATTGCTATTAGAGGGCACTCTGTTAGTCCCTTTGATAAGCTGTGCACTTACTGCCATCTCAGCTCTGAGTGGTTTTGTAGAATAAATCAAGCCCATATGGCTATTACCTTTCAAAACCCACCTTTGATCAATGACAGGCAAGAGGACAAAAGTTTTTTATATCCATGAAGGGACATCTAAATAATTAGCCCTTCTGATTAGTGGAGTGTGAGTTAAGCATTTTGAAAGAGGCTCTGATACCTATATGACAAGCAATGCATCGAGGTTCATTAACAATATCTACTCAGAGTTTCAGCAGTGGTTGCTAAGCACTACTGCATTCTCCTGCGGTGGTGTTAAAGGAGGCTCTGAATATGCATGTCAGCCTCTGCAGACAGCTCAGACTCTGATCTAGTGAAATGCATAAGATCTGCCAAAGGAACAAGCCCAGGTGCTGAATAAATTAACACAGAGACACAGGGCATGAGCTTGGAGACTTCAACAAGATGAATCCTTCTCAGTAACTTACCAAATCAAAAAAGCCAGGCTGCCAACCTACTAGTGAGTAGGCTGGGTGCCTGGCCCAGTTCATCAGAATAGAGGATGGGGAGGAAAACTCTCTTATTCTGCTGTTTCCGCAGTGTTGCACCCACTGTGCCTATTGTCTGGAAGACACGTCCACTGGTGATGGTGGCTTTCGATCCTTCAACAATTTTCAACCAGGTTTTTCAAGCACATTTAAGGAAACATGTAATTCCCTGCAGGTTTGCCCTCTGACTTCTTCTGCAGGATCTACTGCTCTGTCCGGGACTTTGGTCACAGCCCATGACTAAGTAGCTGGCTTCATTGGCTCAGTGGGAACACACTATGGATAGGATAGGAAATGCACAGTAATTTTTAATCATTATTTGGCTGCAAATTCCAAGGCCAGGGAAATACTTGTTTACCTGATTAAAAACAAGATGTATTACGTACGCATATTCAGTCAGTAATTAGGACATGAGTATAGCAGACAATACTCTCCTGGCTGAATACAATGCAAATCCCTTGGCTATGTATATTCTGCATGTCAGTACCTTCAGGACACTGATATCATAACACCTGCCTTCCTCCAACATTCAGTGCCAGAGACGAGTACTTGGGCATCAGCATCAAATCTGGTCAGAGGAGAGGAGGAGCCT
Source organism: Chelonoidis abingdonii (assembly GCF_003597395.2). Taxonomy (NCBI): domain Eukaryota; kingdom Metazoa; phylum Chordata; order Testudines; family Testudinidae; genus Chelonoidis; species Chelonoidis abingdonii. The sequence goes on along the minus strand of NC_133772.1, from coordinate 122,068,281 downwards.
GTGTTCACTGTACTGTATGTAGCTGCACTTTATTTAGGGACAAATTCTGATCTCAGTCAGGAATATCTCCACTGATGTCAGTGAAGTTAAACTAGTGTGAGTGAAATCAGAACCAGGTTCTTAGTGTTTTAGCTGTGTTGGGGGCAGACCCAACAACAACAACACAGTTTTCCATAGGCTGTAAGTAAAGCAAGGGTCCATTTAGTAGTGCAGACTGGACTTTAACTGGAAAGGTAAACTGTGCTGAAGCCTTGGCACTTCCCTTTGCATGGCATGTGTTGCCAAACCACAATATGGAACAGTGCCTGGAAATAAACTTGTGTGTTGTTACAGAGTGCCCTGACCTGGCTGTGGTTCTAGTGTAGATGGGCCCCCAGAGATGAATGCCCTGGGGTGAATGCCAGGTTGGCCTAGGATAGTCCTGCCAAACACCAGGGGAATTAATACATTCCTTTGTCTTCTGGGATGGTGGGAACAGAATATTCTTTTCTCGGAAATCTACAGAGCATGAGCTCAATTCATTGGACTTCAGTGGATTGACACAAAGGATGAATTTAGTCATAGAGCCATCTAGGGATTTGCTTTGCAGAATAGGTGATCTCTGTCTAAATCTTTTGTTAAGATTAGAGAAGCAGATGATATAACTTTTACTTAAGGGCTTTTTGATACAATAGTCTAAAAATAGCCTCACTTACTGGCTTGTTTGGAAACTTCTGCAACCCTGCTGCCTGTCACAAGTCCAGGAAATGCAGGACATTTGCCTTTTGTTCTGCAATAACTGGTAATCCGCTGCTTAATTTAAAGAAGTTAGAAAGTTGCATATACCTAAGGATAAGTTGCAGATGAGCTACAAATAAGAGAAGCCAGATTCTGAATTCAGTTTTTACTTGCTTGTGGATGTGTTTGCTGTATTGAGTGGCTGCACTTCCCGCTAGGTCTGGCACTAGAAAGTGGTTTTCTGAGAGACTGGGAAAGAGAGAAATGCAAAGAACAATTCTGCATGCAGCTGCAGAGAGCTGATGGCATTCACTGGGAAGCCTGCCCTCAACTTGGCATTGTTTGTCTCTCTTCATTCCTTCCTCTTTCTCCTAGCACTTAATACTTTTCCAAAAGATATTCCTAAATTGTCTTTCTTCCATTTCTGCCCCTGCTATTTCCTGGGGCTGTGGCTCAACTCATCTTTTTTGTAATTAATACTGCATAATATTCTAAAACTATCCTCAGACTCAATAACTTGTGGTTTGTCCTACTCATACTCAATATGAAGTTCAATTAAAAAATAACCTGTGTATCAAAAGGGTCACAGAACTGTGACCAAGAAACATTAATGGAGGTTTATAAAGAACAAATGCAGTAAGTGTCTACAACAATCATGGTCCGAGTAGAAACTTTCTCCCCATGCACATGCTCCTCTTAAGGAGATGTTGTTTCTCTTCCTTTGATTGGGCTCACTGACCCCAGACTGTGTAAAACTGGAGATTCTGGGGGCAGAGAAGGAGCTGTAAAAGCAGCAGAGAATCCTGTGGCACCTTATAGACTAACAGACGTTTTGGAGTGTGAGCTTTCGTGGGTGAATACGCACTTCGTCAGATGCAGGTAGTGGAAATTTCCAGGGGCAGGTATATATATGCTAGCAAGCAAGCTAGAGATAACGAGGTTAGTTCAATCAGGGAGGATGAGGCCCTGTTCTAGCAGTTGAGGTGTGAAAACCAAGGGAGGAGAAACTGGTTCTGTAATTGGCAAGCCATTCACAGTCTTTGTT
>NC_133772.1:122038155-122064109 GCF_003597395.2 Chelonoidis abingdonii | reverse complement strand
AGAGGGGTAGCCGTGTTAGTCTGGATCTGTAAAAGCAGCAGAGAATCCTGTGGCACCTTACAGACTAACAGACGTTTTGGAGCGTGAGCTTTCGTGGGTGAATACCCACTTCGTCAGACGCAGGTAGTGGAAATTTCCAGGGGCAGGTGTATATAGGAGCTGGTATATAGAAGGAGCTGCGTCTGTATAGAATTAGGAGCTGGTCAGGCAGAGAAGCTGGGCTGGCTCCACTAACAGAACAGAGGTTTGTTTACAGAAAGCTGAAACCCAGCTGCACAGGGCTGAAGCCTGGGGCTGTGAGCCCCACCACCTCGAGCTCAAGCCAAAGCCTGAGCAACTTTGCTTTGTGGAGCCCTGAGCAATTGCCCTACTTGTTACTCCCTTACACCGGCCCTGGCTTTTATATGCAGAAAAACAGTTGGGCCAATGGAATATTTACTACTTGGTGGGGAAGGGCTCAGAAAGAAAAATGTTGGGAACTCCTGTATTAGATGCAGTATATAATAAAGAACTAGTTAGTACGTTTCAGAGTAGCAGCCGTGTTAGTCTGTATCCGCAAAAAGAACAGGAGTACTTGTGGCAACTTAGAGACTAACAAATTTATTTGAGCATAAGCTTTCGTGGGCTACAGTCAACTTCACAGAATGGAACATATAGTAAGGAGATATATATACACATACAGAGAACATGAAAAGGTGGGAGTTGCCTTACCAACTCTAAGAGGCTAATTAATTAAGATGAGCAATTATCAGCAGAAGAAAAAAAAACTTTTGTAATGATAACCAATGTACATTGGCCAAACCAGACAGTCTCTACGCAAAAGAATAAATGGACACAAATCTGACATCATGAATCATAACATTCAAAAACCAGTAGGAGAATACTTCAACTTTTCTGGTCACTCAGTAACAGAATTAAAGGTGGCAATTTTGCAAAAGAAAAGCTTCAAAAACAGACTCCAATGAGAAACTACTGAATTTGAATGAATATGCAAATACCATCAATTTAGGCTTGAATAGACACTGGGAATGGCTGAGCCATTACACATATTGAATCTATTTCCCCATGTTAAGTATCCTCACACCTTCCTGTCAAACTGTCTGTAATGGGCTATCTTGATAATCACTAGAAAAGTTTTTTTCTCCTGCTGGTAATTGCGCATCTTAATTAATTAGCCTCTTAGAGTTGGTATGGCAACTCCCACCTTTTCATGTTCTCTGTATGTGTATATCTAGATCTCCATTCTGTGCATCTGATGAAGTGGGCTGTAGCCCACAACAGCTTATGCTCCAACAAATTTTTTAGTCTCTAAGGTGCCACAGGTACCCCTGTTCTTTTTAGTTAGTATGTGTAGTCTACCATGACCTCCCAGTGGATTGGATCAGAACTGCTCAGTTGTGTATCATAAAATCCTACAATACTAACAATTGAAGATTCTCCTTTGGCAACAAAGCCTGTGCTTTTGGAGCAGGAGGATCTCGATTCTATTCCTGCCATTACAGAGAAGTTTCAGGTGTCATCCATGGGCAACATAATGGTAACTGGCAAAGCCCAAAGCGTGACAAGATCTTGATTTTAGTAAAGCATTTTATACAGTGTCATGGTTATTTGGGTTATTTGGAAATGGGCTCAGATATTAGTCCTATCACATGGATCATACATTATTTCACCGAACAGTTAAATAGAAGGGTAGCTATAAGTAAAAGCAATCTATCAAGATGGAAGAGTTGATCATAACAGGCTTTGTTTAACATTTTAACCAATCTGGAAGAACAGATTAAGTTGCATGTTATAATTTATTGTTCCTACGGCACCGTAGGTGTGTGCATGATGCTGAACAGACAAATTTTATGGGCAGCTCCCTCTCCTCAGAGCAAATCTAAGATTACATTTTCAGAGGATAATGCACAAAATGGAGCAGTGCATACCAGAAGCTGTAATCTCTGTGGGCTGAAGAGGAGAGCCACTGCCATCTGCTCCATTTCATGCCAGTTATGGACAACACTTGGATGGACAGACTTATGGATGCCTCTATTCTATGCCTTTCTGAAGAAATAATAAATCTGTTTATTCCTGCATTTATTGAACTCCGCTACCAGTCACTTTGAGATCATAGATTGTAGTTGAGAAGTGCTAATGTCTGGCTGGCACAAGATGCCAATAGCAGTGAGATCAAAATGCAAAGAATCATTCTGAGCTCCAAAAAGAACTGGATGTTTGCCAAGTCCAAGCCCACTTTTTCTCTAGCCAATCTGAGCCCAAAGGGAGACTAAACCTTTCTCCAACATTCTTGTTTAATTCAAAAGTAATTTGGCCAAAAACAATATCCTGGAGGAATGCACTGTGCATCGAGTCCTGATTTTACTTTTACTTGAATGGCATATGCATGAAAGTAGAAGAAATCATACAATCCACATTCATGCAGATCTGAACGGAAGAAAGAAAATTGCTCCCAGTGCCAGACACCTCACAGGAGGAATTGTTCTTGTTACTGATTCCTCTTCATCTCATGGCCTAGCCAGGTTGTCAGAAGTCTGTATGAGCTCAGAGACATTCAACTTCACCAAATTTGAGGCCCAGAGTGGGACTTCTTGAACTTGAACCCAGCCTCCCCATTCTCTTCCATGCCCCTAGGAAGGGCTCCTATGGAGCAGCCATTACCGCAGATGACTGGCACTCACCTGCAAGCCATTCTCCAGGATGGGCTCTTCATGGTCAGACGCGGGGAAGGTGCAAGCTTCTGGCCTTCTCCTCTCACCTGTGTTCTAGCAATGGTCTGTGGGAGCACAGGCTTTTCTTAGCTGGAAGAGAAGAAACAACTCATTATAAGGGGCAGCTTTACACCAATGACCCACTTCCCTTACACACACTGAGAATTTCTGTAACAACTTTATTCGTATTACTAAACACTATGTACAGTGAACAACAGAGCAATTCATTCCATCCAGAAACAATGGAGAATTTAAATAGAAACACTTCCCAAATTTTCTATTGGTAAGTCTCCCGGGATCTGTCTTCTGATCCTACCAGGTAAATTTCCCAAATATAGAGCCTCCCCAAAGGTACTCAGACCACTTGCTTTGGCACCTAAATTTGCTTGCTTACACCCAAATTCACAAACTCCACCCATCCAGTCCTCCTCCTTGCCGTATCCTTCATAGGTGACCTGGGTTAGGCTGGCTTCTCATTTCAGGTGACCAGAGCCTAGACTCATCTTTCTCAAGGTAGCTTTAGTCTGGTCTGTATTCTTATAGTAACAACAGGACCGGTGCTAGAGTTTTTTGCGCCCTAGGCGCACGGCCATTTCACCACCCTGCGAGCCACTCCCGCGGCTCCGGTGGACCTGCTGCAGTCGTGCCTGCAGAGAGTCCATTGGTCCGTGCCTCCGGTGGAGCTGCCACAGCCATGTGGGACCAGCAGACCGTCTGCAGGCATGCCTGCGGCAGCTCCACCGGAGCCGCAGACCAACGGACCCTCCGCAGTCATGCCTGCAGCAGCTCCACTGGAGCCGCGGACCAACGGACCCTCCGCAGGCACGACTGCGGCAGGTCCACTGGAGCCGCCTGCCACTGCCCCCTGGCAAAATGCTGCCCCTCGAAAATCCTGGCACCCTAGGCGATTGCCTAGTTTGCCTCAATGGAAGTGCTGGCCCTGGGTAACAACTGCCCTTGCAGCATGGTCAGCAAGCGAAATCAGCATCAGCCAGCTTTATGGTAGAATTTCTGCTCATTGTCTTACATTTGAGGGACTCAGTCTTCTTCAAGCTCTTAACAAGTTATGTGAGGTAGTTCATGTAACAACAAATCCTTCCCAAATACACTGCACTGCATGACAAGCAAAAAACTACCTGGTTCCAAACATTTTAATCTATTATTAGAAATAATATGTCTTCAATAAACAGCAACCGCTGAAATGCTTTGCAAGCTAGCAAACATCCTCTTCTTCCCCACAGAGGGCAGTGACTTTTCCTTCCCTGTAGGGGCCCTATATCCTTTATGTAATCCCCTTACATACACCCTGAGCAAGGGTGGCTGGAGCACAGGCTCTTATCTGCCAAACCAAACTGGTAATTTTGAAGTTGGGTTGAGCACTCCCCAATGCAGCTGGTCTAGACAGCACTGAATTTTGTCTGAACCACCCACAGTGCCCTTAATTCATCACCATGGGCCCACACTGTTGTCTTGAGAGGAGATTAGGGCTCAGTGCCATTTGGAAATACCAGGACTAGTCCCCATAAAACAAAATGCATTACTCCTTAGCTGGGCTTGCAGAGGTGCTGCACTGTGATCATAAGCGCACACTCATTTGATGATGATTTGGGGCTTTCAGGCGGGGCATTTGGGGCACTATATTTAGAACATAAGACCATAAGAACGGCCGTACTGGGTCAGACCAAAAGTCCATCTAGCCCAGTATCTGTCTACCGACAGTGGCCAATGCCAGGTGCCCCAGAGGAAGTGAACCTAACAGGCCAATGAATCGAGTGTATCTTTCCTGCCATCCCCATCTCCGATATACTCTGTATGAACAGAAGGCTAGGCGACACATTCTTCCCCTTCCTGGGCTAATAGCCATTTATGGACTTAGCCACTCTATGAATTTATTCAGTTCCCTTTTAAACATTGTTATAGTCCCAGCTTCACAACTCCTTCAGGTTAAGGTAGTCCACAAGTTGGACTGGGAGCTGTGTGAGAAACTTCCTTTTATTTGTTTTAAAACCTGCTTACCTATTAATTTCATTTTGTGACCCTGTTCTTGAGTATAGGGAATAAGTAATATAACTTTCCTTATCCACTTTCTCCACATCAACTCTATGATTTTTATATCTCTATCATATCCCCCTTAGTCTCCTCTTTTCCAAGGCTGAAGAGTCCTAGCTCTTAATCTCTCCTCATATGGACCCTCCCCAAAACCCTCATCATTTTAGTTGCCCTTTTCTGAACCTTTTTCTAGTGCTTAGATATATCTCTTTTGAGGTGAGGAGACCACATCTGTACACAGTATTCGAGATTGTGGGCGTTACATGAATTTATATAAGTGGCAATATTATTATTCTCAGTCTTTTCTCTTCCCCTTTTTAATTATCCTTAACATTCCTGTTTGCCTTTTTGACCGCCTCTGTGCACTGCTGTGGAACATCTTCAGAGGAACTATCCACGATGACGCTCAAGATCTTTTTCCTGACTTCATTATTAGCATAATTAGCCCATCATGTTAGTTGTATGCATAGTTGGGGAGTTATTTTTCCAATGTGCATTACTTACATTTATCCACATGAAATTTCATTTTGCCATTTTGTTGCCCAAATCACTTAGTTTTGGTGAGATCTTTTTGAAGTTCTCACAATCTGCTTTGGTCTTAACTATTCTTGATGTAGGTTTAGTATCATCTGCAAAACTCTTTCCACTCCCTGTTTACCCCTTTCTCCAGTCATTTATGAATAAATTGAATAAATTGGTCCTAGGACTGACCTTGGGAACATCCCACAGTTACTCTCTCTCCATTCTGAGAACTTTACCATTAATTCCTACCTTTGTTCCCTGTCTTTTAACAGTTCGCAGTCCATGAAAGGACCTTCCTCCTTTTTTCCCATGACAGCTTAATTTACGTAGAGCCTTTGTTGATGGGATCCCCTTGTCCACATGTTTGACCCCTTCAGAGAACTTAATAGATTAGTAAGACACAATTTCCCTTTACAGAATATGTTGACATTTGGCTCAACAGATTTGTTTTTCTATGTGTCTTGACAATTTATTCTTAACTATTGTTTTACTAAATTTAGCCCAGTACCGACATTTAGACTTTATCGGTTCTTGTAATTGCTGCGGTATCATCTCTAGAGCCTCTTTTTAAATATTTGGTGCTTACATTAGCCCTACTTCCAGTCTTGGTACGAAGCCGATTTAAGACCAGGTTACAAAACTTAGTTAATAGGTTCTTGCCAACGTTCACATTGATTCTTTTCCAGACTCTTGGGTGCAATTGCCATCTGGTACCGGTGAACTTGTTTATGTTGAGTTTATCAATTATTCCCAAACCATCCTCTAGTGACACTTCAATTCTGTGATGTTCCTTAGATTTGTTCACCTACAAAGGCTGGCTTAGTTGTGAATCTCCCTAACATCCTCAGCCCGTGAAGACTGAAGCAAATGAATCTATTTTAGTTTCTCCTGCAATGGACTTTATTTGGTCTGTAATGCGTCTCCTTTTGTATTCGATCATCACGGGGGCCCACTGTTGTTTAGCAGGCGTTCCTGCTTCTGATGTACTTAATAAAACATTTTTGTATTAACCTTGGATTTTGGCTAGTCCGTCTTCAAACTCCTCTTTGGCTTTTCTTTATTACTCTTCTTGCCACTTAAGTGGCAGTTGTTTTGTCCTTTCTATTTGCCTCACTTAGGATTTGACTTTCACTTTTTAAAGGAATCTTTTTATCTCTCACTGCTTCTTTTACGTGGTTGTTTAAGCCACAGTGGCTCTTTTTAGTTCTTTTTACTGTTGTTTCTTAATTTGGGGTTACATTGTGAAGTTGAGCTCTATTTATGGTTGTCTTTTAAAAAGGGCCCATGCACTTGCAGGGATTTCACTTGAGTTCACTTGTTACCTTTACCTTTTGTTTAACTAACCCCCTCATTTGTTCGTTCCTCTTTTGAAATTAATGCCACAGTGTTGGGCTGTTGAGGTGTTCTTCCCCCGACAGGCGATGTTGATATGCTATTGTATTATGGTTCACTATTTCCAAGCTGTTCCTGCTATAGTTACCTCTTGGCACCAGCTCCTGCATCCACTCAGGATTAAATTAGGAGTTGCCTCTCCCTTGTGGGTTCCGTACCGCGTTTGCTCCATGAAAGCAGTCATTAATGATCGAGAAAATGTCATCTCTGCATTTCATCGTCCTGATAGTGAAATGTTCCGTCCATATGGGTAATTGAAATCCCCCATATTATTGGGTTCTTAATTTTGATAGCCTCTCTACATTTCCCTTAGCCATTTCATATCACTATTACTGTTCCTGGTCAGGTGGTCGATAATAGGATACCCTAATTTATATTTTTATTAGAGCATGAAATTTCTATCCATATGCGATTCTATGGAATGTGGATTTGCTTAAAGATTTTTCTTATTGATCCTACATTTTTTCTTTCACATTATAGCTGCCACTCCTCCCCCTGCATGACCTGTTCTGTCCTTTCCGACAGTATTTTTGTAGCCCGAATGATTGGTGTCCATTGATTTGCTTCATCTACCAAGTTTTCTGTGTGCTTATTATATCCAATATCCTCCTGTGGTATTCTGTATATATTATAGATGACATACATGACGTCGTGTGCTTTAATAATATAATCCGTATATATACATATAGAAGAGCGTAGTTCGCTCTGTTTAAACTTGTCCCTATTTATTTGTCTGCCCTTTTTGATGTGCCAGAATTCTTTTTTATGTTGACTGTTTATCATCTGATCTGGCCCTTACATTATTCCTCTTCCATTCCTCTGCCCTGACTATAACCTGGAGATTCTCTGTCATCGACTCTCCCCTAAGAGAAGTTCTGTGTCGATCCACGTGGCTCTCTGCAGCAGTCAGCTTTCCCCCATCTCCTTGTTTTAAAGACTGCTCTACATCTTTTTAATTGCTTACGTGCCATGCAGTCTGTGTTCCACTTTTGGCTTTTTAGGTGTGGAGCCCACGTCTGCTCGCTGTATACGGCTCCCCCGCATCCCTAACCAATAGTTTCCACCGAGTTGCCTAATGAACGTAAACCCCTCCTCTCTACACGCATCGTCTCATCCAACCTACATTGAGATCTCGAAGCTCTGCCTGCCTACATGTTCGCGGGCGCCGGTGACACCTAAAACTGGGGATTGCATTTCTGAGAAATGCCACCTAGAGGTCCTAGATTTCTATTGTGTTCTTCCCTAGCGTGTGCCTAAATTTGGATTACCGGGGAACATCTCTCCTACCCTCCCTATGTCATTTGAGTGTGACTGCATTTTTTACCAGAAACGACCACCCGTCTTCTCCAGCACTCACATAGTCTGTCTAGATTGCTCTCGAGGAGATCGCGCACTCTTTGCCACTAGGCAGGCGAATCACGTCGATACGGTTCTCCTCTGGTCTCACAAACACTATCTATGTTTGTCTAATGATTGAATCTCCCATTTACTAAACACTGCCTTTTCCTAGCACTGAGTTCCCTCCCCCGAGAGCGTAACCTCAGTGCCAGAGGCAACCCCGCACATCTGGAAGGAGGATTCCACTATGGGAAGGTTTCCCTCTGCTCCCATTGACTGCTCTGCTTCCCTGGGCCTTTCTTCCTCCTCAACAGCACAGAGGCTGTCTGAGTGGAGGTGGGACAATTCTACAGTGTCCCAGAAAGCCTCATCAACATACCTCTCTGCCTCCCTTAGAGGAATATTTGTACACATACCTCTATCTGTGACTTTTTTGACAATTCTTTCTCCTAGTGTAGGATTAATTTATTATTGTTTGTTTCTTTATATGCAGAAAATGGGCCTATCCTAGATTCTAGAAATGTATACAACACAAAATGACATTCTCTCCTCCTAGCTGTCTTCCATATGCATTTGGAACATACACAAAATCAAGTTAGCTGCTTCCACTGATTGCTAACATCTAGTGGCAGCAAACCCTGCCCATTTTCCTCTGTGGACTCCACTGGAGACAGAGCATCTGGATATATAAATTACTGAGGAATAACCCACTTTGGAACAAATACTGCAAGAATCCTCCTGAACCTCCAGCCCAGAACTTGAATTGACCAAACCCGAGATGATACAGAACAAGTTTGTTTAACTTATTTCACTATTTTTAATTTTGCTCCCAAACCCAAATTCTGAACCTTTTTCTTTATCCTCCCACTAATAAGCAGGCTGTATTTATAGTCTTTTGCAGGCAATAACAGCCATTCCACCTTGCTAATGCACAAAAAAGTAGTACGGTACAGGTTTGAGAAGGACTTTGCTTTTCTAGTGTTAATTCTTTCCTCGTTAAAATAAGAATGAACATGGTCCCTGGCAATCAGCATAGCTGAACAAATCCACTTCGCCTAGGATTACATAAGAAAGAGATTTGCTGCACCTAGCTGGCTGATTGAAGCCATGAACTTCACTGGGCACTGGTGTTTCAGTGCAGGGCAAGCTCCAGAATGAAGCACAGGACAAGCTTCTCAAATTTATAATCTATAGAATGATACTTTAAAAAAAAAAATCAAATCTTTTCAGGGTCATAAATCCCTGTCATGGGACTGTGGCCCAGACTATGAGCTGTGTCTCTCAGGAGGCATAATCCAGTGGAAAGGGGAGGAAAAGTGGCCTTGTGCTACCTTTGAACCTCTCCAATTCTGGGCTGCTCCAGAGGCCAGTGTGGTCCTTGGCATTCAGGCTGCTCTAGTTTATGGAAGATTCCCACAGTTGCCAATGGGCTGCTCAAAGCCCTGATCCAGCTATCTCAGAGCCCCCTGGGCCTGCCTAGTACCAGGGCTGCAAGAATGAGCAGCACAGGACCATTATACCTACACGAGCAGGGCAACCCCTTTGTGGCAGTGGAATTTCTAAGCAGGGGAAATCTGGATGCATCATAGCCCTTCTTTGTCGCAGGAGTGGTATGATGGGAGCTGAGGATTAGGGCCCCCTTTCATTTCTTTGGAGAAGGATTTCTACTGGTTTGAGCACAGGATGAGGTAGAATTACTGGCTTGTATTCCCTGCTCTGCCATCAGCTTCCTATGTAGCCTTTGTCAAGTCACCATTTCTCTGTGCCTCAATTTACCCATCTGCAAAATGAGGATAACCCCCTATGAGAAGTCAGTCAGCTATGGAAAGTGCCCACCACAGTGCTATTTGGATGCACTTCACAGGGTTTACATATGGTAGCAAATAAACAAATCCCCCAAACCACGGGAGCAAGGGCCCAATTCTCTTTGCACCTTACATCAATTCCAAGACATCACTGGGGTTCAGTGGGTAGAAAACTGGTGTAAATGAGAGAGAAATAAGCCATCATCTATACACCTCCCCACCCACCACACACAGAGAGAATTTATAATTAGTTTTTATAAAGAGCTTTGAGATCCCTGGATGAAATATGATTTATCCAGGTATTAGATACAGAAACCATGAGCACGCAGCTTCAAGGACTGTCTGATAATACAGTACAGTGCCAAAAGTACAGCGGTAACAAAGAGCTGTTTCTGACCTGGGGATTCTCTCATACACACACTATTACTGCACTAAGTCAGCCAGACCGATTACCCCACCAACTTGTACAAAGGCTATCATATACTGCCACCACCATTAAGCATTCTCTTGTTTTATTAATATGGCAGCTGAACTCTTCCTGCCTGTATTGTGGACTCTCATCTCTGCCAGCTGTTCTTCCTGCTCTGGAGCTGCACAATACCACACCCTCTGAGTCAGCAGTAGAGATTGCTACCAAAGTTTCCCACAGCATGTGCTCCTGGCTAGAGTCCAGAGAGGTGTGTGTGTGCTGGCTAAAGGGCACAGTCATTTCCTCCCATCTCATTTATGACCCACCATTGCCCTCGTGCCTTGCTTTAGTCCTGGAAATGCTTCCTTCCTCAGCACACTGAAAGCGAGAGAGCTCAGCATGGCTCAGTGCTGGCTTGTGCAATGCTCACACGGTGTCTCACAATGGAAAGATCTACTCAATGGATGAATGAACCATTCCAACTAATGCCATTTCCCAAGACTGAGAGGGGACATAACAGTTTTCAGGTATCTAAAAGGGTGTCATCAGGAGGAGAGAGAAAACTTGTTCATCTTAGCCTCTAAGGATAGAACAAGAAGCAATGGGCTTAAACTGCAGCAAGGGAGCTTTAGGTTGGACATTAGGAAAAACTTCCTAACTGTCAGGGTCGTTTAACACTGGAATAAATTGCCTAGGGAGGTTGTGGAATCTCCATCTCTGCAGCTATTTAAGAGTAGGTTAGATAAATGTCTATCAGGGATGGTCTAGACAGTATTTAGTCCTGCCATGAGGGCAGGGGACTGGACTTGACCTCTCGAGGTCCCTTCCAGTCCTAGAATCTATGAAAAAACATCTTCTCAGGGAGCTGGGCCAGGAATTAACCGCAGCTGTGACACTGACTCCTTCTGTGACCTCAGGCAAGTAACATAACCTCTCTGCCTCAGTCTCCTTAACTTCCAAAATGGGATAAATAATATTTTACCCACCATTATGCATCATCATTATTTATTTGTATTATAGTAGTGCATAGAGGTCTCATTCAAGATCAAGAGCCCATTGTGCTAGTGTAACTGTGCCTCAGGGGGTCACAACTGGGGATGCCAAATTCAAGACAAACTGCTGAGAAATAGGGCAGATACACCCCAAGACAGGTGGCTAATCCCCCATAGGATATACCAAACCAGCAACAAAAGTAAACTTTTGTTTCACCACACTGGCTAACAAGAACACAAGGGCAGTTTCCTCAGGCATTCTAGTCCTAATCGCATCACCAAAAACACTAGTTTAGACATGAGTGGTTCTTTACAACCAGTCTCATCAAATAAATGGTTTTTCTGATCCAAAAGGACCAGGCACACACCCAGGTCAATATGTAACTTAGATCTTACCCAAAAATCATGCTGATGCCAATCCTTGAGTATCTAAATCTAAAGGTTTACTCATAAAAGGAAAGAAGGTTGAGAGTTAAAATTGGTTAAAAAAATCAAATACATACAGTAATTGCAAAGTTCTTGATTCAAGCTTGTAGCAGTGATGGAATAAACTGCTGGCTTAAGTCAAGTCTTTGGCTGCTTCCAAATCATTGGAAGGTCCTCAGTCCTTTGGTTAGAATGCTCCCATTAGTATAGTCCAGAGACTGGAGCAGGATGAAGGCAAAATGGAGGGGTTTCCAGGGCCATTTATAGCCTCTGCCATGTGGAGGGAAACCTGTTATTTCAAACAAAAACCTCAGCACAGCTAGCGGAGAACCACAGGTGACCAGATAGTGTTTGGAGTCACACGGGCAAGTCATGTTAATGCCCATTTTCACTCAGTCATTGTAGCTCAGTCCTGTTTCCTAGTAGGCAAAGTTGTATACTCATCACTTTGGATTTGCACTCACACCAGCTGGTTTTCCAACACACACACAATGCATTGTAGAGGGAGGGATCCACCCTTAGAGTAGCTGGTGCTTTAATACTGCCTTGGATGAAGCAGTTCAATTTTGACACAACAGTCCCAAGGTAAACTCAGTGACACCTGCCAGTATCACATAAGAAAATAAGTCAGAGTTGCCACCACAAACTTCACAGATGGTCTTGCTCAACTGATCAGGCTCATCAGAGAGGCCATTTTGAAAACACAGCTCATGTACTACAAGATTTTCAAAAGAACTTCAAGGATGAATGGAAGCTGTTTAGTCCCCAAGAGCACTCAGTAAAAAGCCCTGGCAGGGTACAAAGGCTAGTATTGGGACTGCAGCCATTAACACATGAAGTGGGGGAAGGACATCACAAGAGAATAGGCTGGATTTACTGAAGGTTTTTACTGTCAGTGATGGATAGGAATGCTGGTAGAGGCCCTGGAAGATGAGTGAAAGGTGGAAACATTCAAGGCACATTTATGGCACAGAAATGGGCCACTTCTCATCATCTTGATTCCCAGGACAGACTTTCTTAGCTCAAGATAGGTGAGGTTAGGCTAATACAAAATACTCCTGAATTTCCCTGTCTGAGAATCAGTATTTCTTGAGGCAGCATTTCTTGTCTGACTGATCATGTCTCATACTGGTTACTTCAGAGGAGGGCAATTCACATTCCCTTCAAATAATGCACCTGACTAATTCTCAGGACTACATCATGAGATGGCGAGAAGCTGGATTTTTTCGGGAACCCAGCCCTGATCAGTTTACATTCTGAAGCTTGAGGATTTTTCACACACCTTTCAAATTTATCCTAGCAAATGCCGTTCCTATAAGTGCCTGATCCTGTTTTGAAATCTACTGAACTATTTTGTAATTTACAAAGCTATTGTCTCAACAACAGCCTGCACCAGTGAATTCCACATTTATATTGGCACGTCATAGGAAATGCTCACTCCCTCACAACTGTGCTGGGAAAGAGAAGGGAAAGGAAAGTCTGAACAAATACAAGGTTGACTCAGCATCTCTCAATGGTTCAACTCACTTCTGTATAAAAAGAATCAGAGCTCCCAGGAGAGAGCAAATTATCAAGCAGTGAGTGTGACATTGTTTGTCTTTCTCCTGACAGATGAGCAAGATTTTCCTCTTTTAAAGTGATAGCTGGCTGTACTTTCTTTTTAATGAGTTCTTGGACTAAAGCCCAATACTGATCAAAGCCACCAGTGGGTGGGGGGGAGGGCTACCTTTAAAAAAAAAAAGAGAAATTGCACTTTTTATTGTTGAGGCGAATACCAATAATACTGATCCTTGCATTGTTCCATCAGCAGACAGCAACCTGCCTGCCAAACTTACCATGGACTGGACACGAGCCAAAGAACTGCCCAGAACTTCCCTCTTGTTTGTGCACTCTGAAGAGGAGGAGGAGGGTGGATAATGCAAATGAGCAGAGGGAATGTTTCTGAACAAAGGCATCTTCCTGCTTGGAAAATAAAGTAGTCACTGTGGAAGAAATTACAAGAGGATTTATGAAGGATATTCCATTTCTTGTGCGAAGTAGTGGTCACTAATGACATAATATTAAGGTGGAAGAAAGATACAGATTGTGATAGCACTGGAGTGTGTGCAGGCTTTGCATGAAAGGAAAATGAGATCAAAGTAGAAAGTTGGGAGATAAAGCAGACCAGAGCCAGAAGAGATCTGAGTGCCAGTGCACAGAACAAAAGCGCACAGAACAAAAGCGCACAAAACTCCAGGAGCAGATCTAATTGAAAACAGAACTGAGAGCCAGGAGAGATGGGTTCTATTCCCATCTCTAACCTCATTTGCTGGCGACCTTGGGTAATTTAACATCTCTAAGCCTTCCTTTCTCCATCTCTAAAATGGGGATAATGAGAATCACACACCGGTAGTAAAACACTTTGAGATCTACAGATAAAGAGTGCTCTAAGAGTTGTTACTAATGTGACAGGCTACTACAGACCATAGGCTTTAAAAAGAAAAAAATACTCCAAAGTTTGTGACCTTCGGGGCTGGGTTTTGTAAGCCAGCCAATTTTTCTTCTTAAAATTGGAAGCACTGCTGTAAGTATGGAAAGCTACTAGCTGCATACATGCACCTACTGGAAAAAGAAGAGTGAAGTGGGAGTAATTAGGAAGGCAGATGTAAGAGAATCTTAGCTGGGAAAGCACAATAAAGACAAACATACAAAATGGCAGTGGCAGCAACAGAGATAGTTGTAAACAGGAGGGAAAGAAAATTCCCTTAAGATCTGCTACTGCTTCTTCTGAGGATGCTGGCCCCTCTGGTACTTGTTGGACCACAGGAGACGGTATGTGGTGTTCACTGTTAGCATAAAAGTTACAGAAGCCAGTGAGCCTGGAACCTCTGAGTAGAAAGATAGCTGAACTGCTAGGGTGAACTGCTGATAGCCCTAGAACTGAGTCTGTGCATAAATGATCTGGGACATGATTCACTGGAGTCAGTGTGATCTGGTAGAATGATTACAGGGTAGGGAGGAATATCTACTACTGATTTTCTGTCAGTCTCCCCACCTGGAAAATGGGGATAACAATGAACACACATGCTCTGTGAGACATTTAGCTAACAGTCATGCAGGGCCATGGAAATATAGAGCGCTACAGAATGCTTAGTATTCTTGTATTGCTTTGCCTTCATGCAAAAAAGACGGTTACTCACCTTTGTAACTGTTGTTCTTCGAGATATGTTGCTCATATCCATTCCACACCCGCCCTCCTTCCCCACTGTCGGAGTAGCCGGCAAGAAGAAACTGAGGAGCGGGCGGGTCGGCAAGGGTATATATGCAGTGCCACAACAGCGCCACGCCAGGGGGCACCTGCCGACCCACCGGGTGTTGCTAGGGGAAAATTCTTCCGACAAACGTGCACGTGGCGCGCGCACACCTACTTGGAATGGATATGAGCAACACATCTCGAAGAACAACAGTTACAAAGGTGAGTAACCGTCTTTTCTTCTTCGAGTGGTGCTTGCTCATATCCATTCCGGTAGGTGAATCCCAAGCCTTTCTAGGCGGTGGGTCAGAGTTGGGCACTGCGAATGCAAAACACGCCAAGCCCAGAGCTGCGTCGTCCCTGGATGTTTGTACCAAGGCATATGGGCAGAGAAGGTGTGCACCGAAGACCACATAGCTGCACGGCATATCTCATGGATCGCCACACGAGCTAGAAAGGCAATCGATAAGGCCTGAGCCCTGGTGGAATGTGCAGTCACTCGGCCTGGAGAGGCGTGAGCTAAATCATGCACGCTCGAATGCACACCGTGACCCCAAGACGATATTCTCTGAGATGAGACGGGTTGACCTTTCATCCTGTCTGCACAGCGACAAAAAGTTGGGGGCGTCTTACGGAAAGGTCTGATGCGGTCAACGTAGAATGCTAGTGCTCTAACGTACGTCCAGTGAGTGTAATTTGCTTGCTCCTTTATGGATGCGTATGGTTTGGAAAAAAGGCCGGGAGGAATATGTCTTAGTTGAGGTGAAAGGATGAAACACTTCGGAAGGAAGGCCTGATGCGGGCGCAGCTGCACCTTGCTCTTGTGGAATATTGTGTAAGTGGTCCACCATGAGAGCGCGAAGCTCCGAAACTCTCTAGCCAATGTATGGCTACAAGGAATGCCACCTTCCACGGTAAGTATAGGAGAGAACAGGTTGCAAGGGCTCGAATGGAGGGGCCATAGTCTCGACAGAACCAAATTGATCCCAGGAAGGGCGGGGCAGCGGACCTGAGGAAAAAGGTGCTCCAGCCCTTTGAGGAACCTCGAGACCATCGGTGAGAGAAAACAGAGGAAGCTCCTTCTCCGGATGGAACGTCGAAATGGCAGCCAGGTGTACGCGCAAGGATGAGAGTGCGAGGCCTGCTGCTTGAGGTACCAGAGGTATTCCAATATTACATGGATGGGAGCCTGTGCAGGTGTTGCATGGTGCGCCTGACACAGCAGCGAGAACCTCTTCCATTGGCCATGTAGGTAGCTCTAGTGGATGGTTTCCTGCTACCCAGGAGGACTCGCTTGCACTGGGGTGGAGCAGTGCAGCTCCGAGTGACTCAACCACCTCAGGAACCACGCCATCAGGTGGAGGGATTGCAGGTCGGGATGGAGAAGTCTGCCGTGGTCCTGGGATATCAGGTCTCGATGGAGAGGCAGGGGAACGGGGCTGGCTACTGGAGCAGTCCAGCACCGTGGTGTACCAGTGTTGGCGAGGCCACGCTGGGGCGATCAAAATCACTTGAGCCTGTCCCTGCGAAGCTTCACCAGGACCTTGTGCACTAACGGAAGGTGGGAAGGCATACAGCAGGTGGGTTACCAAGAGACGAGGAGGTGTCCGAGTCGAGCCGGGGCGCGACCGCGAAAGGAGCAGAACCTGGGACACTTCCGGTTGCTGCGGGAGGCGAAGAGGTCGATGTGGGAAAAGCCCCACTTCTGGAAGAGAGAATGAGCTACGTCCGGTCGAAGTGACCAACTCGTGGGCTAGAAATGACCTGCTAAGGTGGTCTGCTAACGTGTTCTGGAACCCCTGGGAGGAAGGAAGCCACCAGATCCATGGAGTGGGCTATACAGAATTCCATAACCTGATCGCCTCCTGACAAAGGGAAAGAGCGGGTCCTCCTGCTTGTTTATATAGTGCATCGTGGTGGTATTGTCCGTGAGCACTAAAACCCAACGGCCTCGCAGGTGTGAAGAAAGGCCTGACAGGCGAGGCGGACTGCCCGAGCTTCTGGATGTTTTATATGCAATGATAGCTCCTGGGCGCCCAAAGGCCTTGTGTCCGACGAGCCCCAATGTGAGCCCCCAGCCAGAGATGATGCGTCCTATGTCAGGACATGACTGTTGCCTGGGGTGGAATGGCATGCCCGCACACACCAGGGAGGGTTTGCCACCCAGCGGAGGGAGTGTAAGCGCTGCGTGCGATTGTGACGACAACGTCCATGCTGTCTCTGCGAGGGTGGTAAATGAGGCTAGCCAGATTTGAAGGGGGCGAGGCGGAGCTTTGGCGTGCTTGGTGACAAAAGTGCAGGCCGCCATGTGACTGAGAAGGCCGAGACAGACCTGGGCGAGGTCATTGGAATGCTGTAGGCTCTCTATGGCGGTGAACTATTGCCTGGAACCGGCTCCGGGGGAGCGAAGCTGTTGCGAGCGTGGAGTCCAGGACAGGCCAAATTCTATCCTCGAGTGGGCACGAGGATGGACTTGTCGAAATTGATCATGAGGCCAAACACTCGAACAGCTCCATGATGATGGCTACGTGTGCGGCGACCTGGGTCTCGGAGGTCCCGCGAACAAGCCAGTCGTCAGGTAGGGAAGATGCATATGCGCTGACGACGGAGGAAAGCGGCCACCACTGCCATACATTTTGTGAAAACACGTGGGGCAGTGGAAAGGCCGAAGGGAAGGACCGTGAATTGGAAGTGACGATCTTGCACCATAAAGCGCAGGTAGCTCTGGTGTGGGGTAAATCGAGACGTGAAAGTACGCGTCCTTAGTCAAGAGCAGCAAACAGTCTCCCGGATCCAGGGACGGGATAATAGTCCCCAAGGGGAAACCATGCGGATCTTAACTTCTTTAAGAAGGTGTTGAGCTCGCGAGGTCTAGGATGGGTCACAGGCCTCCTTTCGACTTGGGATTAAAAAATAACGGGAGTAAAACCCCTGCCCGCTGAGTTCTTGAGGTACCTCCTTCTATAGCTCCGATTTCGAGAAAGCGTGCAGATCTCCTGCCAGAGGAGATGCTCATGAGAGGGTCCCTGAAGAGGGCGGGGGGGGGGAGGGAGGGGTGGAAATAAACTGGAGATGGTAACCAAACTCCACCGTGTGTAAGACCCAATGATGGAAGTTAGTCAGGCCACGCCGGGAGGAAGGAAGAAAGATGGTTGGAAAACTGTGTAGGAGTCTGGGGAAGGACTGGTGCTCTGCTCTCGACTGCACCTTAAAAGTTTTGCTTTGGTCCCGGCGGTGGTTTGGCGGAACCATTATTCTGCCCCCTTGAGAACCAGACGGGCGTCTCCGGTTCACTCAGCCACCGTCTTCTATTAAAGTCGGTCGAGGGCTGGTGGGGGGTAGGGGCGTTGAGGTTGGCCCGAAAAAGACCGCCGTTGGTCTGCGGAGTGTGCATCCCGAGGAACGCATTATAAACACGGTTGTCCTTGAGGCTTTGGAGCCTAGGGTCCGTTTTTTTCAGAGAAAAGACCCTGGCCTTCAAATGGAAGGTCTTGAATTGTGTGTTGCAGTTCGGGAGGTAGGCCGGAAACCTGCAACCAAGATATTCTCCGCATTGTGACTCCTGATGCAACAGTCCTAGCCGCCGAATCCGCAGCATCGAGGGAGGCCTGTAGGGAGGTCGGGAGATCTTTTTCCCCTCCTCGAGCAGGCTCTGGAACTCTGGGCGGAGTCCAGCGGGACCAGTTCTGTGAATTGCCCATGGATTGCCAGGTATTAAAGTTGTATCTACTGAGAAGCGCCTGCTGATTAGCGACGCGCAACTGTAGACCCCCTGCAGAGTATACCTTGCGTCCCAGTAGATCCATACGCTTAGCCTCCCGCGGATTTTGGGCGGGGGCTTGCTGGCCATGGCGCTCCCTCTCGTTCACAGACTGCACGACCAGAGAGCATGGAGGAGGATGGTGTAAAGGTATTCGTACCCCTTAGATGGTACCTATATACTTCCTCTCCAGCCTCTGGCCGTTGGGGGGATGGACGCCGGAGATTGCCAGATCGAGTCCGCTTTAGCCTGGATGGAGCGGATAAACGGCAGGCTACACGCGCGTCGGGCATCGAAGATAGAATGTCCACGACCGGGTCCTCCACCTCGGGAACCTCCTCCACCTGGGGTTGATGCTCAGCGCGACACGGCGAGCAAGTCCTGGTGGGCTCGAAGGTCGATGGGGGCGGACCCAAGAGGTTGATGTACCCGCTACCGCCTCATCCGGCGAGGAGGAGGACGAGAGACCCGGACCACTGGCTCATGCTGTGACTCCTGTTCCAGAGGGGGTCAGCTTCTGCGCACCCTCAGGGTCCTGGGTTACAGCTGAAATGTCGTCATCTGCTGGGGGAGGACAACTGATGGTGGCCTCTGGTACCCGACGGACTGAAGCCGCTGATCGTGACGTTGTCGTGGGATCGCCCTGGGCTTGGTGGTAGGCCCAGAGCATCCAGAAGGACCACTGCGTTGGTTGTTCCAATCCCTGGGATTCAGGGAGGGCATGGGCGTGGGGGTCCAAATCCCCATAAAGAGCGCTGTCTGGGCGGGACAAACCCGAGGGATGTCTCGACAGCCAGGGCGGAGCGGATAGTCCGTGCGGTGGGTACCGGACGTCACGCCATGCCGGAGAGCGGTACCAGGAGTCATACCGGTGCCGAGATCGGGACCGGGACCTTCGACCAGCACGGTGCCGGGAGGTCGACTGGGACTGAGAGTAACGACGGTGGGATTGACTCTGCCGGGAACGGTGCCGGGAGCCAGACCGCCTTGATGAGTACTGGTCCGGAGAATGTGACCTGGACCGGTGCCGCGAGTACGACCGGCGCTGAGAGGGGGATCGGTACCGGGACTGCAAGCGGCGTCTGGATGCTGATCGGCAGTACGAGCGGGAGTGGTGCCGGGACCTCGACTGCGAACAGTGCCTGTCCGTCGCCTCGGTGGACGTTGGCCTGATCATCGCCGGCTTTCCCGCCGAAGAAAGGACCCGCATCGGCGGTGCCGGGGGTTGAGGCAGAGTAGGTTCTGTGAGCGCAATCAGTTCCCTCGCCATTGCGAAAGTCTCCGGCGTGATGGGAACAGCGAGCTCAACCAAGGCATGCGCCGGGGAGCTGTCTTGCACCAGACTCGACGGCTCTTGCCTGGCTGGAGTCGACGGTGCGGGAATCACCGGTGCCACGGCAGCTGGCGGTGCCAGACGGCTCGGTCTTCCATGCTCAGACTGCGGTGCCGAAGATGCAGCCGCAGGAGCCTTTGGCTTCTTTGCCTTCGGGGACAGGGAGCGGTGTCGGGTTGACTTCTGCGTCGGAGACTGTTGGTGCCGAGGTGTTTTGGCGGTACCGGCTGTCTCCGGTGCCGATGGAGCACTTCTGGCCAGTGCGGACTGTGGCGCATTCGGTGCCGAAGCTGCAGGGGTCAGGGCCGCCTCCATCAAGAGCTGCTTCAGGCGAGAGTCCCGCTCCTTTTTAGTCCGTGGTTTGAAGGACTTACAATACGGCACTTGTCCGTAAGGTGGGATTCCCCCAGGCACTTCAGGCAGCGATCATGGGGGTCTCCCGTAGCCATCGGCCGGCGACAGGCCGAGCACTGTTTGAAACCGGGAAAGCCAGGCATGAGCCCGGGCCCCAGGAGGGTGAGGAGGATTGAACCTCAGCCCTCTATCTATATACAGTAACTATACTAACAACTACTAATAACTACTAACAACTAACAGTCTACAAACTAGAACTATGAACTTAGAAAAGAAAAAACGGGTGAAGAGCTAGGGAAGGGAGGGGTCAGCAAACTGCACTCCACTGTTCCAACGACCGAACACGGGCCGATAAAAGAAGGAAACTGAGAGAGCGGCGCGGTTTGGCAGGGTATATATGCGGTGCCGCAACGGCGCCACCGCAGGGGGCGCCTGCCGACCCACCGGTGTTTGGTAGGGGAAGTCTTACCTGCCACGAAAAATGTTGCAACGTGGCGAAGCGCAACACCTACTGGAACTGGATATGAGCACAGCACTCGAAAGAAGAACATGTATCTCAAATTCTTCAAAGGCTTAGTAGGCGCATTCAACTGACACTAGAATATATATCAATTACCTGTAAACTTTCACTGAGAATGTCTACTACGCCTGCTCAGGACTACATCCTCAATCCTGCAACTACCAGGAAGATGGACAATGCTGATCTGATGCAGGGTTTGTTGCTAGCAAACCCACCACAGAAAGCAAACTGCTTCTTCCATCCACCCAGTATGCTTTGTATTGTGAGGGATTTCCCAGGTACAATCTGGAACTGTGGGACCACTGTGCCCCTTAACCCTCTATATCAGAGCTGTCCTACTTAACATAATGCTATTGAGTGACAGCATCACTTAGCCACTGGCCAATGCGAGAAGGCCAACACCCAACTAAGTTGCCATGAATGATAGGCCCAAGTGTGCAAGAGACCACCCTGGCTTAACCAGGAGAATCTTCAGCCCTGGTCTGAAACGCAAAGAGGAGTTCCTAGGCACCAAAAGTGGAAACTAGGTCAAATTACAAATTGATGAATATACAACAAGACAACACAATCCTGTAGGACAAAATTAGACAGGCTCTAAGAGCCTAACAAAAATGAGAATATTAAATAGCAAGAACATAAAGGGTAGCGGTGCTGATTAGGCCCTCGCTGGAGATTGGTCCAGTTCTGGCACCGAAACATTTCCAGGAAAGATGGCACAAATTGGAGAAAGTCCCAGAAGAAAGCAACAAAAACAATTAAAAGGTCTAGAAAAACATGACCTATGAGGGAAACTGAAAAAAACTGGGTTTGTTTAGTCCGGAGAAAGGGAAAGACAGAGGGGACATAAACAGTTTAGGTACATAAGTGAAGGGAGAGATGAAAAAATTGTTCTCTCAACTCTCTGAAGAAGTGGACAAGGAAGCAATGGGTTTAAATTGCAAGCAAGGGTGGTTTAGGTGGAACATATAGGAAAAATTCCTGTCAGGTGGTTAAAGCACTGCAATAAATTGCTGTCAATAAGTTTGATAGTAAGGTTAAAATTTTCTTACCGTAAAGGGGAACCAAACACCTGACCAGAAGGACAATCAGAGAACTGGATTTTTAAAAAGTCAAGGGGACGGGATATTTAGGGAAGCCCCAACTCTGATGTCTTTGTTCCTCCTGGCCCATACGGAGTGAAACAGCTTTTCTTCTAACATCCAATCTTTTTCCTAACACTTTTGACCTACCAAGTGTGAGTACAAAATGTAAGCAAGGCTATAAAGGCTGTTATAAGGCTTGTTTTGGTTAGTACAATGTTGTTGATTCGGACTGGTTTTAAAATTTGGACAATATCCTTAAATCAGCTCTTATTCCTAATTTCTTATAAGCCATATCCCTGTAATTGATTCTCTAATGCAGTGTTTAGTTTATCTGTATTTTCTTTAATTTTTTTTATATATATAACAGTTATTTCTTTGTTAAAAGACTTGGGTGAGTTTTCTTCTGAGTAGATTAAGGTACAAAGGGAGGAGATTCTTGTTGTGTTAGATCTACGAGGGGGCTCGGCATGCACCAGCGAGTGGTGGGAGGGAAAGAGGTAGGATTATCTCTGTTCCCTTGTGTTGAAGGCTTGCCTCAGGGGGGAGAAGGAGGGGGAAGGGAGGTATTTCCCTTGCCGGTAAGACTCAGACTTCTGGGTCTTGGGGGTCTCTCCAGGGGGAGTTGGGGAGACCAGAGAGGGGGTTCTCCAAGGAAAGGTTTGGGGAACCCGAGAGGGGGCCGAAACCCTGGAAAAACTTCGGATGGTGGCAGCAAGATAAGATCTAAGCTGGTAGAAAGCTTGGGGGAGTCCATAGTAAGCACCCAGATTTTGGACGCTAAGGTCCAGATTTGAGATAGACGCTTATCACAATTGCCCAGGGAGGTTGTGGAATCTTTAAGAGCAGGTTAGACAAACAGCTGTGAGGGATGTTCTAGATAATACTTAGTCCTGCTGTTAGTGCGGGGACTGGACTAGATGACCTCTCTTCCAGTCCTATGATTCTACAATATACATATTTTGACAGAACAATGAGTTGCAGCTGATCATGACCTTTCATATGATACATTACAGGCATGCTTTGCATGAAACATCACAACCACACAGAAGTGATGAATATGGGGGTTACAGGGTACTGTTTTGAGGTACAGAACATCACAGTATGTTAAATTCTAAGTGCATGCACGAGTGAGCCAACGCAGCCCTCAGCTCCTGGCAAGTTGTTAATATGCAGCCCCTGGTGTCATAAAATATAAACACAGCCATGCTCGTGGTATATTGCAGATTGCAGCTCATGACAGCAGGAATCTGGGGACTGGTAGCATGGGTCCTGAAGAAATTAAAAAGATTCCCTGACTTTTTTGTTGAATGTGGTGTATGTATGTAGCTATGTAACATACATGGTTTTCCTTTCTGTGAACTGCTATTTGCATTTCTAAGAACCTGTTGCCAGCTAAAGACAGCTGTCATTTTATGTTCCGTTCCAACGCAAACTTTTGCAGAGAGGGCACATACACACTGTGCTCTCTTATGGAGACTTTAATTTTGTTTTTTGTTTCGTTTTCTTCTCTTAATCTAAAATAAAAGCCATTTGAAGTAAAAGTGTATGGCTGCTCCTTGTTTGTAGAAGTGCACACATATTCAGTGATTCAAAGGATTTTTTTAAAATGTTTTCTCTCAGGTGCAGAGAGGTGCCTGACATCCAGAATGTACAAGAAACACAATGAGATTCCCAAATAAGACAAAGCACAGTGAAATATTTACAGGATTGGCCCATCATGTGCTAATGGGCATTCCCCAGAGTTTCCAATTCACTGAGTTGCTTGGCAATACTGTTTCTGAGAGGGGAATAGCAAGGGAATGAAGAAAGCCACTAGTAAAGGAGATTGAAAGCTCACTATGGAGGAGGGTAATGGCAGAACACTGGCAAGTGGCTAATGAATCTTCACGTTTCAGAAAGGACATAGGGAGGCTCCATGGAAGTAGAGCAGTGACCTATATACAAAGGAGGCACAGAACAGGAAGGCCACCCACAAGGTTTTGAAGAGTGTGAACAGCAAATAAAAGAATTACTTAGGGTGACACAAGGAATAGATCTATGCAAGGCTACTATCAGGTAACACTCCCCAGCTGAGAAAGCGCTTAGCTTTGGCTTCACGGCTTCTTCGTTACTTAAAAAGGTGCTTTTAACTATTGTGCATTTGTTAATCCTAACCCAGAAACAAGACACCTGCAGTTATTTCTGCAAGGTAGTCAGATGAGGTCAGTACTATATCCTCATCTGGGGTTGACAACACCTAGTTTATCTTGCAGTGAAATGAAAGTGCCTTGTCTCCACTAGAATTTTACAGCAGGATACTAATCCATATTAGATACTGAGCAGTAAAAACACATCCTTTTTGTCAGTAAAGATGAGCCTGTGATATAACCTCCCAAAGAAGTAGTAAAAGCCCCATTACTTTGAAAGTTTTAAACTAGAACAAACCTCTAGAAAAAAAAATACATAGATGAAATGGGATGGGCCAGTTGACCTAAGAGGTATTATATTATCACACTCTAACTCTACATGGGTGAGAGGTCCCATGGTCATGTGAGCTCTTATGGTATCCTATTTCTGCCTCGATGGTAGCAGAGCAGAAAGTTTGGAGCAGTCTCTTTGGCTGGTTAGAAGTTCCTGGTGTACGGTATTCTTATTCCAGTTACAGAATTTAGAAAATCTCAGCACTGAAGATAAGAAAGATTAATCTAACTGCAATCAAAACTAGGAATAAACAAACCATTAAATTTGAACAACATGGCTACAACCAATGGCCTTAACTGGTTGCATTGTGAAGAAACAACAAGAGGGGCTTTGTTTATTAAACTACTGCATCGTGTGTTTCACTCTTGACTACATGTTCTTGCTTTCGTGAGTTTCCATCCAAACCTAAAGGACTGTAACCATTTGTGGAGCTGTTTAGTGCAGAGAGCTGTAATCTTAATACAGGACATGTTCACCTCAGACTATCTAATTTCAGTCTCCTTTATCCTAATAGATAAACCAATATGAGAAATAGTTTACTAAAAGGAACTTGGAAACAAAGGGCAGAGTGCAAGAGACAGCATTGATAATACACATGGATCTTCTCATCTCGCCATTGCCACTTCAAATGTAGTCCAGGTTAGTAAGAAGCTGGAAGCCATTACTGGCCACTGTGAAATGAGCTTTTAGTTTCAGTCCAGTTCCTTATGGACAGGGGTCCACCTCCCACAAACCCAACTGCTTCAGTTGATACCCTTGCTGGCAGTCTCAAGAAAGAGGCTAAGAACTGACTCAGCATGGAAATTAAATTGTCCCCACTATCCCTATGGTTGGTCCCTTCCAGTTAGAGCCTGTATCTCTTGCTTGTGCTCTTCTGGCTCTATGGACACAGGGAGCACTTCAGGCTGTCTGCACTGCCCCTTTCAGCAGCTTTACTATAAAAGGCAGGAGAGGAGGAGGAGGAGAAGGAGAAGGAGGAGAATTGATGCCCCTGTATATTTTACAGTAACTGCAAAAAATCCCAGCAACCCATTCTTCAACAAAGCTATAGGCTAAATGCTTCTGAAATCTTTTTTTGAAAATGAAGCCAGCTTCTTGCAAAGTATTAATATTAAACTCCCATTTTATCTCTCTCAGTTTCTGTTCTTAGCAAGACCAATATAATCCACAGCAGTTGGCAAGATTTCCTCTCATTCAGGCGCACAAACTCCCTGCAATCTAGACAGGGCTTCTCAGTTCTGTATTTCACACTGAGGCCTGGTCTACACTATGCATTTAAACCGATTTTAGCAGAGTTAAACCGATTTAACAGCACACTCGTCCATACTACGAGGCCCTTTATATCGATATAAAGGGCTTTTTAAATCGGTTTCTGTACTCCTCCCCAACGAGAGGAGTAGTGCTAAAAATCGGTATTACGATATCAGATTAGGGTTAGTGTGGCCGCAAATCGACGGTATTGGCCTCCGGGCGGTATCCCACAGTGCACCACTGTGACTGCTCTGGACAGCAATCTGAACTCAGATGCAGTGGCCAGGTAAACAGGAAAAGCCCCGCGAACTTTTGAAT
>NC_133772.1:122004690-122036637 GCF_003597395.2 Chelonoidis abingdonii | reverse complement strand
GAATAGCTACCCACAGTGCAACGCTCCGGAAATCGACGCTAGCCTCGGACCATGGACGCACACCGCCGAATTAATGTGCTTAGTGTGGCTGCGTGCACTCAACTTTATACAATGTTTTACAAAACCAGTTTGTGTAAAATCGGACTAATCCCGTAGTGTAGACGTACCCTGAGACTCTTCTGGATTTTATTCCCCAAAATGAAACTGTTTGCATTATAAAAGCATTAGCTGGCTGTTGCGCTGTTCAAAAGGAAACAGCCCTACAGTGGATGTTTGCTTTTGTAGGGCTGAATGGCTCATAAAGCTGTATAATACACAGTGGCATTACAAATCAGTAAAGGTCAAGGGCTTGTGGATTAACCACATCTCCACAAAATAGGCTGAGATAAAAAGGCCAGGACCAAGAGGATTCAGATTTGAGATGAGAGGGTTTGAATAAAACTGTTGCAAAATACATTTGGTCAGAGGATACACTACCAGCTCAAATCTTTCCAATCCTCATATAGCTCAACAAGATCCCTGTGCAGAGAGATCAGCTGCACTCCCAGGTCTGAATCACCATTTCTTCTTAAAAACAAAATCATAATTCACATCGAGAAGCAACCTGAGTTAGGTGACATCTGCCCAGTTCCTTAGATATCTTACTCCCTCTTCCCCAAATTACCCTGTCTGTGACTAACCCAACCAGGAAGAACTATTAAAGTTTTCCAAAAATCCTGGAAATTTCTAAAGTTTAGATCAGACTAAGTTGCCTTGGTTGCATTCCCAGTTCTGTTACTGACCTATTGAGACATCTAGGGCAGTCAGATTGCTTCTTTGTGCCAACTGTAAAATGTGAATAAATAGCAGCTACTTTCTTCCTAGGGATGCTATAAGGTTTCATCAATTGTTTGTGAAGGTCTTGGAGCTACTTGCTAGGAAATGTAAACTATTACTATAAGGCAAACCTTCTGGGGATGATATGAACTTCCTTCCCTTTGGTACCATTTTAGAAATTATTGCCAATGGGGATAGGAATGATGATCTCCAACACTGCACTTCCCAGCGACTGAATAGGCTGAGGTAGAAAAGATGAATCTGGTAAGATAAATACTATTAGCAGCCTACCTAACCTAAGTCTCTGTTACTGGAGAATTTCTTTGCGTCAAACGTGGTAAACACATTTTGTACCAGAATCCTAGAAGTGTCAGACCTTTCCCACAGTCTGTAATAAAAATGCTCTGAAGTGAATATGACCTTGCAGTGTCCCTGGTACACTAGAGAGAGAGAGAGAGAAAAGAAAAAAAAAGAAGTGCACCAAAGCAGATATTCAGCACTTCCCATTTTTGTCACAGGAGGCCATAGTGCTTAGATACCAAACTGAAAGGTGCAAAAGCTTTTCCAAAAAAGGCAGAGATGAAAGTGAGCTGGTACGGGCTGGTACTCTGTACCGGTAAGAACCTGCACCAGCCCATACCCAGCCCACATTAAAACACTGCTGCAGCAGTGCTTTAATATCCCTGCCCCTTTTGCCTTCCTTGTCGGGGGCCCTGCCGGTAGGGTGCGTATCAATAGGGCCGCCGATGCGGGGGGGGGGGGGCAGGGAGGGCAGCAATGGTAAAGCAAATCAACGTGAGCCCCCGGTATGATGCTGTGGTAAAAAGGATTAACATGATCCTTAGATGTATAAACAGAGATCTAGTGACGAAACTTTACTCCTATATATGGCCTTGGTGAAACTAATACTATAGTGCTGGGGAGCAGCCGCTGACTGTGATACATGTAGGTACCAATGACATTGGAAAAGATAGGAGAGAGGTCCTGGAAACCAAATTTAGGCTGCTAGGTAAGAGATTAAAATCCAGGACCTCCATGGAGGCATTCTCTGAAATACTTCCAGTTCCACATATAGGGCCAGTTTATATAGGCAGAACTGCAGGGTCTCAAGGCATGGATGAGACAATGGTGTAGAGAGGAGGGTTTTAGGTTTATTAGGAGCAGGGGAACCTTTTGGGAAAGGAGGAGCCTATACAGGAAGGATGGGCTCCCCCTAAATCAAAACAGAATCAGATTGCCGGCATTAAAATTAAAAAGGTCATAGAGGAGTTTTTAAACTGAGGAAGAGCTGACAGGTGTAGAGGAGCACAAATTTGTACGGAGACATCCTTAGGGGAGGATCTATTAAGGGGAATTCTTTATATCCTAACAAACAGGAGAGGATAGAAGTAAAAGATAGCAGCTTAATGAGAAGGAGTCAAATGAAAGGGTCCCATTCAGTTATATCACATGAAGGCAGACAAAACAAATTTTATATGTGCTTGTATACAAATGTTAGAAGTCTAAATAATAATATGAGTGAACTCGAGTGCCTGGTATTAAATGAGTATATTGATATAATAGGCATAACAGAAACTTGGTGGAATGATAACACTGTAATACTACGATACAAAAATATATAGAAATTGACAGAATTGGTCATGCTGGTGGGGAAGTGGCACTATATGTGAAAGAAAGCATAGAGTCAAGTATAGTAAAAACCTTAAATGAATCAAATGAATCTCGAGGGATAGAAATTCCATGCTTGAATAACAAGAGTATAGCAACATTAATATACTATGGACCACCTGACTAAGATGGTGACAGTGATCATAAAATGCTCAGGAAGATTAGAAAGTTTGGGGGGAGGGGGAAACCTCAATAATAACAGAGGATTTCAACTATCCCCTTATTGACTGGGTACATGTCACCTCAAGACAGGATGCAGAAATAAAATTTCTAGACACAATGAATGACTGCTTCTTGGAGCAGCTAGTTCTGGAACCCACAAGGAGACAATTCTTGATTTAGTCCTAAGTGGCACACAGGATCTGGTCCAAGAGGTGAATACAGCTGAACAGCTCAGTAATAGCTACCATAATGTAATTAAATTTAACATCTTTCTGTGGGGAGGGGAGCAGGGGGTGGCCAAAGAAGTCCATGACAGTAGCATTTAACTTAAAAAAAGGGAACTATGCAAAAATGAGGAAACTAGTTAAATGAAAATTAAAAGGAATAGTCACAAGAATGAAATGCCAAAAAGCTGCATACAAACTTTTTTAAAACACCATATTAGAGGCTCAAATTAAATGTATGCCCCAAATTAAAACAAAACAAACAAACAAACAAACAAAAAACAGTAAGAGGACCACAAAAAATGCCACCACAGCTAAACTGCAGGGTAAAACAGTGGTTAGAGGCAAAAAGGCATCCTTTAAAAATTGGAAGTAAAATCCTACTGAAGAAGATAGAAAAGAGCATAAACTCTGACAAGTCAAGTAAAATTAGGCAGGTCAAAAAAGAATTTAAACAGCAAAAAAATAATGAAGTACATAAGAATCAAACAATCAGTGGGGCCAGTGGACCACCAAGGTACTAAAGGAGCACTCAAGAAAATGCTGCAGAGAAGCTAAATGAATTCTTTGCATCAATCTTCACTGCAGAGAATGTGCAGGAGATTCACACACCTTAGTCATGTTTATTAGGTGACAAATCTGAGGAATGGTCCCAGACTGAGGTCATTAGAGGGCATTCTGAAACAAATTGATAAATTAAACCGTAAAAGTCACCAGAACCAGATGGTATTCACCAAAGAGTTCTGAAAGAACTCAAATATGAAATTGCAGAACAACAAGTGTGGTATGTAACCTATCATTTAAGTCAGTCTCTCCACCAGATGACTAGAAGATAGCTCATGTAATGCTGATTTTTTTTTAAAAGGCTCCAGAGGCAATCCTGGCAATACAGGCCCGTAAGCCTAACTTCAGTACGAGATAAATAAGTTGAAACTATAGTAAAGCACAGAATTATCAGACATAGATTAACATAATTTGTTGGGGAAGAGTCAAAACGGCTTTTGTAAATGGAAATAATGCCAATCTATTAGAATTAGTTGGGGAGGGGGGTCAACAAACATGTGGACAAGGGTCATCCAGTAGATAAAGCGTACTAGGACTTTCAGAAAGCTTTTGACAAGGGCCTTCACCAAAAGCTCTTAAGCAAAGCAAGCAGTCATGAGATAAGAGGGAAGATCCTCTCATGGATCAGCAACTGGTTAAAAGATGAGAAACAAAGGGTAGGAACAAATTATTAGCTTTCACAGTGGCAAGAAGTGAACAACGAGGTCCCTGAGGATCTGTACTGGGACCAGTGCCGTTCAGCATATTGTGACAGACCCAGACCAGTGGGGTACAGGAGTCTGGTAGAGGACAAATATACTGGTCACTGGATGAGTAGTTTTCTGTTCCCTGAGTGACCAAAGCAGCGGCTGCACTAGAGTAATCAGGAACCTGCTAGAACCAATTAAGGCTGACAGACTGATTAGATCACCTGCAGCTAATCAAGGCAGGCTAATCAAGGCACTAGGGTTTTAAAAGGAGCTCACTCCAGTCAGGTGAGGGGGAACCAGAGGAGAGGAAGTGTGTGTGAGGAGCTGGGAGCAAGAGGTGCAAGGAGCTGAGAGGGAGAGGAAGAGCTGCTGGAGGACTAAGGAGTACAAATGTTATCAGACACCAGGAGGAAGGTCCTGTGGTGAGGATAAAGAAGGTGTTTGGAGGAGGCCATGGGGAAGTAGCCCAGGGAGTTGTAGCTGTCATGCAGCTGTTACAGGAGGCATTATAGACAGCTGCAATCAGGGCCCTGGGCTGGAATCCAGAATAGAGGGCAGGCCTGGATTCCCCAAACCTCCAACTCCTGATCGAACACAGGAGGAGTTGACCCAGACTGTAGGAAAGATCACTGAGGTGAGCAAATCTGCCAATAAGTGCAGGACCATTCAAGGGTAGAGGAGGAACTTTGTCACATATTCAATAATAATCTGGAAAAAAGGGATAAACAGTGAAGTGGCAAAGTTTGCAGATGATACAGTATTACTCCATAAGTTAATTCCAAAACTGACTGCGCAGTGCTGGTCTTTGGGCTGGGTAATCCGGGCGCCTGCCCAAGGCATCACAGTTAGGGGTGCCGTGGTGCAGAGGCAAGGGGCTCACTGCCTGCGGGTGCAGCCTGGTGTGAGGAACACCCGCTTCCCGGCTATGGACTGAGCAGAGGTCCCTGCTTGCCACCCACACTAGTTTCCCAGCCCATCTCCACACTTTACTGCGAGCTGGCAGGCTCTTCCCCTCCTCTTCCCAGCCCTGCTGTTCCTCTTTCCATGGGCTGAATGAAAGCCATGCCGCCCAATGGAAGGTGAGTGTGTGGTGTCTCAGCCAGCCAATGGGAGCTGGAAGTTGCTGGCCTCTTCCAGGTTGGGAGGGGAGGGGAGGAGAGGGGAGGGGAAAGATTGGAACTAATTGTGGGGAGGGATAGCTCAGTGGTTTGAGCATTGGCCTACTAACCAGGGTTGTGAGCTCAATCCTTGAGGGGGCAATTTAGGGATCTGGGACAAAAATCTGTTTGGGGATTGGCCCTGCTTTGAGCAGGGGGCTGGACTAGATGACCTCCTGAGGTTCCTTCCAACCCTGATATTCTATGATTCTAAAACTGCAGGGCAAAGAGACCATGTCATGGTACAATTCCCCACTCTGAACCTTAGCGTCCAAAGAGATGGGTTACCAGCCTGAATCCTCTAAGCTTGATTACCAGCTTAGAATCCGTAGCCGCTGCCACCAACCAGGAATTCCAGTGCCTGGTACACTCTGGTCCCCCCAAACCTTGCCTGGGGAACCCCAAGACCCAGACCTCTGGATCTAAGCCACAGGGAAAGTAAACCCTTCCCCACTGTTGCCTCTCCCTGGGTTCCCTGGAAGATCACTGTGATTCAAACTCCTTGAATCACAAAACAGAGAGGAAATTTACCTTCCCCTTCCTTCTCTCTCCCCCTCCCAGACTCTCCCTGAAAGAGAAAGTAATCCTGACACAGAGAGAAATTAGCCTTTCTCTCCCCCCTCCCTCCAATTCCCTGGTGAATCCAGACCCAGTCCCCTCGGGTTCACCAGAATAAAAAAAAACAATCAGGTTCTTAAATAAGAACTTTTAATTAAAGAGAGAAAAACAGTAAAAATTATCTTTGCAAATTTAAAATGGAATAGGTACAGGGTCTTTCAGCTATAGACACTGGGAATACCCTCCCAGTCTAAGTATTTAAATACAAATTAAAATCCTTTCAGCAAAAATACAATTTGAACTCCTTCAGCCAATGCACATTTGCAAAGAAAGAAAACAAACATAAGCCTAACTCGCTTTATCTATCTAGTACTCACTATTTGGAATCTATAAGAGCCTGCATCAAGGCGATTGGAGAGAAACCTGGTTGCACGTCTGGTCCTCTGAGCCCCTAGAGTGAACAAACCAAATTCTAACAGCATACACAGAAAATTCCTCCCTCAAGATTTGAAAGTATCCTGTCCCCTGATTGGTTCTCCGGTCAGGTGACAGCCAGGCTTACTGAACTTGTTAACCCTTTATAGTCACAGAGATATAAAGTACTTCTGCGCTATTAACTTTTCTTATCTGTTTATGACAGACCAGTAAGTCTTAGGGGGTTTGTGACCCCATGTCCCCAACTTACAGAGAACCTCTCCCTGTGTCCCAAGCTCCCCAGGGCTCTCCCTGTGCCTCTAGGTCCCAGACCACCCAGCTCCCAGGAGGCCCTGCCCTGTCCCCCAGCTTCCAGGGGTGCCCTTCCTATGCCCCCAGAGCCCAGCCCCCCAGCTCCTGAGGGCCCCTTCCCTGTGGCTCCAGCTCCCGGGGGACCCCCTTCCTGTGCCCCCAGCACTTGGGGGGACCCCTTCCTGGGCCCCCAGCTCACAGCACCCCCTCCATGCCCACATAGTTCCCAGGAGGCCCCTCCCTCTGCCTCACAAGTACCAGCCTCCCAGTTCTAAGCCCTACCTTCCATTCTCCCCAGTTCTCAGGGTGTCCCTCAAATCTTCAAGGTGCCCCTCCTGCATGCCACACTGACCTGCCACAGTTCCCATGCTCCCCAGCTAGATGTACAAAATGATGCAGTCTAAATTAGCTGTTTCAGCCCAGGAAAAAGATCTTGGAGTCATTGTGGATAGTTTTCTGAAAACATCCACTCAATGTGCAACATCAATCAAAAAAAGCTAACCGTATTAGCAACCATTAGGAAAGGGACAGATAAGAAGACAGAAAATATCAGAATGCCCCTATATAAATCCCTGGTATGCCCACACTTTGAATACTGTGCGCAGTTCTGGTTGCCCCATTTCAAAAGAGATATATTAGACCTGGAACAGGTATAGAGAAGGACAACAAAAATGATTAAGGGTATGGAACAGCTTCCATTTGAAGAGAGATTAAAAAGACTGGGACTGTTCAGCTTGGAAAAGAGATGACTAAGGGTACATCTATACTACCTGCCGGATCGGCAGGTAGTGTTTCATGTATCGGGGATTGATTTATCGCGTCTTGTCTGGATGCGATAAATTGATCAGTTAATCAATGCCCGTACTCCACCTCAGCAGGAGGAGTAAGCGGAGTCAAGAGGGAAGCCGTGCCAGTCGACTCACCACCATGAGGACGGCCAGGTAAGTCGAACTATAATACTTTGACTTCAGCTACGCGACTGTAGCATTCACCTCATGAATGGTGTGGAGGAAATGAATAAAAAAAAATGTTATTTATCCCTTCACATGAACACAGGCACCAAGGGTCACCTAATGAAATTAATAAGCAACACCTTTAAAAACAAACAAAAGGAAGTACACATCTTCATACAATACACAGTCAAAAGTATGATGGGGTTCAAAAAATATTTTGATAAGTTCTTGGAAGATAGATAGCCATTCATGAACCTATTAGCAAAGGTGGTCAGGGATGCAATCCTATGACTTGGGTGTCCCTAAACCTCTGACTGCCAGAAGCTGGAACTGGACAACAGGGGATGGATCACTCAATATTTGCCCAGTTCTGTTCAGTCCTTTTGATCCATCTGGCATTGAGCACTGTTGGAAGTCAGGATACTCTGCTAGATGAACCATTGATCTGACCCAGTATGGCTATTCTTATGTTGTTAACACTGCTTCCAGCTCTGGCATCCACATTTTAAAAAGAATGCTGAAAAATTAGAGAGATTGCAGAAGAGAACCACACGAATGATTTGAGGGGCTGAAGAGAAGGCCTTGCCAGTGACAGACTTAAAGAGCTCAATCTGTTAACCTTATCAAAAATAAGATTAGACGGTGAGTTGATTATAAGTATAAGTATCCTTATGGGGGCAAAATCATGCCTTACTAAAGGGTTCTTTAACCTAATGAGAGGAAGATTTAATAAGAACCAATGGCTGGAAACAAGCCAGACAAATTCAAATTAGAAATAAGGCATACATTTTTAATAGTGACAGTGATTAACCACTGGAAAAAACTACCAAAGGAGAGATGGAGAATCCACCACCCTGATGTCTGAAAATCAAGACTGGATGCCTTTCTGGAAAATATACTTCAGTCAAACAAGTTATGGGACTCAATATGGATGAAATTCAATGGCTTGTCACACACAGGAGGTCATATTATAAATATCACAAATCTATGAAACTGAGACGTATTTAATGCTCATATAGAGCCCCACATCCAAATTACATGAAACTTTATCTACTTTTGCTGGGATTTGAACCCAAGGATCGTTAGAGCCTTTATGTTTTAAAAATCTGAGTTAAGAGTACAAAGTCAATCCTCTAACGTGCTGAATGCTGCCTCAGAATTGCAGAAGAGCTGCAAATCCCACTGACTTGAATGGGACCTAAGGGCACTTAGCACCTCAAAAGACTGGTTCCTTAAGACAAGAAATATACCGTATGATGCTTTACAAGGTCGTCTCAACAATTTTAATAGGGATTTAGCAAAATATACTTGGTTTGGCTCTTATGATTTAATTGTTTGTTATAATAATACACCATAAAACTCCTAAACCAGACTCAAGCATGTCTCACCTGGTTTGTCTGGCATTTTCTATTACACACATTAAAATGGATATATGTTTGCCCTGTATGAAGGGGAACAGCACAACTGCAGTCAGAGATTAGTTTTCCTGTATGAAAGAGCAGCCAGGAGGATATTTTCCCAGAAAAAGCTATTGAAGTTTTCTTCCATCAGGTTTTTTTTTTTTTTTTTTTTTTTGAGATCAGGAGAGATGACATTATTGAGCAGCAGCGAAGCATGGAGGGTACAATGAAGTATTCAGAGAATACTATTCCTTCAGCTGCATTCACTTGGCCAGGAATAAGTCAGTTTTCATACCTGAAGGGTGGAGCTGTCCCTTTTGCTGCAGCTCTCATTTCAATAATTCCTCCACAATATCTGCACTTATACTGGGTCTTTAAAAAGCAAAACAAGGAAACATACTGCAGGCCATGTGAAGCAGGCAGCCTACGTGGGGCTGATGAATGTGTCAACAAGGAAGATGTAGATGATTACAGAACCCTAGTACCAATTCTGCACTACTCCGGGTAGGAATAGTTGTGCAGAATTTTGCTTCACTAATTAAGAGCTAAATTACATTAAATTACCACTTTAGTGGCTCATAATTACAGTTATTACAACAAACACCAAAACCAAACAAATAAAGGATTGACCTCTTCCAAATGAAAATATGCAGCACGTCTGTCACCAGTGCCAGCTCTCTGAATTTTCAGCACCTGTCTTCATTCTCATTAATTACTTAGAATTAGGATAACAACTCCTGTTTTAATCAGACATTATCAGCCCATTGCTGAATGAAGGGCTTCCCCATTATTCATCACTTCTTCAATCTTACACTTTCCCATTCAAAATAACTGCTCTGTCAGCTCATTTTTCCATCTGGCTCACAACTGCCCTCTCCTTTGTTTGCAGTCCAGAGGCCACCATTCCAAAACCTGCTCTGACCATCTTTCATTACCTGGAATTAAGTTTACGATACATGGCCAAATGTTTAAAAACCTAGGCCTGCCTCAGACCCCTGAAGCATCTGGTAATGGCCACTATCAGGGCCTGGACAAGATGGACCTTGAATCTGATCCAGTCTGTACTTCTGGGGGAATGCAGAATTTTGCAGAAATTGATGTTGTGAGCAAAGAATTTCCTTCCCCGCCACAGAAATGGGCTGAAGTGCTGCTGGATGCCACTAGGGGCTGCTGGATTGGGCAGAGCCCAGCTCACATAAAGAAGACATTGCCAGGAGCGGGAGGGAGCTAGAGGGTTTCTGGCGGCTGCAGTTCCCAGCACACCATGAAGAAAGGAGGCAGTGGTGGTGTGCAGGAAACTCCACACAAGTGTGGGACCAAGTATCATGCTGTTTCTCCCTCTGGATCCTTGGGCTTGGAGAGGTGCGGGGAAGGTATCTGGGCAAGGCATAGGGGTGTAGGTAGCTGGGCTGGGTGGCCCCCCGTGGCTGGACTCTGGGTGGGGAGGATTGTGGGTGTCTGGCCCCCCAGCTGGGGTATGGGGGCCAAGAAACTGGAACTGGGTTGTCATAGGTGTTTCTTTAATGCTCTACTCCTGGGGGGGGCAGGGTCAGATGGGTCAGACATACATGCTGACAGGTATTTTGAAATAAAATTACCAAAATAATTGAAGCTGCATGATTATGTAGTGTTATTTTGACAAAATTTGAAGAATTTTAAAATATTGTGAGCAGAACTTTTTTTTTTTTTGGTGCAGAATTCCCCCAGGCATAAGTCTGGCAATTCTTATTTTCCAGTGTTCCTAGGTTGTCCTTCTATGACCTTTTTGGAGCCATTCTCATCTCCCTTAGAATCCAGAAAAGAGTTAATAAGTCACACTTATAAGTCAGTCAGCAAAAGCCAGGCATCATTTCTATGCAGCTCCCAATACCTGCTAGATGAGTGGGTCATTAAATACCTTGCTATCCTGTTACATGCCCTTTATATTATATATTAGGTATATAATGCACGTTTTATTGACAGATTTATTACAGAGAATCATGGACTTGCAGTAGAACTGTATTGTTTCTATTTGCTGAGTCAAGTGTTAGCTACTAATGCAAGTAAAATAACCTGCTATTTAGGTCCTACTACCCAATCACTGATACATGGTGAGAGTGAGAGCTGGGTGAATATTAAAAAACAAAACCCAAACAAAAAAAGAACAACCCACATTAGTGAGTACACTATACATGAATATCACTTTTAATTTTTAAATGAACTTGTTCTCCCTGTTCTCTATCCCCTTTTGTGTTAGATTTCCAGGAATGCGTATGGAAAATTTTTTTTTAAATTAAGTATATGAATATTCATGGCTCCTAAATTTCCAACACATCTATATGCACAATGGATGTGTTTGCACATTTTGCCATCAGGAAACAAACACTGCCATTTGACTGATCAGTCACAAATAAGCAATATCCCCAGTAAAATATTTGCTGAATAAGCCAATAAACTTGAGGAAACTGATCTGCTTACAGATATTCTGCCAGCAAAGGAGGGGGCGGGGTGGAGAAGCGCTAAATGCATCAGATGAATGGGTGATTATGCTACTGCAGCAAGGGCTGAGTGGATAAAAGTCTTGACAGATGGAATGATTTACTCAGCTCTAATAAATATTACACATTACAGGGTTATTTCATGGATTATCTCTCTTTCTAGAGGATCAAAATATTATTTAAAAACTAGATGTTATGCTGTAACTAACCGTGCATTTGAAATCTCTTTGCTAAGTACTTTGAGCAAATACCCTATAGATTCTCATTGCCTAATTACAGAGCAAGTAAGTTATTTGTGCCATTTAACAACATTTTAATAATGTAGAAGTTTCACGTTATATAGCACTTTTCATCTCAAAGTACTTCATAAAAATTGTATGCATACAGGAACAATTTAATTCACCATTGAAACATGACCCACAACAGCTTTAGAACCAGAAATAAAAAAATACTGTGTCCAGCTTAGGCTGTGGAGTGCATGTGGCACATAACTCCACAAGTTGGAATTTGACTAACACCAAGATTCAGATACCATGGTGAGGGACACAGTAGATAGGGGTCAGGTAGACAGAATGGCAAATGCTTTATTCATATAAAAAAACATGGGGCCAATAAATGGAATGTCAGTTTTATAGCTTATCAAAATGAGAACCTCCAGCAGGGCTCTGCCCCTTAATACAATGTTGAATTGATTCAATACTGAGAGAGAGAAAAGCAATATCATCAACACCATTTCCCATAGCATCTAACTTTTCCTCTGAAGTCTCATTTCACAACTGACCTAACCTGCTCTTGCTTAACTTGAAAGATCTGTCAAGATCAGAGCCAGAGGTGCAATTGCTGCAAACTATTTTGATCTATTATTAATATTAGAGGGGGACATACTTTGCAATCACATTCTTCAGGCCTAAGTGTCTGCAATATTCTATTTGTTTGTAGAATTATCTATCTCACTTACAATAAATGGAGAGTGACCTGTAACTGGATGAAAGATAAATTGACAGGCCACTTATGGGAAATACTTAGGGTAAATGGAACAGATTGGTAAGAAAAGGTAGTCTGCCCTGTTTAACATCTATAGACCCAGCATCTGAAAGAAATAATGTTGAGTTGCACATTTCATCATCCTCACACAATCCCGGATGGAATATGTTAAAAAATACATCCTTACAGAATAGAGATGTTTTGACCTTTTATATGGTAGGCAAAAATGTAGCCTTGTAAATAAGAGTCCAAGCCAATATTACAGCCTGTTGGCACAGCATAAGGGATAGCTTGGTGGTTTGAGCATTGGTTTGCTTAAACCCAGGGTTGTGAGTTCAATCTTTGAAGGGGCCATTTGGTGATTGGTCCTGCTTTAAGCAGGTGGTTGATCTAGATCTCCTGAGGTCCCTTCCTACCCTAATATTCTATGATTCTCCTTATGCATATGCACAGTGGTGAGCTGGAGCCAGTTCTATAAGGGCTTTATTTAACAAAAGCTCCAGCACTCTGCCCCAGTCCCAGCTCACTTCCCCTTCCTCATCTGAATGCTCTACCCACCTTCTCCTTCCCAACCCCCTGCTTCCTGCGAATCAGATGTTCACAGGAAGCCTGAAACAAGCGGCAGGCAGGCCAGTAAGCTGGGGGAGGGGAGGTGCAGTGGCTCCCTCCAGCCCAGCTCCTGTCCTGGCCGAGCGGTTCCTTCCAGCCTGCCACCCCCGGTCCCGGCCCCAGCCGAGTGCCCCTGACTTCGGCCCCATGGCTCCCTCCAGCCCGGCTCCTGGTCCCGGCCGAGCGCCCCTACCCCAGTCTTGTCCCAGCCCCAGCCAAGCGCCCCGAGCTTCGGCTCTGGCTGGGCCCCCGCGGTGCCAGTGCTGGTCCCAACCAAGTGGCTCCAGGCAGCGTGGTAAGGGGACAGGGAGCAGGGAGGGGTGTTGTTGGAAGAGGGCAGGGGAGTTTGGGGGGTTGTAGGGGGGGTGGATGGAGTGGGGCAATCAGAGAGCAGGGAACAGGGAGATTGAATGGGGGCAAGGGTCCTGGGGGGGGCAGTCAGGAAGGAGCAGGGGTTGGATGGGATGGCGGGGGGGCAGTCAGGGGCAGGGATTCCAGGGGCAGTCAGGGGACAGGGAGAAGGGGTGGTTGGATGGGGCAGGAGTCCCAGGGGGGCATCAGGAATGAGAGGAGGGGTTGGATAGGGCAGCAGGGGGCAGTCAGTAGACAGGGAAGAGGGGTGGATGGGGCAGGGGTCCTGGGGGGCATCAAGGAATGTGGGGGGCTGGATGGGGCAGGAGTCCCAGGGGTGGCCATGACCTCCTCATGGGGTGAGGAGGAGGGAACCTGTTAATATTTTGGCGGCTTATCACTGCATATGCAGTATTTTCCAGTTTGCCCTTATTTTAAAGGTAATGCTTTGCTGGGTTGAGTCTAGCATGCAGAACTATGTCCCCCACAATAGCTATTCAGTGCCATTTTCCACTCAGAATAAAGTAATGCATTTAAAGAGATGTGTCACCCTCCTTTATTCCTGTAATAAAAGATTTTAATCAAAGCTCACCTCTTATTTCATCACAAATGAAAGATGACCCAGTCATAACCCGCTTAGTCTCCATCAACCCATCACTTTGTTAATTGGTTTCCTCTACTCCAGTTCTATCATCATTGCCTTTTATAGCAAGCAAAGGTCAGAGTTACCATGTCATTTGACACCATCTTGCTACATAGCCTGTTCTAAACATGAATCGTGTTCATCCTTCACCAGTCCATCTGTTTATATTTCGGGTCATAGTCAGGTTATTCTAATGTGTTGTATTGCATATCTTGTTTCAGATTGGAATCCCAGGTAAATTATTGTCACCTCATAGTGCTATTCATAGAGCTTATAGTCTCAAGCCTTTCTAATTCATTGCCTGTACCTAGTGGAATGTGCTGGGACAGAAAAATCCAGAAGAAACCCCCTCTTTGTACACTTAGTTGCTATGTGTACTAATGTATTTGCTCAGTAAACAGGAGGTACCTGGAGCTACCAAACTCTGCTATGGCAACTCACCTTCCAGGACACATTCTTTTCTTCCTATATTCAATCTTTACTTAGCCCTTCAATAGGCTTCTATAGATA
Source organism: Chelonoidis abingdonii (assembly GCF_003597395.2). Lineage (NCBI taxonomy): Eukaryota > Metazoa > Chordata > Testudines > Testudinidae > Chelonoidis > Chelonoidis abingdonii. The sequence goes on along the minus strand of NC_133772.1, from coordinate 122,022,146 downwards.
TTTATATTGACACTGATACTTGTGCCACAGATTTCGTGTAGCATTCTAATATGTTTCAACTGCTCAGATCTTCTGAGGTCATGTTTTTCCAGTGTTTTAGTGTCAAGTGACTGTTGTCTAATACAGAAGCAGTGACCCATCCTTAATCTCAAGAACACAAGTGAAGTGGCTTTATTTATGTATTAAAGAAAATGCCTTTGGTAGTTAGTTCTGCAAGTCAAGAAAACAAGTTATTACAACCACCTTCAGCCAGGTTTGATAGTTCTCATGGGTTTGATGGCTCTAGAGACTGGTAATAGGAAACCAATTCTTTCTCTTGTAGCCCACCAGTGCAAAAAAGTACCTCAGGTCAGTTCTGAGTCATGACCAGAAGTTCCTCCCAGCTTACCACTGATCAGGGGGCTGTGTGAAGCCAGCTAAGGATTTGACAGAGACTGACAAGTGCCCAAAGCATCAAGCTGGCATCACCACCAGGCAGCTTCACTAAGAAGCCAAGGCATAAATTTCTACAGTTCTCTAGAGGTAGTTTTGTAGGGCAGGGTTGAGGCACAGCAGCAAGTGGGAGAAAGGGAAGATTCCAGTGCTATTCTATTCTATTTTCAGACTTACTCTGTGGATAAAGAATTTTAGTCTCCCAGCCTGTCATTCAGTGCTTTTTGACAGAACAACAGTGGCTTTCCAATATCATTTTTTCCTCTCCCCAGGCTCCATTAAATCTAAGCCAGAATGTGTTTTAGGATAGTTGAACACCCTTCAACTGATCAGGAGGACAAAGGATTTGTTCAGATGTCATAGGACTTCCATGGAAATGATGTAGGATAGAGACATTTCATTTTCAGATAGAGTTTTTCTGGGGTGTGCAGAAAAGTGGGATTCCTTTGCACTCTGCTTTTAGTAGCACACTTTAGTGCAGCAAACATTTCATTATGTTACCCCACCAGCAGAACGAAGTTTTGTAATTTTTTTCCAGGAAGCTGGACAAAAAAAAACAGAGATTGAGAAAAGAGTAAGGCCATGTCTACACTTCAAAATTATGTCAACCCAACTTGTGTCAGCATACAACCACCGTATTTATTAAATCACTTGTGTACATGTGCATGTGCACACACTTTGTTCCTTGTGAACAAAGTGTCCTCATCAGGAGCTCTTGTATCAATTGTCAGTGAGGGGTAGTGTGTGAAAACTCCAGAAAGCAAGTAACAGTGGACATAGTGTCTGTACTGACACTGCATCAGCCTAATTGCCTTGACCATGACTCTATGCTGCTCACAGAGGTGATGTTACTAAACCGGCTTAGAGAGGCATTTACATCAGTAGGAGCCAAATTTAAGTAAAGAAGCTTCCACAGTTTATGTCAACCTAATGATATAGTATAGACCAGACCTTAATAGGTAAAGGAATTTTGGAAATATCCATTGACTAGTTAGTGTGGATGTGGCCTCAATCTCACAAAACACATAGAAGGTAAAAGGGCAGGGTAAGTATTTGGAAGCAATGTGCTGACAATTTGTCTGAGCTCGGACAGATGAAATTCACTTTGGCTGCATTCAAACACTTGGTGATAATCTGCATGGCGAAGATGTCTGACAGCACTCGTAGTGGGCCAAATCATCTTTGTATAAAAGGTGCCCGTGGCTTAAGGCCTTCTCATTGTAGAACTGTTTTCAATGGCTGCTTACACATGGTTGAAGCTTCTTTTTATAGTCTATTGTGGAAGGCACCAAACTGAATTTATTTCAGTTGCTAGGATCCTGTTATAGGGGAGCTGCATTTTCTTTATATGTAATTCAGAATTAGGCAGTTCGTAAATTCACCTGCCATTCTTAGAATTCAGACTAGCCCAAGAACAGTCTGAAGAGCTAGACCTTCACACAGGTTCTTCTTTGCAGCTCGCTGGTGAGGATTTCATGCATGTTGAGGAGAACTTTCCCACCCAAAAAGAAATGGTGAATGAATTAAAAGTCATTTACTGAGTATTCAGGGGAGAGCTGAAAAGACCTGCTGCTTCTTCACTGCAGTCCAGCTCCCTCTATAACTAAATAAGCAGACATGTATTATAATAAATGCACAATTTACCAGCACTTTTCATTGTGAAGTGTTTTATCAAGGAAAATACAAAGCACAAAGTTTGGCATCAGGCACTACTGATATACAGCCACCTCTGCGGTGACAGCAGATGTCTAACAGAGGGCAGCAATAACCCACAACAGTTTAGGATAGGAAATGAAAGATGAGGCTTTATTCAAGTTGACATTGCAAAGGCATGGGGTAGTTATGCAACAAAATTAAGCTACACCTCAAACTGGAATTTGGGCTGGAGCCCAAAGTTAATAATCCTACTCTTGCAAAAAAAAAACACTGTGAGATCCTTAATAGCTATAAGCAGTCAGGACCTGGAGGTTTTTTTTGTTGTTTGGTTTTTTTAATATCACATCTCACAGATAGGAAGCATCAGCAGTATAGCACCCCTAATACGATCCTGGGGTACAGGCTCAAAAGGAAGAGTGCAACTTATTAAATCAGCAGCACCTCTTTCAGTAACACCCAAGTCCTGATTCTCTACTTCCTTGTCATTTATACCTACACAAAGTGGGTGGAAAATGCTGCCATTCTTATTTGGTGACCATTTACACCCACCTTGCACAAGGGTAAGTGATGACACAAGGTCAAGGTTGTGGACAATCAGATGCCTAGTTCCTTGGATATCTGCCATGAAGACACTGATAGTTACAGATAGCATGGCTTGTGAATTACTTACTGTGATGGCTCTCAGGCACCCAGGATTGTGAATCACCTTGTTATCTCCTTTCACTGGAAGCAGGGAGTCTTGCCCATGGTGGCTGAATGTTAAGGAGCTAACACCCCCAGCCTGTCAGCCACTCAAGCACTCTCCTCTGGACTATGCCAGTCCTTTCTTCGCTTTGCAGGTTAATAATAGGTGCACACCAGTCACAGAGTACCTTTGAATTATTCCTCTGTGATGTCCAACCCCTGACATTGGTTTTTCACAGAAATTCCAGATCCCCTGCTCCCAAAGGAGATGCATACTCCCTGTTACTAGCATTATCTAAAAATCACCACTTCTGTAAACCATGCAGCACTTATAATACGATAAAAGCGTAGGTTTATTTTAGAAAGAAAGAGTGAACTAGAAATAAAGGCGAGTGGTGGAAACAAAATCGTTACAATACCAATTTAAAAAAAAAAATCACCACAACACACTAACCTGGGTCTACACATATTAATAGTTACCTTTCCTATCTAATGAAGCAGGTTTCCCTCACAACGTTCAGTCTACTGCAGAGCTGGCTGGTTTTACAGGAACCAGGATACAGTTTTTCCCCATGAGAACAACCCTGCTCCCCAAGATATCTCCTCAGAAAAAAGATGCAGAGGGTCTCCCTCCCTCCTCTCATATACTGAGTCATAGAATATCAGGGTTGGAAGGGACCTCAGGAGATCATCTAGTCCAACCCCCTGCTCAAAGCAGAACAAATCCCCAACTAAATCACGCCAGCCAGGGCTTTGTCAAGCCTGACTTTAAAAAAACTCTCAGGAAGGAGCCCATTCCAGTGCTTCACCATCCTCCTAGTGAAAAAAAGTTTTTCCTAATATCCAACCTAAACCTCCCCCACTGCAGCTTGAGACCATTACTCCTTTGTCATAAACAGATAGTTAAGGGTTAATGTCTCTTTTACCTGTAAAGGGTTAAGAACAGGGAACAACACATGACCAGAGGACCAATCAGGAAACAAGATTTTTCATATCTCAAGGGAGGGAACTTTTGGGTGTGGGTCCTTTGTTCTGTGTCTCAGTTGCTCTCTAGGTTCTGAGGGTGATTACACTATCTCCAGGCTCTCTAATCTTCTGTTTCCAAGTTGTAAGTACAGATAGAAAAAACAATATTTGAACTCTAAGGTTCAGATCTGAGTAGGAAAGCTATGACATCCTTGTTCTGTCATCTGGTACCACTGAAAACAGCCTAGATCCATCCTCTTTGGAACCCCTTTCAGGTAGTTGAAAGCAGCTATCAAATCCCCCCGTCATTCTTCTCTTCTGCAGACTAAATAATCTCAGTTCCCTCAGCCTCTCCTCGTAAGTCATGTGCCCCAGCCCCCTAATCATTTTTGTTGTCCTCCACTGGACTCTTTCCAACTTTTCCAGACCTTTGTACTGTGGGGCCCAAAACTACACCAATGCCGAATAGAGGGGCATCATCACATCCCTCGATCTGCTGGCAGTGCTCCTACTTATACAGCCCAAAATGCCATTAGCCTTCTTGGCAACAAGGACACGCTGTTGACTCCTATCCAGCTTCTTGTCCACTGTAATCCCTAGGTCGTTTTCTGCAGAACTGTTGCCCAGTCATTCAGTGCCTAGTCTGTAGCAGTGCATGGGATTTTTATGTCCTAAGTGCTAGACTCTGCACTTGTCCTTGTTGAACCTCATCAGATTTCTTTTGGCACAATCCTCTAATTTGTTTGGGTCCCACTGTATCCTATCCCTACCCTCCAGGGTATCTACCTCCCCCTCCACCCCAGTTTAGTATCATCTGCAAATCAGTCTGTTTTTATTCACAGAGAGGGCAAAACCACTATCTGGTGTAATGTTCCTTTTTTACCTCCAGGCAGAGGCGGTGCTAGCCCATTGGTGGCCCTAAACAGGAATATTTTTGTCCCTCTCCCACACACCACAAACTAAAAAAGCAAAATCATAGACTAAGGTCAGAACGGACCATTATGATCATCTAAGTCTGACCTCCTGCACAATGCAGGCCACAGAATCTCACCCACCCACTCCTGTATCAAACTTGTGTCTGAGACATTGAAGTCCTCAAATCATGATTTAAAGACTTCAAAGTGCAGAAAATCTTAAAGCAAGTGACCCGTGCCCACGCTGCAGAGGAAGGCAAAAAAAAACCCAGGGGGAAAAAGCCCCTGGAGGAATTCCTTCCCTACCCCAAATATGGCGATCAGCTGAACCCTGAGCATGTGGGCAAGACTCACTAGAGAAAGAATTCTCTGCAGTAACTCAGATCCCACCCCATCTAACATCCCATCACAAGCCATTGGGCATATTTACTGCTAGTAGTCAAAGACGAAATAATTGCCAAAATTAGGCTAACCCATTATACAATACCCTCCATAAACTTATCAAGCTTAGTCTTGAAGCCAGATATGTCTTCCCACCCCCACTACTCCCCTTGGAAGGCTGTTCTAGAATTTCTGTCCTCTGATGATTAGAAACTTTCATCTAATTTCAAGTCTAAACTTCTTGATAGCCAGTTTATATCCATTTGTTCTTGTGTCCACATTGGTACTGAGCTTAAATAATTCCTCTCCCTCCGTGATATTTATTCCTATGATATGTTTATAGAGAGCAGTCATATCTCCCCTCAGCCTTCTTTTGGTTAGGCTAAACAAGCCAAGCTCTTTGAGTCTCCTTTTATATGACAGGTTTTCCATTCCTCGGATCATCCTAGTAGCCCTTCTCTGAATCTGTTTCATGTTTAAGAAGGATGAATTCAAACTGGGAGACCAGAACTGCACACAGTATTCCAGATGAGGTCTCACCAGTGCCTTGTATAATGGTATTAACACTTCCTTATCTCTACTGGAAATACCTCGCCTGATGCATCCCAAGACCGCACATTAGCTTTTTTCATCAGCCATATCACATTGGCGGCTCATAGTCATCCTGTGATCAACCAATACTCCAGGTCCTTCTCCTCCTCTGTTACTTCCAACTGATGCCTCCCCAGCTTATAACAATAGTTCTTGTTATTAATCCCTAAATGCATGACCTTGCACTTTTCACTATTAAATTTCATCCTATTACTATTACTCCAGTTTACAAGGTCATCCAGATCTTCCTGTATGATATCCCGTCCTTCTCTGTATTGGCAATACCTCCCAGCTTTGTGTCATCCGCAAACTTTATTAGCACATTCCACTTTTTGTGCCAAGGTCAGTAATAAAAAGATTAAATAAGATTGGTCCCAAAACCAGTCCCTGAGGAACTCCACTAGTAACCTCCCTCCAGCCTGACAATTCACCTTTCAGTATGACCCGTTGTAGTCTCCCCTTTAACCAGTTCCTTATCCACCTTTCAATTTTCATATTGATCCCCATCTTTTCCAATTTAGCTAATAATTCCCCATGTGGAACCGTATCAAATGCCTTACTGAAATCGAGGTAAATTAGATCCACTGCATTTCCTTTGTCTAAAAAAATCTGTTACTTTCTCAAAGAAGGAGATCAGGTTGGTTTGGCATGATCTACTTTTTGGAAAACCATGTTGTATTTTGTCCCAATTACCATTGGCCTCAATATCCTTGACTACTTTTTCCTTCAATTTTTTTTCCAAGGCCTTGCATACTACAGATGTCAAACTGACAGGCCTGTAGTTGCCTGGATCATGTTTTTTCCCTTTCTTAAAGATAGGAACTATGTTAGCAATTCTCCAGTCATGCGGTACAACCCCTGAGTTTACAGATTCATTAAAAATTCTTGCCAATGAGCTTGCAATTTCATGTGCCAGATCCTTTAATATTCTTGGATGAAGATTATCTGGGCCCCCTGATTTTGTCCCATTAAGCTGTTCGAGTTTGGCTTCTACCTTGGATGTTGTAATATCTACCTCCATATCCTCATTCCTATTGTCATCCTACCATTATCCCTAAGCTCCTCATTAAAGACTGAGGCAAAGTATTTGTTTAGATATTGGGCCATGCCTATATTATCCTTAACCTCCACTCCATCTTCAGTGTTTAGCGGTCTCACTTCTTCTTTCTTTGTTTTCTTCTTATTTATATGGCTGTAGAACCTTTTACTATTGGTTTTAATTCCCTTTGCAAGGTCCAACTCTACATGGCTTTGGCCTCTCTAACTTTATCCCTACATGTTCTGACCTCAATAAGGTAACTTTCCTTGCTGATCACTCCCATCTTCCATTCCTTGTAGGCTTTCTGCTTTTTTTTTTTTTTAAATCACCTCATAGATTCATAGACTAAGGTCAGAAGGGACCATTATGATCATCTAGTCTGACCTCCTGCACAATGCAGGCCACAAAATCTCAGCCACCCACTCCTGTAACAAACCTCTATCCTATGTCTGAGTTATTGAAGTCCTCAAATTGTAGTTTGAAGACTTCAAGCTGCAGAGAATCCTCCAGCAAGAGACCCATGGCCCATGCTGCAGAAGAAGGCGAAAAACCTCCAGGGCCTCTGCCTCACCTCTCTGACATGCTTGCTCATCCAGCTTGGTCTACAACTCCTGCCTATGAATTTTTTCCCTTTTCTTGTGATGCAGGCTTCTGATTGTTTCTGCAAACTTTGACTTGAAGTAATTCCAGGCTTCCTCCACCTTTAGATCCCCAAGTTCTTCAGACCAATCCAGTTCCCTAACTAATTTCCTTAATTCTTTAAAGTTAGCCCTTTTGAAATCAAAAATCCTAATCCCAGATCTATTTTTGTTTATCCTTCCACTTAGTTTATATGCTGGCCACCCTGCGCTGCTCAAGGACATAAGCAATTGCTTAGCCTGCCTACGCCTAGCGCCAGCACAGCCTCCAGGTGGTCTCAATTGTTTGCACTTGTCTTTGATGGTTTTCCATTGATGCTCCATCCCAAGACTACATCTGAACAACTGAGCTTTGCATTACATCACCAGCTAACCAGGGTGGATTGGCAACTCTCTCATGCTTGAATGGGCCATCACTGAGACGTCTTGTCCCCTGTTGACTAACTTTTACTTCAAGTCCATAAAGCATACTTTCAATATGTCATAAACAGATAGTAGGAGTTAATAGAACAGAAGTACTTTATATCTCTTTTGACTGTAAAGGGTTAACAAGTTCAGTAAGCCTGGCTCTCACCTGACCAGAGGACCAATCAGGGGACAGGATACTTTCAAATCTTGAGGGAGGGAAGAGTCTGTGTGTTGGCTGTTAGTTTTTGGTTGTTGTTCCTCTTGGGGTCAGGGGACCAGACATGACAACCAGTTTCTCTCCAATCTCTCCAATACAGGCTCTTATAAGTTCAGAATAGTGAGTACTAGGTAGATAAGGGCGAGTTATGTTTGTTTCTTTATTTGCAAATGTGTATTTGGCTGGATGAGTTCAAATTTGTATTTTACTGAAAGGATTTTAATTTACTTGTATACTTTAGGCTGGGAGGTTTCCAGTGTCTATAGCTGAAAGACTCTGTACCTATTCCATTTTAAATGTACATAGATATGTTTACTGTTTTTCTCTCTTTAATTTACAGTTTCTTGTTTAAAGACCTGATTGTTTTTTATTCTAGTGTGAGACCCCAGGGGACGAGGTTTGGATTCACCAGGGACTTGGTGGGAGAAGGAGGGAGGGGAGAGAAAGGCTAATTTCTCTCTGTGTCAGGTTACTGTCTCTCTCAGGAGAGTCTGGAGAGGGAGAGAGAAGGAGGGGGGAAGATGCATTTTCCTCTCTGTTTAAGATTCAAGGTTTGAATCACAGTGATCTTCCAGGGTAACCCAGAGAGGGGAAGCCTGGGAGAGGCCCGGTGGGGGGAAAGGGTTTACTTTCCTTGTGGTAAGATCCAGAGGGTCTGGGTCTTGGGGTTCCCCGGGCAAGGTCTTGGGGGGACCAGAGTATACCAGGCACTGGAATTCCTGGTTGGTGGCAGCACTACAGATTCTAAGCTGGTAATCAAGCTTAGAGGAATTCATGCTGGTACCTCATCTTTTGGACGCTAAGGTTCAGAGTGGGGAATTGTACCATGACACAATATAAATACAGGATTCCTTAAATATTACCCATAAATACATCTCATAATGATTATGAATCTTGACAAGTGACAAGCTTTCATGTTACTCTTTATGGATAAATACTCTGCAAGATATACGTTTAGTCTAGAGAGTTTGTCAGGTCTGAGATGACAATTGTTTGGCAAAGGTTCCACTGTTCTTTGCAAAGAACCTCTATGTCACACTTACTACAGGGAAAATTTTGCCACCTCCTCCGTAGCTATGGGCTGCAAATGAAGCAGAACTAGAGTAGCCTTCTGATGCATGAGGGCTGGGGGAGATGGCAGGACTGGGACGAAATCTTTCAACACTGAAGTAAATGGGAGTTTTGAAATTGACTTCAGTAGACGCAGGATCAGACCCCAGCAGAGTTCATGCTACGAGCCCATGCTCTTGGTACACCATGGAGCCCTGTTTCATGGGGGTTCCCTGTACAGATCCACTGGCATTGTGCTTTATGAAGTGGACCTAGGTGGCAAAGAAGGATTCTTAACCCATGCTGATCCCTACCAACCTGGTTCATTGAGGGCTAGATGGACTTTGCAGAACATTTAGCACCAAGTTTATAATTATTTAAGGTCTCTCCCATGTTCTCTTCCCATTCCATAAGTCTTTCTTCTTCTTCCATTCCCTGTAGTTCTGTGTCTACCTGTTGGATTGCTGAGAACCAGTTCTGGAAATGCAGCAGTCCTAAAACATTAGTCACTATTCTATCAGTGTCACAAGGGTTCTCAAGCCAATGCTTTTAAGACTAAGAAAACTGTCAGTCAACATGCTCTATAATAATTCTCTTGGTTCCAGCAAGCCAATGGATTAAATAAGACATTCCATTCATACTACTCATACCACCTTAGTTTTGTCAGGCTGGTGTGAGGATATCTTTCCTAGGAGTGTCCCAAAATTAAGCGATTCATGTATATGCTACTTCGGGTCAGTAAATCAATTCAACCTCCATCAAGAAATGCTTTTCATCATATAATTCCGATAGAGCCGTGTATATTTATAGTATTTTACAGACAAGTAAGAGACAATGGGGCTGATTCTGATCTCACTGACATTGGTGTAAATCAGAAGTAACTCCATTGAAATCAATTGAGCTGACGTGTAAAGCTAGTGATAAGGAGATCAAAATCAGGCCTACTATCCTTGCGCTGAAGAGCTTTAACTTGAGACATGATGTCAGAAACATAGACAAAGTAAAAGGAAATAAGGTTTAGGTACTTGTGTGCTATGGTGTTGGGGGCTACATAAGTACCTAACAAGGACAGGGGAAAAGGACAAGAGCGATAACAACATAATGCAGCTGCTGGAGATGCTGATGCACACGTCATGTGAGTTAAGGATGAAATCCTGGCCCCACTGACTACAATGGAGCTTTGTAATTGACTTCAATGGGGCCAGGATTTCATCTAATTTTTTACATACTTCTAATCACTAATTCATTAGGAAAAAGCTATGTTTGAATTTGTGCAACAGTGATGACTACTTAATGCCTAGAAAATGGATTAGCATTTCTATAGAATCATTCTGCTGACAGCTGGGGGGAGAGGAGGGCGAGAATAACCTACAAAACTTTTAAGTCTAGAAACATTTCCAGGACAGTCACTTAATTTATGCCATTTATTCCATCTTTACTCATTTCCCAGTCTCTCTCTCACTATTCCAGACAATCTCTCATCCATACAAGGAAGCGTAAACAATCAGCTCAGGTCTAAATTAAAAATTAATTCTGGTTTACAGGTATCACCAGTTCCAGAGATATTCCATTCCCTACACGTACAATAAGTAATGCTGCTAAAATTGGGAATATCTCTCGCATCTGAATGAACCACTGAATTAAAAGTTTATATAATCTATCATTCATGATTATGAATGTTGGTAATATAATCTGTTATACTTGCTAAAATATGAATGACCATAATGATTTTTTGTAACTGATCTATTTTATTCATGTAAAAACAAATTTTTATATTGACAATCTATGTTGTGCCTCTTCCCCAGCCAAAAATACTGACCAGGACTTCTACTCAGTAAGGCCAACAAAGCAAAACAAAAGTAGTACAGCCATCTGGAGATAAGAGGAATAAAAAAAAAAAAAGGGACTGGAAACATTTCAAAAACCTGAACTATAGCAATTTTTTTGTCCATCTTACTAAACTTACCACTCTCTCTACCTTGGAAGGAGATGCAGTGTGCAAAATCTCTGGAAGATAAGTTTGTTTTTGGAAAAATTGGGCAGTGAGGATGTTTTGAAAAAAAATTGCACTAACTTCAACTTTAAAACTATGGAGTGACTGCTACCTCTCCCTTATAATGAGAGAGGCAAGGTAGTATCTTCTGTTGGACCAGCTTCTGCTGGTGGGTCAGAGAGAGACAGACAGACACGCCCTGGGGGCAGGGAGGGGGCGCAGTTGGGATGGGGACTTCAGGGAAGGGGTTGGAATGGAGGCAGGGAAGGAGTGGGAAGAGGTGGGGCAGGGCTGGGGCCTCATGAAAAGGGTGTAGTGGGGGCAGGGCCAGGGGCAGCAAGGGGCTGTGTGTCAGTGATGTGGCCCTCGGGCCAATGAACTAGTCTTCATGTGGCCCTCATGGTCATTAGAGTTTGGGACCCCTGCTTTAGAGCTACACAGAGCTCTTCTTTAGGTCTCCCTTACAGCAACATGTGTGGAGAAGTAGCAGAAGCGACCTCTCCACACCCTGGGTGGGGGGCCCAATGGCACCCAAACCTTGACACTGTCCCCCCCACCCCCGAGGCCCTGCTACCAGCTTGCTCTTCTCCACCGCCTCCCCCTGTCACTCATCCTTATAACCAGTAAAAAGTGATGGGGCTATGACCCCCTGGTCCCCCTCTCCCCACCCCATTCCAGCACCTCTGCATATGTGAGGTATTTCTCCAAGTAAGCTGTGCAACCCCTAGAAGACAGTGCTTCTAGCATGCATCTGCTCTGACCTAGAGAAGCACTAGCAGAGGCAATGCCAACTTCTATATGAAATATGTGATTTCAGTCTAGTGTTGCACGTCTATGAGCACTAAATTCTCTTGAAAAGGTAAGCTGTGAGATATTGTGTATGTAATATGATGTAATGGCTGCCACAGACCAGCGTCATGAATTAATTACTGAGCACATGCATAGGCAGTAGTTACCAGAGCCTGGGGCAACTCTAAATCATAGTCAAGAACTCTTAACCTGGTGTGACGCATAGCCAGAAAGGGTTAAGCAGCTTGCATACAAGTTGACTCAGGGTTTGGCTACACTTACAGCTGTACAGCGCTGGGAGTTAAAGCTATCTTCGTACAGCTGTGTAGGGAAAGTGCTGCAGTGTGGCCACACTGACAGCTACCAGCGCTGCAGTGTGGCCACATTTGCAGCGGTGTTTGGGAGTGGTGCATTATGGGCAGCTATCCCAGCGTTCAAGTCTGCAACATGCTTTTCAAAAGAGAGGGGTGGGGTGGAGTGTGACAGGGAGTGTGGGGGAGACAGAGAGAGTGGATTTTTGGAGCTGACACTGTCAGCACCCTGCCTTGCAAGTTCTAAGGACTTGAAGATACACAGCACCAACCTTCAATCATTTTAAAAGTTTCGACCCCCTTCCCTCACCCTTCTCTCATTCACTAAATGCAAATAGCCTTCAGACCAGATAAGCAGCTGTCCAAAATGGACCCCTCCCTGCCCCTCCTCCAGGCTGCTTCTCTCCTCAAGCAAATACTAGCTGTGGACATTCCAAAGGAATCCCCCTGCCTGCCTCTGCTTGAGCAAACAGTAGCTGTGTTTGTTTTTTAGATAAGCAGTTCCGGGAGCCCCGAGTTCACAAAAAAACAAAGAGAGGCATCACAACAAAACAAAGAGTGTTATCTTTACTTAAAAAGCGTTATGGGAAGGTTCTGGAGGTCAGTTACAGCATAGTAAGATTAATCACTGTTCACACTGGCACCCCAGCGCTGCAAGAGCAGCGCTATAATCATTATTCCCCAGGCCGAGGTGGAGTACAGCCAGCGCTGTAGCCAGGGAGATACAGCGCTATATGTGCCTTGCCAGTGCGGACGGGGAGTAAGTTACAGCACTGTGAAGCCACCACCAGTACTGTAACTCTCCAGTATAGCCAAGCCTCAGAGTCAACCTTTAGAGACATGTTAGATAAGCTAGAACTTTGAAATGCAAACCTGTATCACTAGAAATTAAAGGTGATACTAATTGTATGTGTTTACTTATATCTTGTTTCAGAGAGGTACAAATTATCTTATGTAATGATTAACAGTGTAATCAAACAGTCCCTGTCTATGCTGTATTCTGTTCAGAGATCAAAAGGACATCTTAAACATTTAAATGAACTGTAAATAGGATATCACTGTATTCACTTCTCTTTGAAATGTAGAGCAAATCATCTGCAAATGGTGGAAAAATAGGCAATTGCCTTATGTTAATCTGTGGAGATAATTACCTGTGATACTTAGGAAATGGGTCCACTTCAAAGTCCCCATGAGTGACTATTGTTTGCTGAAGGACTCCGAACTGTCACAAAAGTGCCTGAAACTGTATAAAAGACCTTTGGGTCCCAATTCTTTTTTTATCTCAGATCTGCTTGAGGTTTCATGCAGGACAGTCTAAGCCATAAGGACTGAGATCCCAGTCCTGACTGGACCACCCTAGAACATAAACGTAAGAATGGTCCATCCAGCCCAATATCCGGTCTACTGACAGCGACCAACGCCAGGTGTCCCAGAGAGAGTGAACCTAACAGATAATGATCAAGTGATCTCTCTCCTGCCATCCATCTCCATCCTCTGACAAATAGAGGCTAGGGACACCATTCCTTACCCATCCTGGCTAATAGCCATTAATAGACTTAACCATCATGAATTTATCCAGTTCTCTTTTAAACACTGTTATAGTCCTAGCCTTCACAACCTCATTAGTCACTGGGTTATAGTCCAATGACTGCTGCTTGAGCAACTGGTACAGGAAACCCACAAGAGGAGAAGGCAATTCTGATTTGTTCCTGAGTGGAGCGCCAGATCTGGTGCAAGAGGTAACTAAACAGGATCACTTGGAAATAAGTTGACCATAATACTGACCCACTTGTGAACAGGGACTGCTAACAGGAGTTTTTCGCAAGGGAGTTCTCCAGGTGAAGGAGGAGCAAGACAGCACCCTTAGGGTAAGTGACTGTTGTATGTTTTGTGTCTGGGGGTTACTTGCTGGTGTGCTGAGCTTGTTTGTCTGGTTGGTTGTGTTTGAAGGACTGTGTGCTGTGGCTGCCAGTTTGGAAGCTGTGAGCTCAAAAGTTAAGGTTTCGAAAGCTAGAAGCCTCTTGTTAATTGCTGTTGCCTTAGTCAGTAGGTAATCAAGAAGGGCTATCAAGAGGCCAGGGCTTTAAGCAGTGCGCAAGCGACCAGGAGCTTGTTGAACAGGGTTGCTAACAGAGGAGTTTTAGCAAGGAGATTGGGAAGGGGAAGGTTCACTTGCTGTTTCTTCTAAAACCTGTAAACTAACACCTCATTCAAAATTCTTGATATTAACAATACGCCTTTCATTAACTTAGGTAGATGCAGGAAGACAATACAGGCAAGCCCGCACAGCCAGAGTGGGGCTATCTAGTTTATTGCGCTGAGTGCACGCATGGTATGTTTACCTGCCCTGTGGTGGGTGTGTGTATGTCGCTGCATCTCTGACTGCAAGGCGCTCTCTGGCCCTCAGAAACGCATTACAGGCTTTGGAAGCCAAGGGGTTGGAACTGGAGATGCAAAAGGAGGGCCGAGAGGTATGTTGACTGGGCTTTCTGGGACCTGTAGAATTGTCCCCCCTCTGGTCAGACAGTCCCTTGTGCTGTTGAGGAGGATGAAAAGAACCCAGGGAAGCAGAAGCAGATCACCTACGCGGGAGCAGAGGAAACCTTCCCATAGTTAGGGACCCCTGCCAGTATCAGATGGTTGTTAGGGTAATCCTCTCGACTGAGGGTACCGTCTTCTGGGAAGGGAGTCCAGTCACTTAGGAACGGATTGGTGTAGTAATGGGAGATTCGAATCGTTAGAAACATAGATAGCTAGGGTTTGTGATGACGCAGAGAAGAGAACCATTGGTTGAGCTTCTGCCTGTGGCGAGGTTGTGGATACTCTCGAGGCAGCTGGATAGACTTATGTGTAGTCTGGGAGATAGCCAGTGGTCGTGGTACATGTTCGGTAACCATGTGACATAGGGAAGGGTAGGAGAGACATCCTGGAGCCAGATATATGTGCTAGGGAAGAGACTGAATACCAGGACCTTTATTGGTAGCATTCTCAGAATGTCCCAGTTCATGTGAGCCAGGTAAGAGGCAGAGCTTCAGAGTCTCCAATGCTGTGGATGAGACGAATGGGTGTGAAGGAGGGGTTTAGATTCATTAGGACTGAGGCAAACTTTTTGGATTGTGGTGGAGCCTATACTGGAGAGATGGGGCTCTCACCTAAACCAAAGTGGAAACCAGACTTCTGGCACTAAACATTAAAAAGGTTTGGCCAGAGCAGTTTTTAAACTAGCAGATGTGGGGGAAGCCCCCGAAACCTTGGCTGCAAAGGGCTCATTGGATTTGGACAGAGACTTCTCTTAAAACGAGTCTGAGTTATAAGAGATTCATTAGGTTTTAGTCAGGAAGCAGAGGATGAAGCGGATAATGTAAGGGCCAGATCAGACTAGAAACATTCCCAAAGAATTGGGACATAATCAGAAAAGGGCAGACACATAAACAAGGGAACAGTTTTTAAAGCTTGTAACAATGCTAGAAGTTAAAAATAAGATGGATGAACAGAGTGCCTTTGTGTAAGGAGGCATATTGATGTAATAGGCATTACAGAACCTGGGCGTGAGGACAAACAATGGTACCATCAAATTCAGAAAATAGAACATGTCGTGCAGGGAGGAGAGTTGGCACTATAGTGAAAAAAATGATGACTGCAAATGAAGTGAAAAATCTTAATTGACTCCACATGTTGCATAGAATCTCTATGGATAGTATTTTAAATTCATGATCTAATAGAATTTAACCATTAGGGATCTGATTCATCGGACCACTGTTGGCCAGAACAGTGATAGGATGAGAATAGCCTAGGGAAATTAGAGAGGCTAACAAAATTAAAGAACTCAATATACTGGGAGATTTGTCAAGTTATCCCATATTGACTGGGAACATGTCACCAGTCAGGGCGGAAATGCAGAGGAAAATTTTCTGCATACTTTAAATTGAACTGCTTTGGAGCAGTGGTAAGGACACCACAAGGGAGAGGCAATCTCTGATTTAAGTCTGAGGCGTGCGCAGGAAGCTAGTCCAAGAGGTAACTAAACGGATCCACTTGAGAAGTGATGACCATAATATAACAACATTAATGTCCTGTGGTGGAAGAACATCTTACAGCCAACAACTGTGCATTTATTTCAAAAGGAGGGAACTATGCAAAATGAGGGGATTAGTTAACAAAATAAAAAGTACAGTGACCTAAAAGTGAAAATCCCAGCAAGCTGGCATGAGCGCTTTTAAGACACCAGAATAGAGGCCCACCTTCAATGGTAATACCCCAAATTAAGCAACGCACAGTAAAAAAACTAAAAGCCACCGTGGCTTAACACTACATAAAAGCAGTGAAAGATATAAAAAGGCATCTATTTTTAAAAAATGGAGTCAATCTGTGAGGTAAATAGAAGGAAGCATAACATACTGGCTTGTCTTATTACAATTTTTACACTTAATTTATCAAGAGGATTTGGAAGAACAGTTAGGCAAAACCCAAAATGTATAACACAATGTTTTTAAGTATATCCGAAGCAGGAAAGCCTGCTCAACAACAATGGGGCCCCTGTGGATGATTCAAAGATCAAAAGGAAGCACTTAAAGACGATAAAGTCACTTGCAGAGAAACTAATGGATTCTTGCTTATCAGTCTTCAAAGCTGAGGGATGGTTAGGAGATTCCAACACTGAGAAATTTGCAGATGATACTAAACTGTTCAGATGAGTAAGTCCAAAGCAGACTGTGAGAACTTCAAAAAGATCTCACAAACTAAGTGATTGGGCACAAATGGCAAATGAAATTTAATGTGATAAATGTAAAGTAATGCACACCTCTGGAAAAAAATAACCCTAACTATACATACAATTGATGGGGGTTAATTTAGCTACAATGACTTCAGGAAAAGATCTTTGGGTCATCCGTGGATAGTTCTTCTGAAGACGTCCATGCTCAGTTATGAGGGCAGTCAAAAAAGCAAACAGATGTTAGTGACATTAAAAAGGGGATAGAGAATAAGACGGAATTATATTATTGCCCTATATAAATAATGTGTATGCACACATCTGGAATACTGCTTACAGATGTGTCTTCTCTTCAAAAAAATATACTGACTAGAAAGGTTCAGAAAGGCGCAACTAAATGATGAGGGGTTTCGGAAACGATTCCCCTATGAGGCAAGATTAAAGAGGTAGTGACTCTTACAGTCTTGGAAAAGAGAGACAAGGGGGGATATGATTAGAGGTATATAAATCATGAGTGATGTGGAGAAAGTAGATTAAGGAAAGTTATTTACTTATTCCCATAAGTATTAAACTAGGGGGGCCACCAAATGAATTAATAGGCAGCAGGGTTTAAAACAAATAAAAGGAAGTTCTTCTCACACAGCACACAGTCAACTTGTGGAACTCCTTACCTGAG
>NC_133772.1:121818934-122004665 GCF_003597395.2 Chelonoidis abingdonii | reverse complement strand
CTCAGCGTAGGGTATCCAACGTTGCTGTGTGCTGTGTGAAGAAGAACTTCCTTTTTTTGTTTTAAACCTGCTGCCTATTAATTCATTTGGTGGCCATCTCTCTCTATTTATCCACATTAAATTTCATTTGCCATTTTGTTGCCCAATCACTTAGTTTTGTGAGATCTTTTTGAAGTTCTTCACAGTCTGCTTTGGACTTAACTATCTTGAACAGTTTAGTATCATCTGCAAACTTTCTCAGGTTTGGGAATCTCCCTAACATCCTCAGCTGTGAAGACTGAAGCAAAGAATCCATTTAGTTTCTCTGCAGTGACTTTATCGTCTTTAAGTGCTCCTTTTGTATCTTGATCATCCAGGGGCCCCATTGGTTGTTTAGCAGGCTTCCTGCTTCGGATATACTTAAAAACATTGTGTTATTACCTTTTGAGGTTTTGCCTAACTGTTCTTCAAACTCCTCTTTGATAAATTAAGTGTAAAAATGTAATAAGACAAGCCAGTATTTATGCTCCTTTCTATTTACCTCACTAGGATTTGACTTCCATTTTTTAAAAAGATGCCTTTTTATATCTTTCACTGCTTCTTTTATGTAGTTGTTAAGCCACGGTGGCTCTTTTAGTTTTTTTACTGCGTTGCTTAATTTGGGGTATACATTGAAGGTGGGCCTCTATTCTGGTGTCTTTAAAAAGCGTCCATGCAGCTTGCTGGGATTTCACTTTAGTCACTGTACTTTTTATTTTCTGTTTAACTAATCCCCTCATTTTTGCATAGTTCCCCTTTTTGAAATTAAATGCCACAGTGTTGGGCTGTTGAGATGTTCTTCCCACCACAGGGACATTAAATGTTGTTATATTATGGTCACTACTTCCAAGTGGTCCTGTTATAGTTACCTCTTGGACTAGCTCCTGCGCACCACTCAGGACTAAATCAAGAGTTGCCTCTCCCCTTGTGGGTTCCTGTACCAGCTGCTCCAAGAAGCAGTCATTTAAAGTATTGAGAAATTTTATCTCTGCATTTCGTCCTGAGGTGACATGTTCCCAGTCAATATGGGGATAACTGAAATCTCCCAGTATTATTGAGTTCTTAATTTTGTTAGCCTCTCTAATTTCCCTTAGCATTTCATCATCACTATCACTGTTCTGGCCAAGTGGTCGATAATAGATCCCTAATGTTAAATTCTTATTAGATCATGAAATTACTATCCATAGAGATTCTATGCAACATGTGGATTCAATTAAGATTTTTACTTCATTTGAGTCTACATTTTCTTTCACATATAGTGCCACTCTCCTCCCCCTGCACGACCTGTTCTATTTTTCTGATATATTGATTGGGTACCATTGTTTGTCCTCAGTCCGCCAGGTTTCTGTGATGCCTATTACATCAATATCCTCCTTTATCACAAGGCACTCTAGTTCACCCATCTTATTATTTAGACTTCTAGCATTTGTTTACAAGCACTTTAAAAACTTGTCCTTGTTTATGTGTCTGCCCTTTTCTGATATGTCCAATTCTTTGGGAATGTTTCTAGTCTGATCTGGCCCTTACATTATCCGCTTCCATCCTCTGCTCCTGACTAAAACCTAGAGAATCTCTATCAATAGACTCTCCTTTAAGAGAAGTCTCTGTCCAATCCATGAGCTCCTCTGCAGCAGTCGGCTCCCCCACATCTGCTAGTTTAAAAACTGCTCTGCAACCTTTTTAATGTTAAGTGCCAGAAGTCTGGTTCCACTTTGGTTTAGGTGGAGCCCATCTCTCCAGTATAGGCTCCACCACATCCCAAAAGTTTGCCCAGTTCCTAATGAATCTAAACCCCTCCTCTCTACACCCATCGTCTCATCCACGCATTGAGACTCTGAAGCTCTGCCTGCTTACCTGGCCCTGCACATGGAACTGGGAGCATTTCTGAGAATGCTACCATAAAGGTCCTGGATTTCAGTCTCTTCCCTAGCAGCCTATATCTGGCCTCCAGGATGTCTCTCCTACCCTTCCCTATGTCACTGGTACCGACATGTACCACGACCACTGGCTTCTCCCCAGAACTACACATAAGTCTATCCAGCTGCCTCGAGAGATCCACAACCTTCGCACCAGGCAGGCAAGTCAACCAATGGTTCTCCTGGTCATCACAAACCCAGCTATCTATGTTTCTAACGATCGAATCTCCCATTACTAACACCATCCTTTCCCTAGTGACTGGAGTTCCCTTCCCAGAAGAGGTACCCTCAGTGCGAGAGGATACCCTAACACCATCTGGAAGGAGGGTCCCAACTATGGGAAGGTTTCCCTCTGCTCCCGTTGACTGCTCTGCTTCCCTGGGTCTTTCATCCTCCTCAACAGCACAAGGGCTGTCTGACCAGAGGGGGGACAATTCTACAGTGTCCCGGAAAGCCTCATCAACATACCTCTCTGCCTCCCTTTGCTCCTCCAGTTCCACCACCTTGGCTTCCAAAGCCTGTATGCGGTTTCTGAGGGCCAGGAGCGCCTTGCACAGAATGCACACATACTCCACCCACCCACAGGGCAGGTAAACATACATGCTGCACTCAGCGCAATAAACTAGATAGCCCCACTCTGCTGTGGGGCTTCTGCCTGTATTGTCTCCTGCAGCTACCTAGTTAATGAAAGGGTTTTGTTTAATTCAAGAAGTTTTGAATGTAGTTTAGTTTACAGGTTTTAAAGAACAGCAAGTGAACCTTTCCCCCTTCCCAACTCCCTTGCAAAACTCTCTGTTAGCAACCCCTGTTCACAAAGCTCCCTGGTCGCTTGCGCACTGCTTTATAAAGCCCTGGCCTTCTTGATAGCCCTTCTTGATTAGCCTACTGACTAAGGCACAGCCAATTAACAGAGGCTTCTAGCTTTCAAACCTTACTTTGAAGCTCACAGCTTCCAACTGGCAGCCACAGCACACAGTCCTTCAAACAACCAACCAGACAAACAAGCTCAGCACACAGCAAGTAACCCCCAGACACAAACACATACAAACAGTCACTTACCCTAAGGGTGCTGTCTTTGCTCCTCCTTCACCTGGAGAACTCCCTTGCGAAACTCCCTGTTAGCAGTCCCTGTTCACAAAGCTGGGTCACTATTATGGTCACTATTTCCAAGTGATCCTGTTATAGTTACCTCTTGCACCAGATCCTGCGCTCCACTCAGGACTAAATCGAGAATTGCCTCTCCTCTTGTGGGTTCCTGTACCAGTTGCTCCAAGCAGCAGTCATTGGACTATAACCCATGCACTAATTCTGAAAGGACTCTTTGCAACTACAAAAGCTGACCATCTCTGCTATGAATCTGAATCTCGAGAATTGTACTTATGTCTGTATGCATATTGATCTTTTAACCAATACTCACTCTTTTCTTTCTTTATAAATTTTAGTTTAGTTAATAAGAATTGGCTGTAAGCACGTATTCGGGTAAGATCTGGAATATTCATTAACCTGGGAGGCAATGTGTCTGATCCTTTGGGATTGGTAGAATTTTTTTATACGATGAATAAGATTTTCAGTAATCCTCATCATATTTGACTTGGGTGTCTGGATGGAGGCCTCAAGGTGGGTTACTTTAAGGGGGTTGTGTTGTTGGCTTCTGGGTAACCAGTGAGGTGTTATAGAAGGTGTTTTGTGCTGGCTTCGTAAATTTAAGTATTGGAATATTCCCAGCTTTGGGGATTGCTTGCCTCATTCTTTGCAGTTGACCATAACTGAGTGATCTCAGTTGGCTCCCCAGTCACACTTGGATTTCTTTAATTATGCTAAGAGCAGTTTCCAGAGTGTGATCTGCAGAACAGTTGCTGGTGGTCTTGGAAAGCTGGCTAATCACACGATGCTACCTCTTCTACTTGTATCCTTCTATTTGTGTCCAGGTTCTAGCTGAGGACAAGAGCTTAGAACCCTCTAAACATTTGGAAACAGAAGGAGTAGCCAACATAGCATAGATCACTGCTATGTAAAAGTGGAGAAGGAAACAGAAGTTACCCTCAAGGACCGGAGCCACCACAAGGACAGCAGGGATGCACAGAGGAGAAGAGAACAGGGCAGTTTTATCAGGGGATGGTGGAGCTAACAAAACGAGGTTGTTAGGCACCATGCACTGGAGAGAAGTGAGTGGAGAAGAAAGAGAGTATACAGCATCAAGAGAAAGGTGGGGAGAATAGAGGGGATGGGGAGATATTAATAGCTAAAGGAGACAAGGGGATTAATTTTTTCAAAAAGAACAAAGCATTAAAGACTGCTAAAAATCCAAGAAATGCTTTCCTCATATTACTGCTGCACGTGAGCAACTGCTTTAGTATTCATAGTGATGTCATGTGAATGGTAGAGAAACTGGGCTGCACAGGCTGGGAGCAGAAGAGAAGTATTTAGGTGACATTCTCAATTAAGGTGCAGTCTGCATTCTGAAAATGACTGGAGAACCCAGTGCTGGGATAAATCTCTATTTGTTGTCATAGCTGCCCTTCCAAGCTCTTTGGAGTCAGAGATGTTTGCTATTTGTGCATGAGTGAAACTTCATTTGCTGAATGGTGGTGATACAAGCTGCTCATTTTCATACAGATTCTACACTGTAATAGGGAGGATCTGTTTTATGCACATGGTTCAAAGCAGAACCAACAATCACCATATCTGTATAAGAGAAATTTCATTTTAAACTACTGATAACTGGCCTAGTTCTAGGAATCTCTCTGGCATTCAAAAGGGTTCAGCGTCAACATCTGAAAACCTCGGTCAAGTGCTGCAGGGTAAACATACTCTGAAAACACAGTCTTGCACATGTTGTGTGAAATTATAGAATGCAGAGTTTGAGGGTGTTCAAATCTGTTCCAAAGTGACTACACTGCTTATAAATCCTTATAAATTGAGGATCATTTACCAACTGCTTATGCTATTGTACATTATTTGCATGCTGGAAAGAAGATATTCTGAACACCACGGATGCTGAATTTTGTGCTATACATAGGTGAAGTGATTATCTTTTTCAGAATAATTTACTGTCTTAAAATGTGCTTGAGAGATGAGTGGTCTCTATCTTCTTTTACTTGTCACACAAGAAAAATACCAACTTGAAGATTTCCAAACTGTTTGTTCCCCCCACCCCCAAAGACACAACTATTGTGTGTTGTGTTTAATGGGATGGAGACTAATTATATGTGAGCAAACAGAAATAACCTGTCACATAGTTCTCTTTACCATTATCAAAGATGACAGAGCATCACAAAATATTAATCAACTCTTATTATGACAGTTTGATGGTGGATGAATGTGCCCAAGATGGCTCACACTGACAAACTATACTGTTTATTCATGTATAGAATTAGAAGTGGAACAGTGATCGAGATGTGTAGGTGAAGAGAGATTGTTTTGCAATGAGTAAGCCTCCCCCCCCAAAAAAGTCAGTGGGGTTACTTTTAGTTTAAAAAGGAACAGTCAGCACAGCATACTCAAGATTATTTGCCTCTCACGAACCACAAAACCTCAGATTATTAAGAGTGAATAGATTTTTTTTCCCACACCTACATATAATGATTAATGCCCTATGAATGCCTAAAATCAACTGATTCTAACATTTAATTTACTGAGTGCTTTTTTATTGTAAATTCCTCAGGGCAGGGACTGTCTTTGTATGTTTTAGAACAGTGCACAGTCAGCACTTAGATTAACAAATAATCTTTGCCATTTACGGTGCTGCCTATTTACCTTTTTTGTGTTTCCATTAGCTTAGAAAACAAAATTATATGTATCAGTTTCCTTTCTTTACTCTCATTTGCTACTACACTGCCATTGTTCAGATTCCCAATACTGCCATTGTTCAAAAACCTTCCCGCCCTGCAAACAAACCAACCCCCGCCCCCCACCCCTGGTTTTATTTTTTTTTCCTCTCTAGGAGGAAGCGGACGCTATGTAGGGCACTTGATAATAGCATGTGCAGAGTACCTCTGGCTCCTGTTGTCATCCTCAACTGCTCAGCTTGGGTGTGGGGGTGGGGGGAGGGCAGTAAGATGAGACGCAGTGCCACCAGCAGATTTGGTCTTGTAGCCACGCTATTCATATGTCCCTATGTGACACACTCTTGCCTATGGCACCTGCAGTCACAGTGCTGGCCAGGGAGCAGCAGCAATGAAACACATTCTTAAAATGGGAAAAAGCAGTCTCATCTAGGTTGGATTACTCGTGCTGCACATAGTGTTACATCTGAAGGCCACTTGTAAACTTTGATTTCAGCTGAAGTTGGAAACTTTAGCATAATACAGCTGCCCCTCTATCTACTTAGCAGTACTTCTTGTCTGGGTCATATTACACTGGTACTTAACTAACTGCACTGGCTTCCAGTCCATTGCCAGGCAAAATTTGAAGTGATCTTTGATTTACCAGAACCTTTATGGTTTGGTTCCTGTGCTGACATTAGTGGAAGTTTTATTTGCCTGAAGAGTATATCATTTGGGCCCCGTATGCATAGGGTTTGTAATTTAAAACTTCCTATTGATTAGAATGTTTCCACTCCCATCTTCCCCCAAAGTAAAATATTTATATTTTTAAATTATCAAGGTGGATGTGGAAATTCAGTAGAGAAAAAGACAGAATGAGCTCATGAAGGAGTTTAAGCTATGTGCACTTCAATATAAAATGGAAATTAAAATCCTGCAGGGAATTGTGCCTATTAATTCGTGCATAATTTGTCAGTTACATCAACATATTAACTACGTGAGCCTCAAGAGTCTAGAGGCTGTCCTAGCTATTGTCTGAATTCAGTGAGAAACTGAGGCAGGCGATAAAACGTCAGTACATTTCACTTTCAGAAAGTGAAATCAAGTCTTGACAAAAAGGGAGCCAAAAAAAAGTAAAAATCAGCCCCTATAATACAGCTCCTGAAAAATGTAAATGGGAGCCCAGGAATGCATCCAGAGGCAGAATCTGGGCCTGACTGAGAGCAGAGTGAGTAATTCCAGTACTGCCAACCCAAAATTACAAAAATCATGCATCAGACAACAAAATTTGAAGTATTTTTTTGGTCTGTCTTGATTTGTGACCTCTCCCCACCCATTCCCAGTGACTATTGCACAAATACTGTTACTACCTCTCCCAAATTTAGTGATTTTAGCCCTCACTGACTGCCTGATGGTCCAGCTTCTTCCAGCTTCTTCCCAGCCACCAAAATTCTAATAATACCTACATACATACTGTGGTCTCCTCCCCCTCACTCCACATTTGCCCATTCCTTAGCCCACCAATTTCTTACACCTATTCAGCTCCTGCATCTGCCTGGCCCCCAGGCTTGCCTAGCCCTCCCACTACAACCTGGTTCTGCTCTGTTCTTGCTGCTCCAGGGGTTCTTCATCCCACTCCCAGGTTGGGGATGCCTGGTGGTAAAAGAAGGCCGAGGGGATGAGCAGAGAGAAGACTGACCCATAGTTTGCAGGAAGGGAGGGTGGAGGGAACAGAATGCCCTGAGCAGCTGGACTCTTACAACTCCACTCTCATAAAAATGACATCAGCTGCTCCCTCCTGCACTATCACCTCCCCAAGAACTCCTCTGGCTTCTAGCGGGCAGGGAGGGGAAAGTGGACTAGCCCTTGAAGCAGCCTCAATTGGCTGCTCTTCCCCAGGAGGTGGGGAATGGGAAAGGCAGTCAGTCAATCACAGCCCCCAAACAGACCACACTATAAACTTGAATCAAGCAGGCACACAACCACAAACAAACTATTGGGTTGCCAGGTGTCTGGGCATTCTGGTCGAAAAGGGACCCTGGCAGCTCTGCTCAGCACTGCCAACTGGGCCACTAAGAGTCCCATTGGTGGTGCTGCAGGGCTAGGCAGGCTAGCCCCTACCTGTCCTGGCACTGTGCTGCACCCCGAAAGCGGCCAGCAGGTCTGGCTCCTATGCGCGGGTGAGGGGGTCACTGGGCTCCATGCGCAGTCCCCACCCCGAGCACTGGCTCCGCACACCCATTGGCCAGGACCTGGGGCAGGGGCAGTGCCTGCAGACAAGAGCAGTGCACAGAGCCTCCTGCCCTTCCCTCCACCCCGCCTAAGAGCTGGACCTGCTGGCCACTTCCGGGGCACAGCGCAGTACCAGGACAGCCAGGGAGCCTGCCTTAGCCCTGCTACACTGCTAACTGAGGTAAGCCTGTGCCCCAGCCCCTTGCCCCAGCCCTGAGCCCCCACAAATCCAGAGCCCCCTGCACCCCAAATCCTTCATCCCCAGCCCTACCCCAGAATCCATACCCCCATCCCAGAGCCCATACCCCTCCCACACCAACCCCTACCTCAACCTGAAGCCCCATCCCATACTCCAAGTCCCTCAGCCCCACCCTGCAGCCTGGAGCCCCCTCCTGCACCCCAACTCCTCATCCCCAACTCCACCCCCAAGCCTGCACCCTCAGCCAGAGCCCTCACTCCCTCCTACACCCCAACCCCCTGCCCCAGCACAGTGAAAATGAATGAGGGTGGGGGAGAACAATCCACCAAGGGGGGGGGGGGAACATAGTGAGTGGGGGCAGGGCCTCAGGGAAGGGATGAGGCTAAGGTGTTCAGTTTTGTGAGATTAGAAAGTTGGCAACCCTAGTAAACTATCAGACAACAAACTCACCCCCAGGGTCATGTAGTAACTCCTGCGTCACCTGGGAGAACTCCTATGTTTGCTGCTCCTGTTCCTTAGCTTGAGTCACTAGCCAAGTCACATGTCATTGTTTCTACTCCTAGATTCGATGAACACTCACGGGCTTCCAAGAGAGTGCTTGTACACACAAATTTAAAACTGATCTATAATTTCTGTGAACATTTGTGCAGACAGGCTATTTGGTGCCCCTTTTGTGTGTCTGCTTTCCAGGAATTTTACTGACAAAATTTGTGGAAAGTCTATTTCCAATATGCCCAAACCATTTCATTAAATTCATTGGAAACTTTTAGTGAATATTGTTTCAAGCATGCCCTTATTTCTCTCCATTCCAGACTTTGTATTCATCTCACTTGGCACAATCCTGATTTCCTTGTGTACCCAGACCACCACCCTGACCTCAATGGCAATTCTGGGTGCACAAAAAATAATTTTTATATATATATGCAGAATTGGACTCATTCTGTGCCATCTCATGTAGCTCTCAGGAGGTGCTGCAGCTCTGAGAGGTAGGTTTGGAGTCTTCAGTGCTTTCCTGCGAAGAGCATTTCCAGAATAGAACATGCACATTTATTTTTAAGGATCATAATTTAATTGATGGGGGTGTTGCTTCCTTGGAAGACACTATTAGATTTGGTTTGGTGTGTGTGTGTGTGTGTTACACACACAAAATTATAAGAATATGCATTGTGGAAGGAGTTATCTAGTATCCATAGGACCAGACTCATCAGCCATATACCACCTCAGGAAGTTCAGGTGGGCTAGTCATCTCTTGGATGGGTGAAAGCAAAGGACACTTATGATCCTATTCTTCCTTCATGCACCCATGAAAGCCAAATCTGACACCACATACAGAACAAACAAAGGGACTGACTAGTGCTACTCAAATCTGCAGAACAAACAACTGATAACTAAAGTGATCATAGGGCATATGACATGCATTTTAATAATGGCCTAAATACGAATTTACACATTTGCATGTTGTTTCACACACTCAAAGTGACTTATAATTAAAGTAACAGTTTTTTTTAAATTCAGTAATGTGGTAACCAACTAAATCCCACAAAAATGAGGGGGCTACTCAGAACCAAGGCCAATACTGCAGATAACACTGTCCTGACTAGCACATAATCTCTCACATTGTTCTAAAATCTCACAACATCCAAGCAGCACAGTGGGGTGGATTAAGGACGGTGGGGGGAGGGGTAGGCGGAAGGGGAAAAAATCAGCTTTAAGAGATTTTCCATAAATTTCCTACCATCCTGCCATACACTGTGTTAAAAAAAAAAAGTCCAAATTTCAACTTTGATAATTCCACGATACCTATCTAATTTCTTCCTCCAATTGAGAACTACCTGAGGGATGGCTGCACTTCAATAAAACTACACACACACACCCCACTTCAGGGGTGCATTGTGAGGGTTAATGTTTGTAAAGAATTTGTAATCCTCAGATGAAAGTTGCTATTTTAACTGTTTTTATATTACATTTTTAAATGCCTTAAGGCCAATCTAGTTTAGGTGTCATTTCTCATAATAAATTATACTACACTGGCCTGTTCTCCATTCCCCACTCATGTATATTGACATAAGAACATAAGTCACATTCTAAAAGTGACTGGAGAACCCTGTGCTGGGATAAATCTCTATTTGCTGTCACAGCTGCCCTTCCATGTTTGTTCCGAGCTCTTTGGACTTAGAGATGTTTGCCATTTGTGCATGAGTGAAACTTCATTTGCTGAATGGTGGTTATACAAACTGCTCACTTTCATACAGATTCTACATTATAATAGGGAGGATCTGTTTTATGCATATGATTCAAAGCAGAACCAGCAGTCACTAGATCTGTATAAGAGAATGGCCATACTGGGTTTCACCTAGCTCAGTATCCCATCTTCTGAAAAAGCGACCAGTGCCAGGGCTGGCCTTACTATGAGGCAAATTGAGGCAGCCACTTCAGGTGCCAGACTATGGTGCAGATGTATTCTCTCTGCTCTAGATGCACAGAGATTGTAGAGTGCTGCGATGGAGGAAGGAGGGCACAAGAGACATAACAGGCAGGCAGGAGAAAAGGTGAGGGAATAACAAAGCAGCAGCAGCTGCAGAGAGAGAGAGGAGGAGGAGCCTCCTATGTGCCTCTCTAGTACTCCCAGGAGCCTGGTCTGATTAACACCAGCTTCTCAGGGAGCTTCCTGTTTCCTGATGCTTCCCTGAACCCACTTGAGGAGAACAAGCAGTCAACTGAAGTAGTAGGAGCCAATTAGGCCCTTAAGACACTGATATCTTTCCTCACTCAGGCCCTGCTATGAGCCTGCTTATTTGTCCCCTTCAATTGAGTGTTGAGAGCCATTATAGCTGGCACAGAACAGCAGTCATGAGCAAAAGAAAAAAACGCCCCTCTGGGGCAGCATTCAGAAAAAGCAAGCAAGCAAAGGAAGCTTTCCTATCTAAGCAGGAAGGAGCTCTCCTCAGATGCATAGATACAAATGTTCAGTGAGACATCCTCAATGGGGCTGAAAGGGAGTAGTGAGGAGATGCCTGATCTTCAAGTTAGCCAGAGTGCAGGTGACCTGGCAGCTACTGCAGCATCCATATCTCCATCTCAAATGGATGTAACCATGCACATTCGTGAAGAAAAAGTGTAGATCAGAGAAGAGTGTGGTGGAGGCACAAGAAACAGCTGCTGCTGAGTTTAGTTCCTTAAGTCCGGACGATCCAGAACTGTGGACCTACTTGAGCAGTAGCCTGAGGGACTTCTTTGTACTGCATGGGGCACAGCAAGTGAAAAAACTTCATGTTCCCCAAAGACAATGAAAATAGAAGTTTCCATCCAACACATTACTGGTGTGAAAACACTCATTAATGATCTGGAGGATGGCGGTGACTGCACCCTCAGCAAGTTTGCAAATGACACTAAACCAGGAGGAATAGTAGATACGCTGGAGGGTAGGGATAGAATACAGAAAGACCTAGACAAATTAGAGGACTGGGCCAAAATAAATCTGATGAGGTTCAACAAGGACAAGGGCAGAGTCCTGCACTTAGGATAGAAGAATCCCATTCGCTGCTACAGACTAGGGACCGAATGACTAGGCAGCAGTTCTGCAGACAAAGCAAATGGACAAAGCAAGTCATACCTACAGTCTTACCAGTCAGATGAGGGATTTCAAAACATTCTGAAGAGTACACAGAAGTTGGCAGAGGAACTTCGCATTGAAGCTATATTCCCACCCATTCAAGAATACAGGAGTCACTGAAGATGATGACATTTCAATTACGAGGCAAGGGATAACCCCATAAGAGACCCCAAACAATAATTCAAAGTTGAATTCTTTAACCAGGTGCTAGATTGTGCAATACAGTCAGTTGAAGAACGTTTCATGCAGCTCAAGGAACACAGCAGTATATTTGGGATGTTGTATGATATTCCAAAACTCCTCACTATACCTAAAGACCTACACCAGCAATGCAGGGCACTAGGGACAGTGTTGACACATGACGACATGTGCAATATTGATGCAAGTGATTTAGGTGATGAACTGAAAGCCCTTTCCAAGACACATTTCAACAGGATCAACTCCAAAGGCTGTTCTGGAATATATGTGCACAAATAAGATGACCACCATCTTTCCCAATGCTTTTGTTGCTCTGCACATACTTCTAACACTTTCTGTAACAGTTGCCAGTGGAGAACGCAGCTTCTCCAAGCTGAAGTTAATAAAAACTCATCTGCGCCCCACAAAGACGCAGGAGAGGCTGGTCAGCCTTGCAACCATCTTAATAGAGCATGAGCTGGCCCAGACTGTGGACCTTCAGGAAGCAGTTCAAATCTCTGCAACCAAGAAGGCACGGAAAGCACCACTTTGAATAATCAAACAGATAAAAATGCCAGAGTTTACTATGCAGACAAGAAAAGTTAACTTTCAAACGCCTGAACAGCAAATGTAAGTGTTACTTAAAATTATTGAACAAGGCATTTTAAGTTGTTAGTTCTCCTTTATTGGGGTAGGTAACAGAGCAGTACCATGAGAGGAGTACAAGAGGAAGAAGGCAAAATTGAGACCTTTCAAAATTTTGGCCCAAGCGAGGGGGCATGGGGGTGTCATTTGAGCTCCCCACCTCAGGTGCCAAAATGTTGTGAGCCGTCTCTGCCACGTGCCCCAGAAGGAATGAACAAAAGAGGTCATCATCAAGTGATCCATCCCCTGACGCCCATTCCCAGTTTCTGGCAAACAGAGGCTACGGACCACCATCCTGGCTAATAGGTCCATCAATGGCTATCCTCCATGAATTTATCTAGTTTGTTTTTGAATGCTGTTATAGTCTTGACCCACATAACATCCTCTGGCAAAGAGTTCCACAGGATGACTGTGCGTTGGGTAAAGAAATTCTTTCTTTTGTTTGTTTTAAACCTATTGCCTATTAATTTCATTTGGTGACTTTATAGCAATGTAATTTCTTTGACTTCAGAATTACTCCTGATTTACCCTGGTATAAGTCACAGGAGAATCAGGTCCACAGTTTGTACCCTGAAGTAAGAATGAAGTGAGCTTGATTGGAATCCCCCCAAACAGACACTGAATCAGGAAGTTCTTTGTGGCAATCTAAATGGTTTGAAATAATGCCAATACTCAAAACCCTCTGCACAGTAGGAAAGAAAAGTATTCTTGTATTGCAGATAAGGCTGACAAAATATACCTGATTCACACCCTATTGTAATGATCTTTGTACAAAGTAAGCCTTGTAAGGGTTACTCATGAGCATTAGGGTACTGGGGGAAGGGGTTAATTGCATTTTTTTAAACAAAAAGTCAGCAAAAAGATAGCTAAATAGAATTAGTTCAGACTTATAGCCTGCCTACCTATCTTAGGTACTTACATGATCCATTCCCATGGTATGTGATCACCTCACAATCTTTAGTGTTTTTATCCTCACAGCACCCCGTTGGGGACAATATTACTCCTCTCTTTTACAGATGAGGAGCTGAGACCCAGAGGGACCAAGTGACTTGCCCAAGATCACACAGAAAAGTCTGTGGTGGAGCAGGGAATTGAACCGTGGTGCCCTAAATCCCAGGACTGCACCTTAAACATTAGGCTAGCCTGCCACCTACTTTGACAGGGCCCTTTTAAATTTCTTTCTTGATTTCTGGGTTTCAAATCAAACCTTTAATATACTTCCTTTAAGAGGCAGTTAATTGACTTCTTAACAACACATACATACATGTTTATAGTGAGTGTGCTCAGACTGAAGCCAAGTTACGCCCACACACGTTAGCCTCCTCTTTTCAGATGCTGCTGCCAAGAAAATAACTTGATACCTAGTCCATTCTCCTATCACCATAGCGACCACTGGTGAAAAGCATGATTTCCTGGAACAGAGATTAAAGATTGTTTAAGAAACCACAACCTGATCACAAGTTACCAAGTGCCAAAAGTCCACACTAAGGCCAGGTCTACACTGCGACTTTAAATCGGTTTAATGGCCGATATACCGATTTAACGCTGTACCCGTTCACACGACGTCGTCATTAATATCGAGTTAAACGGCTCCTTAAATCTGATTTCGGAACTCCTCCCAGACGAGAGAGTAGCGCTAAATTCGAAAGTGATAACTCGGATTAGGGTTCGTTTGGACGGAATCGACATTATTGGCCTCCTAGAGGTATCCCACAGTGCACCACTGACCGCTCTGGTCCGCAATCCGAACTCGGATGCGGAGTGCCGGTAAACAGGAAAAGCCCCGAGACCTTTAGAATGACATTTCCTGCTTTCACGTGTCAGCTCTGACAGCACTGGTGTGATGCAGTCAAATGCAAAAGTAGCTCCTGCATTGAACCTTACGGAGATGCTAGATCTTGATCGCTGTATGGTGAGACAAATCCTGTTTTATCAGAGCTCCGTTAAAGAACAGGAAATGCCAAAGCGTTTTGAAAAATAAACTCCAGGATATACAGCGGTGCGTGACAACCGTAACGGGAAGCCAGAGACTCAAACGGATGCTCATGGAGGGAGGGAGGGAGGGGGTAATGAGGACTACAGCTACCAGTCTCCACAGCAGTCTCTGAAACTATTTGGATTCTTGGCTGAGCGCCCAATGGCTGTAGCTTAATACACGTGTCTTGCGTGGTTCACGGAACAGCTCGTCGTCTCTTTTCCCCCCCCCCCAGCCACGTGAAGAGAAGTTTAAAATAAATAATTCCTTGATATTGTAAATGTCACCCTCTGTGTACTGAATGTGCTGGCCAGAGAGTACGCAGGGTGTTGACAAATGCGTCCAGGATACCGTTTTGATCTCGGGTCCATGATGCTCGTGCATAGGCGTTTGCTCAATGCACTCCGGAGAAAAAGGCGCCAAAGGGTTTGTCGTGCTGCCTTCACAAAGGAGGTGAGCTGTACCAGCACCACCCGGGGCAAGTTTCTGCCCCATCAGCACTGTGCTCTAACACTGAGGAACAGCTACCCACAGTGCACCGCTCCTGAAATCGATGGTAGCTTTGGACCATGGACGCAAACAATCGATTTCGTGATCCCACTGTGGACGCGCTAAACCGATTTTATTAGATCTGTTTTGTAATATCGGTTTAAGCTAACTCGAAATAATCGTGCAGTGTAGACGTACCCTAAGTAGCCATCTGCATCTAAGGAGCACACAGTCTCCCATGAATTGCTTATCTGCAATCCCAAAGACAACTCTATAAAAAGCTTCCATTACTAAAGCCAGGAGTAAAACAAAACTAGCTTCTCCTCACAATAGTTGCACTCTGTGGTGGATGGAACTAGTCTAGAGCTCAGCTGACTAGCCCACTTCACCACAACTATTGAATGAAGGTTGATGAGGCTGGAGGTGTCACCACTCTGCTGAAGTGAGTGTAAGAAGGTTTTGAGCTTCAGTGCCTACTACCATCACTGTGGAGTGAGGTGCCTTCATACTGCTTTGGTAACTACATAGCATTCACATCAACACGAATCAAACCCCACGATGAGTGAGGAGAATAGTTTAGTTTTGTCTTTTGTGTTTAACACGAGTCCCCGTATCCTGTCTAAAGGTTGAACAAGATAGCAATTCCTCTAGTGTTCTTCTCTATCCCCTTCTCATCCTACCTACTTCCAGTTCTTACCTCCTTCAGGCTTTCGCAGCCAACAATATTTAGCTAGCATATTTTAATTATTACACACAGGGCTTAAATTCTCATATACTATTTCCCAGAGACTCCCCCAGCACCCCATCTGGCTGTTCCAGAATTGCTGGTTTACTCTTGAGAGCTCCAGCTGGTTACACGTGTCCTCTCAAGTTATTTTTATTTCCTTCTTGTAAGTTCTGCATAATCTCACCACAGCAGAGAAACTTTAAGTTATATTTGGCTTTTCCAGCATGTACACAACTCCAAGGAGTTGTTAAATAGCAAAAGAAAGTATCCACAAATATTGGTCCCGATTCTCCACTGCATCACTGCAGTTCCTTGTCTCCAGTGATTTCTGGAATCACACAGCAGGGAATTAAATTAAAAAAAACTCACATTAATATTTATACTGGGGGCCTCTTCAGAAAACAAAGGGATATACAGGTGTGGTTTTCAATAGCTCAAAAGCACTGCAGTATCACAGTAACCTTCAAGCCATTACATTTTTTTAGGATAGCTAATGCAACCTTTCTGCCAGGTGGAGTCAACAGCAACAAGGGCCGAGTTTCATATTTAGGGGTTCCTTCTAACACTACAACACAGAACCAGCTCAAGCCCCCACCCAATAATCTGGGAAAGTTTACCATCACCACTGGGTACCTCTAAGAGAGAATACTTATACACTGACACAGTGCTTGCAAGTGGCTAACAAAAGAGAACTTTCATTAAAAGGGAATGGGAACCAAGCATTAGTTTGGGAAAACAGCCTGTCATAAACAGATAGTTAAGGGTTAATGCCTCTTTTACCTGTAAAGGGTTAAGAAGCTCAGTGAACCTGGCTGACACCTGATCAAAGGACCAATAAGGGGACAAGATACTTTTAAATCTTGGTGGAGGGAAGTTTTTGTTTGTGCTTTTTGTTTTGGGTGGTGTTTGCTCTTGGGACTAAGAGGGACCAGACGACCATCCAGGCTCTCCAAATCTTTCTGAATCAGTCTCTCATGTTTCAAAATTGTATGTAATAGCCAGGCAAGGCAGATTAGTTTTATTTTTGTTTTCTCAGCCTGTAAATGTCATTTTTTTTGCTGAGAGGATTTTACATCTGCTTGCTGTAACTTTGAACCTAAGGCTAGAGGGGTTCCTCTGGGCTATACGAATTTGATTACCCTGTAAAGTATTTTCCATCCTGATTTTACAGAGATGATTTTTACCTTTATTCTTTAATTAAAAGCTCTCTTTAAGAACCTGATTGATTTTTCCTTGTTTTAAGATCCAAGGGGATTAGATCTGTGTTCACCAGGGAACTGGTGAAGTCCCTCAAGGCCACCCAGGGAGGGGAGAGTTTTGGGGAAACAGGAAGTGCTCCAGACACTAAAATTTCTGGATGGTGGCAGAGTTACTAGATCTAAGCTAGTAAATAAGCTTAGAAGTGTCCATGCAGGTCCCCACATTTGTACCCTAAAGTTCAGGGTGGGGAAGGAACCTTGATACAGCCACATTCAAAAACATGTGATCAGAGGTCAAGCTGACCCGACAATGCGCTGAGCAGTGTCTTTTGCGTCAGTTTCCCATCCCATATTCATCCAATGAACCAATGTCCCTTTAGCACATCACTCGCATCTCTCTCCACTGCACTCCACTCACAGTTGGCTGTCCTTGGTCAGGCAAAGACCCAGAGTTCAGAGGCGCATTTGTGCGGGTTCACTTCCCACCACAGAAGGGTGGAGCACTGAACAGTGCCTCAGTTGCTGCCGCTGCATCTGACATCACAGTTACCGTCATTCACTCTGGCACCATCACTCACTCTGGTGCTGCTGCTATCCGTCACGCTCTGCAATGCCACATTCTCAGGTTCTACTACTGAACCCAGCAAATATGGTCTTTGACCCCCTACTCAACACTAAATGTCAGAGGAGAGCTCATTCAGACCCTAGTTACACTAGAGAAATAAGGGAATTAAGTCAGGCCCTTAAACCTATACTTAGATTAAATAACTGATTGAGGTGCTGAGCCCTCAAGTCCTGGTATTGTCAAACCCAAGTATTCAAAAATCATGAATCGGTCTCCTGCCCCCCAAACAAACAGAGAGAGTTTGGCTTAAAATATGAGATTTTAAAAATAAATTTGGGGTTCTTTCTCCCACTGATTTCAGTGGTTAGGACTGCTTAGCACCTCTGAAATACCAAACTACTTATTTATATGCATAAATATTGCCCAAGAGTCAAGATTTTCAAAAGTGACTACTGATGTGAGACTTTATAGGAACCTGATTTTCAGAAGGGTGTTCAGCACCCATCTTCTGGAAATCATATTCTTTTAAGACTCCTGCCTCAAGATGGTCAGCCAAAAGTCATTAGTCACTCTTGAAAGTCTTGCCTTCAGGCACCAAAGTTTTCAAAATTTCAGCCTTACTGTTGTTACAAGAGAACTGGCCTTGACATCTGCCTTTAACCAAAGAGTCAGGGGACACCTGGCCTCAAAGAATGTTTCTACACTGCACTTAAAAACCCATAGCTGGCCTGTGTCAGCTTACTCAGGCTTGCAGGGCTCAGGCTAAGGTACTGTTTAACTGCAGTGTAGGCATTAGGGCTAGGACTGGAAATCAGGTTCTGGGACCCAACAAGTGGGGAGGGTCCTAGAGCTCAGACCCCAGCTTGAGCCCAAATGTCTACACCACAGTTAAATAGTCCCTTAGCCTGAGCCCCACGAGCACAAGTCAGCAGGGCCAGCCACAGGGGTTTAATTACAGCACAGTCAGATCCACTGGACCCCTAAATAGTCTCTGGCTTTGCATTCTTGCATCTATTTTTCTGCTGTACCTCCAAATACTTTGATTCACTTTTTTTTCTTATACTCTATCTTTTTCTGTTTTATCTTGAATTTCTTATGTGGAAAGGCTCTCATTTATAGTTAGTTTTGAATCATTTCCTGTGTTTAGTTAGGCTTAATGTCTTTGCTACACAGCAGAGTTCAGGAGAGGCAAAGTCCCAATCTTCTATTGTAGAAGACTCACCATTTAATGACTAGATGTTGCGGGGTCTCCTACTTCACAAAATATGCTGTGTAAAAAGCAAACAAGATACAACAAGCCAGGAGTCATTAACAGCAGTATTTTGATGAGACACTAGTGCGATAAATGTCAAATTTATATAGGACTCAAGAAATGCTGAGATTAAAGAGAAAAGCCGATTAAAGTAGAAAAAAAATGGCTGAATTACTAGTGTAACCTGTCCCCCAACAGAAATAAAAATAATTTCTAACTTCTGCATTTTTCAATCTACCACTATATAAAAGCAGCCATACCTCAGGGCTTGGCTACACTTGAAACTCCAAAGTGCTGCCACTGGAGTGCTCCTGTGGCAGCGCTTTGGAGTTTCGAGTGTGGTCGCAGCACCAGCGCTGGTAGAGAGCTCTCCCAGCACTGCAGGTACTCCATTTCCCCATGGGAATTAGCCTGCAGCGCTAGGAGCCGTGCTCCCAGCGCTGGGGCACTGTTTACACTGGCGCTTTGCAGCGCTGTAACTTGCTGCGCTCAGGGGTGTGTTTTTTTCACACCCCTGAGCGAGAAAGTTGCAGCGCTGTAAAGCGCCAGTGTAGCCAAGGCCTCAGTTTCCTCAATAAGAGATGCCCATGTTTCCTTATGTTCCCCCAATCCTATTCCCCCTTCTCCCTGTCATTGTAAGAGAACAAAGAACTAAAATAAAAAGCTCTAAGGCAACCAGAAAGTATGGTAATAAAGTTGCTGCCCACTTTTTAGGCAGATGATTAATTATGAAGTTATTCCATCCATTTCTGTCAATCACTGAGACAATACTCAGAGCCAATGGAACAGTTAGTAAAACTCATGGATTTTTAAGGCCTGAGGGGACCATTATGATCATCTAATCTGACCATCTGTACAACACAACCCACAGAATTTCACCTAGTAATTCTTGAATCTAGCCCAATCTGGCTGAACAAGGGAATATCTAAAAACATATCCAATATGAATTAAAAAACTAAAAATGGTGGAGCATTTACCAAATCCCTTTGTAATCTGTTCTATTTGCTTATCACACACTTAAAAAAAATAGAGAGTCTTCTTTCCAGTTTGAATTTTGTGGACTGGAATTTCCAGCCACCTGTTGAGGATCTTGTTATGTTTTTGCTGAATTAAAGAGTCCTCAGTGATCAGATATTTTATTCTCTCTGCAGGTAATTCTGGTCAAATCACCTCTTAATCTTCTCTTAAACTAAAGAGATGGAGCTCCTTTCATTTCTTATTGTAAAGTGTGTTTTCCAGATCAGCCATTCTTGTGGGTCTTCCCTGAACCCTCTCCAGTTTTTCAACACCCTTTTTAAAGCACGGACACCAGAACGAGACACAGTGTAACAGTAGGGGCCCCAGCAGTGTTATGCACAGGGGTAATATCACTTCCCTATTCATCCTCAATATTCCACTGTTTATACAAGAATTAGAGTAGCTTTTTTGTCACAGGATTGCATTAGGAGCTCTTTTTCAGAGTCACTGCTTTCCAGGATACAGTGCTCCATACTGTAAGTATGGGCCTACATTCAAGATCAAAGGCACAGGTTGCCGCATAAGACATGTTGGATTACATCCTTTTGAGAGTCATCTCACCTCGGGGAGTTTAGAAAGTAACTCATGAGAGTCCTGTTTTCTTCCCAGTAACAGCCTATGTCTGGTTTTGGCTGATTATTTTTGTGCTTAACAGGTCACTTTTTTCTTGAAGCTTGTGGGAGGATTTATATCTAGAATAAAAAGATATTCAGAAATTCAATTACTTCCAATCCTCTAGCCTGCAACAGTGGGAGGCCCCCTCAAGCAGATTTTCTTCATTAGGCACCAAGCTTTCATCACATTGGCAAGTGACATTTCATTGTGGCCTTTCAGAGAATACAATAGAAAGAATCTTTTCTCATCAGAGGGTATGAAATGTTGTAACTGTGAAGATTCAGAGCAAAAGAAAAAAGGCTAATGTTGTGTACTAGCAGTTTGGAGGGCAAATCTTACTAATGAAACTAATGGCTGTTTCTAGTCTTAACAAGACCCTACTTCTACAATTGACTACTGATGGTTGTGCACCAG
This sequence comes from Chelonoidis abingdonii, assembly GCF_003597395.2. Taxonomy (NCBI): domain Eukaryota; kingdom Metazoa; phylum Chordata; order Testudines; family Testudinidae; genus Chelonoidis; species Chelonoidis abingdonii. Next base: position 121,983,848 of record NC_133772.1, on the reverse strand, counting down.
CATTAGGGCTAACTACATTGACTATGTCACCCATTCTGAATGCCTGCCCCAGAACATGGGAACAGTATGGGCTGTAGTCAAAGCATCACTGTATTCCAGTGGTCTGTGGCCAGTATAACAGTCTCCAGAGGATAGCTGGATTTCCAATAAGGCCCTCCTGCTTTGAATTATGACAAAAGGTCCCCAGCTGCCTGGGTACTGAGTAAACAGAAGTGATTTTTAAATCCACTTTTTCCTACTCTCCTCCTCAGCTGTGCAGAGCTCTAATGATGAGGATCTGACTCAAAGAGAGAGGAAGACACTCCAGCTCTGGGGAAAGACTCAAGTCTTCCATAAAAACCACACTACTTTCAACCACTAGAGGAAAACACAGAGTGTCTTCTGACTAAATTATTCAGAACTGGAAGGAGACCAGAATTTAATGTGCAAATAGCAAGGGAAACCTAGTACTAGGGTTTACCTTGAACGGATGGCCTGGAAACTAGAAGACTGAATGTGGCCTATGCACCCTCACACAATTCTAGGCTGCTGAGGGTGGGCAGTGTGACCACTGGAGTGACTTGGTCAGCCCTGGGTGACTTAAACTATGGTAGTTCTACAGGAGGCAGTGCTCCCTGCAGTCCCTACAGATATGGGACCCACCCTCATGGCATAGCTCACATTGAGGGCTGGTCTACACTACGGGGTAAAATCGATTTTAGATACGCAACTTCAGCTACGTCAATAACATAGCTGAAGTCGAATATCTAAAATCGATTTACTCACCCGTCCTCACCGCGCGCGATCGATGTCCCGCGGCTCGCCATGTCGATTCCAGAACTCCGTTGGGGTTGGTGGAGTTCCGGAATCGATATAAGCGCGCTCAGGGATCGATATATCGCGTCTAGATGAGACGCGATATATCGATCCCCGAGCAATCGATTTTAACCCACCGATACGGCGGGTAGTCTAGATGTGGCCTGAGTCACACCAGCTGAGAATCTGTCCACATGTGTGACAAGTAGATACTAATGCTAAGCCCAGGTCGAGCACAGATAAGGTTTATCAAGCTCTCCAACTTCTATCTCACTGTACAGTAGCATAAGCACTGCAATGATAGTGTCCACAACTGCAATTGTCTTTGTTACATGTCTGTACAGTTCCTGGCTCAATAGGACCCACCAGGTGCTACCATAATAATTGCATACATTATCATTCCAGTCACTGAAGTTGGAGGTAATGGTTTCAAAGAATATCTTCAGACATCTGATGAAATGGGTTCTAGCACACAAAAGCTTATGCCCAAATAAATTTGTTAGTCTCTTAGGTGCCACAAGGACTCCTCGTTTTTTTTTTCCAGACACATTGTGTCTTGAGAACAAGCCCCAAAAGCTCATATTTATCTATGGCCCTGTATAAACAAGCACTGTAGCCAAGCTTCCTCCACTTCAAAATTGGGAGTTACCATTTCCTCCCAGTTGAAGAAATCTTTCTTAGTACTGTTTTTTGTCAGGCACAAATCATTTACTAAGTCGAACACAACATTCTTTCCACTGACTTTGACTGAGTTAATCCAAAATACTTTTTCAACCTTCGAAGGAGGATTTTCTTCTTATTGCCTACAATAGGCAACTAAAAAGCCTGAGATTTTCCTATAGACAAACCTCTCCATGCATACCCTCACCTTCAGTTCTTCTTTCCCTTTGGGGGAACAGTAACATGAAAAAAATATTTAAAACAATTCAGGAAAATAATCCACATTCTAATTTAAATGAGCACAGGCAACAATGAGGTAAGCAAATGGCTTTCTTTGGGGGTCTGCCAGGACAGGACTTAACTCAGTTCTGCTTCCGCTCAGTATCATGGAACTGCTATAAATCCTGAGATACGTAAGTTGGACCACAAAGGCTTGAGTTCAGACAGACAGGTATATTTTTATTTCTTACCCTATTGTTTGCTTTTTTAGTCCAGCTTCTGGATTGCAGCTTCCTTTCTAGCATCCCCCAGCTTTCAGCCCCTAATGATTAAAGTGGCTCAGCTGCAAACACCTTAGTATTATTCCACACACCCAAATGCACCCTCTTTCACTAACCCCTACTTCTCATTTCTCAGCGGAATGGGCTTCTCTATGTCCCTTAAGTATAAATGATATGGTCTGTTAGCCTAGATCCTCAAAGATATTTAGGTGCCTAACTTCCATTAAAAACATCAATGGGAGTTAGGCACCTAAATGAGAATCTCTGCTACTGTCCCTTTTGGCCCAAGCAATTAGTCATTACTCAGGGTCCTTGGAGATTGCTTCTGTTAGAAGCAGAAAATGATTAAGCAAATCAGGGTATTGCTTTGCTGCAAACCTGTTTATTTACAAAACATGTACACAAAGTCCTGTTTACCTGAACAGAATAGGAATGAACAAGAGGAGATAGTTTCCTTGAACAAAATCCCAGGCTTCTTCTAGCTAGTTATTTACCAAAAAAAAAGAGTCTTCCTCTTGGCTTCCTTCTAGGTCCACACAACAAGTGCTTCTCTGGCTTTCTGCCCACTTTCCAGCTGCTTTTGTAACTCCAAATAGGGAGATCTCTCTTTAAGAGACCTGGAGAGAGGGGATTAGAAGTGAGTTGTGTCTGAGCCATTGTTCCTAGGCAGATTTAGTACACCATATCCAGAAGCTTCTGGAATTGTCGCAAAACCCCGTCAACCTCTTGTGGAGGAGACAGAGGAAGGGCTCGATCGCCAGAGCATACAGCTGGCCCGAGAGGGGGCACCCCTGCCGCACTCCGCGCTCAAAGCTGACCGGCTCGGTCAGGGTCCAGTTGAGCCTGACCAGACACTCCGCAGAAGCGTACAGCACCTCGAGAAAACCCATAAAGCGGGGACCGAAGCCGAACGCTCCAGATGCCCAGGAATATCCGTGGTCCACCTTCAAAATGCCTTCTCTGATCCAGGGACAAGTAGGGCGAATGACAGACCATCCCAACCCTAATTCCAGAAGGTCCCGGACCAGATACAAGTTATCAAAGATCGTGCGGCCCGGACGGTGTAAGCTCTGGTCTGGATGGACCACGGTCCGCCAGCACGGACCCTAGCCCATTGAGATGCCTTCGCAATGATTTGTAGTCCGTGCTGAGAGGCGAGACGGACACCAATTCTGTAAGTCGCGGAGGTCCCCTCTTCGCAATAAGGCGAGCACGGCTCGCCTGCACGGAGAGGGGGACCCCGCTCTGCAAAGACTCGGCCACGGTGCCGGGTCTGGGCCAAGGATCTCCCAAAACACGTGGTAGACTCCACGGTCAGCCCTCCATTCTGGAGATTTATTGGGTGGCGTGCGATGGAGGGTTCCGAGAATCGGCCAGAGTGAGAGGCAACTCTAGCGTCCGGTCGGTGTGACCTCGGGAGTCCGTCCCAGCGCACTCTGCAAGTCGTTAGGATCGGTCGATCGGGGGGAAAGAGTCATGTAAAGGCCCTGGCCCTATCGACATCTCCGCCGGATTCCGTGAGGGGGACGCTCTCCGCCAGGAGGCAGTGACGTGCTTCTGGCCCCCTCCTTTCTCCAGGCGTAGAAGCGGGAGCCGCGATTCATCTCCAAAGGAGGTGGATGCGGATCGAAGAAAGCACCCGGGACAATGGTCTTTGAGGGCCGGAGCTGCTCCACTTCTCCCGGCACGCTCGCAGAGGGATGGATCCTGGGGTGGAGCAGACGTCTTCCGCTACCAGACCTCCCTCTCAACTGCTCTATCACCGCATTCCTCCGTTGGCTGCGCCCGGTTGTCGTCCCGCAGAAAGAGCTGGGCGCGCACCTTCCCCAAATCACCACGCTGCGCTTGAGGAAAGCGCGCCTCTGCCCTCGCCAGGCCAGCCAGACTCTCGGAAGGACCCACGAAGCCCAACCAGACGCGTCCGACGTCTCACTCTGTCCGGGATGAGCACATCGGTCGCGCACTCTGCGCTGACCGTATTTACCTGTCGCACTTGTCACCTTTCACGGGCCCACTCCTCCAGGTTTCAAGTGGCCCCTCTTTGATCAACCTTGCACCGTACGGCCTCTCTCTGCGCGGAAGGCAGGGGCAGCCTATGGCACCTTTAATATAGTTTGCTGGAGGATGCAGGTTTCGTGGTGTCCTTCCAGGTGGGTTCTGCGTGGCCTGGCGAGGGCAGAGGCGCCTTTTCCTCGGCGCGGCGGTGGTGGGAATTGGGGAGAGTGCGCGCCAGCTCGTTCTGCCTTGACTACACCCGGAGGGCGCCAGCCGACGGTAAGGATGCGGCGTAGAGACAGTTGGAGAGGAGGTTTGGCGGAAGACATGTCTGGCCTCAGCCCAAGGATCCACTCCTCTGCAGAGGTGCGGAGAAGAAGCGCGAGGAGTCTCAGGCCCTCAAGACCAATTGGCCCAGGGTGCTTTTTTCGATCCCGCAGTCCACCTCCTTTGGAGATGGAATCGCGCTCCCGTTCTTCTACGCCCTGGATGAAAAAGCCGCGGCGAGGGCACGTCAAATGCGCAATCGCTGGCAGAGGCGGCGATCCCCCCACAATCCGGCGGAGATGCTGCGTAGGGCCAGGTTGCCTGTTTACATGACTCTTTTCTCCCAGATCGACCGATCCTAACGCTTGCAGAATGCTGTGTGGCACGCTCCGACAGTCCAGCACAAACGGCAACTGGGAACCGGCTGAGCTTGCCTCTCACTCATGTGTCGTCAATTATCGGGATAACCTCCTTGCCATGCCACCAATAAATCTCAGGAAATGACGGGGCTACCATGGTTCTACCGCTTGTTTGGAAGTCTGCCAGAGCCTGGTTCACGTCATAATGCGCGCGTGTCTTTGCAGACGGAGGGTCCTCCTCCTCTGCATGAGAGCCAGCGTGCTTCGCTTTGCGGCAGAGATGGGCCTCCGCGCCTTACGAATTGTGTTCCCGTCTCGCCCTCCCAGCACGGACTACAAATCCGGGTTAGGGTAGTGGCGCCGCCTAAGGCGGCTGCCATCAGCTCATGAGGCCAGCGGCGCTAGAGGTCGCTGCCGTGCTGGCGGCCGTGATCCATCCAGACAGCTAGCCTACACCGTGATCCGTGGGCAACGCGATCTATTGAAGGACACACTCCTGTATCGGCTCCGTGGCTAGCCTATCATGGAGTTCGGCTCCAGTGAACGGGTGACAGGATCTGGGCCTAAGGACTTCCCAAATGGTAGACAAGGCAGTTAATTGGTATCTTGTGATCATAGTATACGTACCTCTTGTCCATGGATGGTACGTGCTCAGACGGATGACCGAGTATACCTGGTAGGGGAACTTTCGTGGACCATGTTATATCTCCTGTAGACTCTCGGTGAGCGGGTTCGGTCTGGTGCGAGTCCCCGGCTTTTAAATGTGGCTTGTCTCGAAAGGAGCGAGTTTCGCGGTGAGTATGTTATAACGCTTTTCATGACGGAAGTTGTCTAGGGTGCGGCTCAAGTCTTCATGACGCTCGAGGCTGCCCAGTTGCGCCGGGTCTGCGCCTTGACTCTGTCGGGACGGCGCTCGTGCTAGCAGGGTATTCTGCAAGCATTTATGGCTCGGTGTAGGGGTCTGGGGGAGAAGATGAGTATCGCTCAAAAGCGCGTCCCGGCGGCACGCCAGCTGTTATATGCGCTCTACTATGCAATTCGCGCCCGTGTCCGCGATTCTCTGTCTCTGTCCACGAGGCAGACGTCTGACTTCGCTGTGCCGATGGAGGAGCTTGGCATCGGTGGAGCTTGCTTGGACCGCTCGCTTCCTCGTCTCTTTTCCCAGTTGGTCGGCTGAAGAAGCGGATCTGCTCGCGTTTTCATCTCCCAAGCGAGGTGGAATAATGCGGGATCTCGATAATAGTGTTTACTGCACCCGGGCACATGGGTTCGTGCTATCTGAAGGAGCGGCCTGGGAGTCCTCGCGCACGTTGTTTGGTGGCCTAGGAGCGAGCTCGGCTGTAGGGCGATGGTCCACGTGGGGCTGGCGTAGTGCCGACTATTTCGTCCAGCTCCCGCTCGCGCTTCTCCTCCTACTGCTATCTATCGCGCATCCCTCCGACTGCGCGCTCAGGCGCGCGCCCCGTGGCTCGCATATCCACTGGCAGATATCAGAGTGGGCTCTGGGCGCTGCACCTTCCCAAAGATCCACCAACCGCCGCGAGCGAGGAATACGGGCGCGCTTGCCTGCCAGGCCAGCGGAGACTCACGCGGAAGGTGACGAGTACGCAGCGGAAGATCCTGCATCCTCCCGTTTCAACCACATCACTTAGCAGTTGGCAAGGCTAAGGTGCCCGGTGGAGCAACGGTGCACCCTGCTCGGTCACTCTTCGCGGCGGATAGATAAGGCCACTGTTCCTGACCCACACATCCGTCTCTTGCGGATAAAACTGGGCATGCGTATATGAGTGGCAGGGGATGATGGATGCAGGCTTCGGAAATGGCGGGACCTATACCAGTGGCCTCTCCTTCGGTGAAGGCGCATGGTGCTCAATCAGCTAGTCTGTCAATGCTCTGTGACCGGTACTCACACCCTGGTCCCCAAGGCCCGGGGTTTCCTGGCAACCCTCCGCGCGAGACATAGATGCGTCTGTACTCGGCAAATTCTATGGTGTGGCCAGGCCGAGCTTGAGCACGTACCTGACATGGAGGATGGGCCCGTGAAATGGTGTAAAATGCGACACGGTAAATACGTCCAGCCAGGACGTGGCTGCGACGGATGGGCCTCCACTACCGACGAGTTGTACGTCGTACGACGTCGTCTGGTTGAGGACTTCGTGGGTCCTTCCGAGAAGTTCTGCTGACAGACCAACTGGCGCAGGCAGAGGCGCGCCTTTTCCTCAGCGCAGCAGTGGTTGGGATTAACTGGGGAAGAGTGCGCGCAGCTCTTCTTGCCGTGGCTACCCGGCGCAGCCACGGAGGGATGCGGTGATAGAGCAGTGGAGAGGGAGGTCTTTGGAGCTCGGAGAGACGCTCGGCCCTCAGCCCAAGGATCCATCCCTGCTGCGGAGCGTGCCGGGGAGAAGTGGGAGGAGTCGGCCCTCAAGACAATTGGGATCCCGGAGGTGCTTTTTCTTCGATCCCGCATCACCTCCTTTGGGAGATGATCGCGGCTCCCGCTTCTTCTCGCCCTGGAGAAACGTAGAGGGGGGCCAAGAGCACGTCACCTTGCCCTCCTGCGCGGAGGACCGGCCGATCCCCTCAGCGGACCGGCGGAGATTCGATAGGGCCAGCGGCCGTTTAATGACCTCTTTTCTCCCCAGTCGAGCCGATCTACGCGTGTGCAGACATAGCTCTGGGACGGACTCCCCCTGATGGTCAGCAGTTCTTTTGGCCAGGGATGCACTGGGTCTCTGCAGGGGTCCTCCACCTGCCTCTGGAGGAGGGGGGGGCAGGGCCTGAAGTGCCTACATACTCAGGTCCATGTCTTCCACCTCCAGGCCCTGCAGAGGCTCTTGTATGGTGCAAGTAGTCTGGCATGGAGAGTACTGGTGCACGCCTTCCTCCTCCGCTTCCGAGGGCTCTGATACGACCGGTAGCTCTTTTACCTCCATCCGAGAGGTCTTCCGCGAGACCTCTCCGGGCTGCCAGTCTTCTACCAAGACCTCCTCCGGACCTGGAAGCTCTTTTCAATGACCAGGTCCATGGCAGCCACCGTGGGGGCCGATCTCCTCGCGGACACCCTGCTACACAACATCCAGCTTCATGTGCAGGTGGCGGAGTCCCCCGTGGTGTGCCAGAGACTGGTCTTGGCAAGAGTCTCCAGGGTCAGAGACCTCCTGGACTATAACTGGGGAGACTGGCTAGATCCCCTGTTGCTCGCTCAGCGCATGGGGCTCTCCAGACTTTGTACTCCCCGGCGCATACTTCAGGAGGTGAAGGCCTCCCGTTGCTTGGGCCTACCTCGACCGGGTCCTGCGAGAGGGCACACCCTGCCCACCCTCCACCCCAGGCCCCGTGGGCCTTTTTATTGGGCCCCCGCCCCGTGGACCCAAATCGGCCCACTCACCCTTTCACTGCGAGCCGGCTGCACGATCTTCAGCCGGTTCTGTTCCAGGCTGCGCCAAGGAAACATCTGTACACACTCGTGCTCCACACTCTCCACTACCTCACCCTCGCGTCCCGCCCCGATACCAAATGGCGGGACCTTCTGCCACCTCTCAAGGGTGAGAGGTCCCAGTGGGCCAGCTTATACTCTGCCCTGGTCCCGAGGCCCGCCGGGGATGTCAGTTGGCGGGTCATTCATGGGGCTGTGAGCACAGGAGTGTACTTGGCGCGGTTTACCCCGTCCCCAACACCTGCCCTTTTTGTGGCATGAAAGAGACCCTGGCGCACATTTATTTAGAGTGCGCCAGATTGCAGCCACTGTTCCGGCTCCTCTTGAATTTTGTGTTGCGTTTTTGGTTGCACTTTTCCCCTCACCTGTTTATCTATGCACTCCCCATCCGTGGCCCCACCAAGTCGCAGGATCTCCTTGTCAATCTCCTCTTGGCCCTGGCCAAACTAGCCATCTACAAAACCAGAGAGAGGAGGTTGGCTGATGGGATTTCCTGCGACTGTGAGGTCTATTTCTGCTCCTCCGTCCATTCATGCATCCGGGCAGAGTTCCTCTGGGCGGCGTCCGCTGGCTCCCTTGATGCCTTCAAGGAGCAGTGGGCATTGTCCGGGGTTCTCTGCTCGGTGTCCCCATCAGGTTCCCTTCGTTTAGCCCTGTGACCTCACTCCTGATCCTGTTTTTTCATTAGTTGTCCCATGGAATTAGTTGGTGTCACAGACCCGTGGATCCTCCCCTTAGGCTGTGGGGAGGTCCTTTAGAAGTGGGAGGGCTTTGCCTGCCCACCTCCTGGATACCAATAGGACCAGAGTCCTGTACCCCACTGGCCTGGGTCTGTCACAGTAGGTTAGTGATATTAGTAACCCTCCAACAGGAAGCATGGGCAATGTTAATTATAGACAGAGGAAATTGGGAGTGAAAATAATTTGTTTTAATTGTACACTTTGAATGTTTGATTTTTAGCCAAACTGTTCAGTTAAATTGTCTCAACTAGTATGATTCACCAACTTTTCTTTAAATGTAGTAATGGGGAAAGAGTCTTTCTATTTTGCTATTCTTAGTTTTGCATTATCTTGTAACTTTTTTTTTTTTTAATTGTATATACTTAACTGAGTGGTTGGTTAATCAGTTAGTTGTCTGGCTAACAGTGATTTCAGTGGAGAAAAAGTAAGTGTGCATGTATGGATTCCAACAAACAGGTGGAGGAAAGATGACTCAGCAGACTATATAGGTTTGGTGATCAGAGACTACTGAGACTCAGGTGAACTCAACCTAAGCTTTTGGGAACTCTGAGTTTCTTCTCACTGTGGGGACTGACCTGTTTAGACTTAATTTGTTTTCTTTATGTATAACTGAAGATAATATATGTGGATTATAAAATAGCCATGTTATGTTGTAAATGTTGTTTTTCTTTATCTTAAGATTTTATTAGGTTGTTAAATTAATTTCTAATGTTCTTCTTGGGACTTGAATGTGGGGACGTTGACCCTATGCAATCATTGTTGAAAATCTTTAGACAGTGAATTCTGGGTCTTCAGCAGGTTTTCTATGGGAGTTGGATTTTTTAAGCAATGGAGAAGGGCAATGAAGTGCACTGTAGCCCATCCAAAGATTAAACTCTCTCTTGGCTTTCTGCTTTGACACACACAGTCATAGCCCCTGTTTCCAACCACTTCTGAGGGAAATTCCTTTTATTTTCTCTGTTAGTCGTTGTTCGGGTTTTTCATGTGCCTAGTGCTTTGGGTGATATCTAAAACAATAGAAGCTATCTTACTCCATAGAAGAGCTTACTTGCTTCTTTTGGTTAAATAGAAGGAAGCTTGTCTTGTATGCTCATCAACTTCAATAAAGTCTGTAACTGCCCAGACATCCAAGACGTGCTTACTGGCAGCTACCAATACCCTTCAGCATAACAGCTTCAATCTGGCAACCCTTGTTTACAAAGGCATTCCAACTGGGCCTCATTCCTTTTTTATACAGTCAATGGGAGTTGTGCTATTGACTTCAGTGAGAGCAGAGGAACAAGCTGATATGCTTCAATGAGATTCATAATAATCATTTTTAGCTCTTAAATACAGTTTTTTATCTGAAGATATAAAAGCACTTTAAATATAAGAGCAAATACAATTATCATGGTACTGAAGAACAGAGAGGTAGAGAGTCAGATTTTTAAATATCTATAGGTGCCTAAAGATACAGCTAGGTTCCTAGTGGAATTATTCAAAAGCACCTAAACAGATTAGGCACCTAGGAGGTAGGCCTTGGTTTTAGTTGTAGAAATTTCATTGAAAGCGTTTAAAATTCAAAATTCTAGCTGTCTTGACTGTACTTACATACAGATCATGTGGTATGCTTCTGTGGCCTATTTGGATGAGCGTAACTTTTAGAATAAGGTTTCTGGTGCAATACTAGCAATCATAAACTGGGATTGTGCTTTTTGTGAATATTGTTATATATTTTAAATGGGCTACTTTTATGAACATTCCTGCCAGTGAATGTGCTTACTTGAATAGTCATGGAAGATGAACAAAATAAAAAAGGGGTATGAGTAGAATTTCAAAGAATTCATTAAAAAAAAAAAAGTGACTATTCTTGGGGAATTTTTCTTAACTGAATTCATCCATTTCTAGTGTCAATTTGATTAACTAGATATAGAAAAACAACACTACCTCCCAATAACAGTTTTGTTGTGTCAGGGAACTATACCTAATCACTGCAGGGGGAGCTTAAGTAACCCTGCATTAGTCAAAACTGAAACCTCAATTCTATATCAATCATGGGTCCAATTGAACAACGGTGACATATTCCATCCACCTCAGCCCCATATGAAGTTTTGGAGGCACTCAGGGGCCAGAGGAGAGTTCCCTTTTCACACGTACAGAGTAGGACCATAGTAACCCTTGATAACCTTGTTACAGGTGGGAGGCTGGAAGATGCATGTCAGGAGCAGAGATGACTCTGCCATGCATAATGCTATGGTGATTCTGAGCTGCTCTGAACTGTAGAAAAGCACATGGGCATCCCAGAAGAGTATGCTCTAATTTAGAGCATCCCAGAACTTCTCATTTGTGCTGTGGGCAGGAGTGCCACCAGCTTTTCTGGCGCCCTAGGCGGCGGAAGGTCCCACCCCCAAAATACTCCCGATGACCGGGGAAGCCGAAGATCCAGCCACCGTGGTCACCACCCCCCAAATGTTAGTGCCCTAGGCGACCACCTAAGTTGCCGAATGGATTGCGCTGGCTCTAGCTGTGGGTTGTTTTGGCACGTGGTGCAGCCAAGAATCTGTAGGCATAAAGGTGCCTTAAAGGCTCCTCCCTTCTGGAGGCACAGGACAGTCTCAGATCAGTACTTTTTTCTTCTGGGACTAGTAACTCTCAACACTTAAAAGAACTAAGCAGAATCACAGGGCATTAGAGAAGACCCCTGAGGATTCAAACACCAAGTCAGGAGAGACAGAACTTTCTGGTCTTCTCATTTTGTCAAACTCAAAACAATCTTTTTGTAGCTTGAAATAGCCGTGCAGTGCTCAAGAGTTTGTTAGGTCTCTACTGAGATTATGACTCATCACTTATTTTATTATTCCTAATTTTAAAAGACAGACAAATCTCAACATCTATGAGCGCTATTAAAGAGAGGGGGGAATAAAGGGAGGAAAGTGTATATTTGTACCGTAAATAATATTTTATATATTAGCATTTCTCTCTCCTCTCCTTCATATGTCCTTTATCTCTTTATACCTCATTCCTGCAAACATTTACATAGGCGAGTAATTTAGTGCAGGTGAATAATCCCTTTGAATTCAACAGGACTACACAGGTAGGTAAAGTTCCATGTGTTAAGTGTTTGCAGGATTGGGACCTTAGATTATAAACTCCGCAGGACAAGGACTAGGAGTACTTGTGGCACCTTAGAGACTAACAAATTTATTTGGGCATAAGCTTTCGTGGGCTAAAACCCACTTCATCAGAAACATGCAGTAGAAAATACAGTAGGACGATGTGTGCGCACACACACATGTAACGTGGAAAAAATGGGTGTTGCCATACCATCTGATTAAGTGGGTTTTAGCCCACGAAAGCTTATGCCCTAATAAATTTGTTTGTCTGTAAGGTCCCACAAATACTCCTGTTCTTTTTGCTGATACAGACTAACACGGCTACCACTCTGAAACCTGTCACCAGGGCAAGGACTGTGTGTTTGTAGGACACATCATACAATGGGACCCTGATCTTGATTTGGGGGGGGAGGGGTCCTCTGGGTGCCACTGTAACATCAACAATAAATACCAAAAAGGTGTTTTAACATCTCCAGAAAAGACTTTTTGTATGAAAACAAATTCCAATATTAAACAAACATAAAATAATAAAATGAAATAAGGCACCAACCGAGGGACTTCAGTTGTGACTTTAGCTACATCATTTAGCCTTTGTACCTTGGTTTCCTCACCTTTTAAGTGATATTTCCCTAGCCCACTGGCAGGTTGTGTGGCTATGACCTTTACTGACTGAAGCATGTTGAGCTCCTGAGCAGAGGTGCTAGAAGGGCCAAAGTGTGATTGTGTTGCTCACAGTTCCTGCCTTATTGCCTAGGGGCATTACCCAGAAAGACTAGGAGAGGAAGTGATGTAGGAACAAGACTTGGAATTGGAAGATATGGCTTCTGTTTCCAGCTCTGCCGCTGACTGGCTGGAAGACCCTGGGCAATTCAGTAAAGATCTCAGATGGATGTCAATGGGAATCTTTCTACTGAAGTTGATGGGCATTGAATCAGACCCTAACTCACTGTGCCTCATTCTCCATACCTCATTCTCCATACCTAAAATGGGCCTAAGCATCAAGAAAGATGTTGATGAATTGGAGAAGGTTCAGGAAAGAGCAATGAGAATGATTAAAGAATTAGAAAATATGGCTTATATTGTTAAACTAAAGAGATTTAGCTTTGAATCAAACAAAGAGAAGGCTAAGGTGTAGCTTGATTACAGTCTATAAGTATCTATATGGTGAACAAATATTTAATAATGGGCTCTTCAGTCTAGCAGAGAGAGGTATAACATGATCCAATGCCTGGATGCTGAAGCTAGACAAATTCAGACTGGATATAAGGTGTACTTGTTTAACAATAAGAATAATTAACCCTGGAACAATTTACCAAGAGTGGTGGTGGATTCTCCATCACTGACAATTTTTAAATCAAGATTGGATGGTTTTTCTAAAAAATGTACTTTGGGAATTATTTGGGGGAAGGTCTCTGGCTTGTGTTACACAGGAGGTCAGACTAGTTAATCATAATGGTCCATTCTGGCTTTGGAATCTATGAATACTCACCTCACAGAGAGATTGAGGTTTAATTAATTCTAAAATCTTTGAAATCCCCGAATGGAATGTGCTATATTATCGCTAGTGCCAGAGATACAGACTTGAACTGAAATTACGCAGAGAGGGGGAAAAAAGAATTAGATAGTGATGTGGATAATACCATAACCACAGTTCCATCAGAAAGGGTTAAAATATTTAAAAGTTCTATAAACCCTCATGTCTAGTGTATAAGCCAAGTGCTAACTAATTGGGGTTAGGGTAAGAAGCTTTCGCTATGGGCAGGTTATTTCATAATGGTCCATCACAGAGTTTTTTGCAGCTTCCTCTGAAGCATCTAGGTGGATAACTGCTCTTATTGGGCATGGTAAGTCCTATGTCTCTAAGGGTTTATACACAGAAAAGAAAAGGACCTCACCTAATTTCTTATTTTTTTGTCTGTGTTACACATTACAAAGGCCAGTGTCACAGAGCTTCCTGGAGTTGAGAACTATGTGTTTACATAGCACGCTGCAAAACTGATTACCACTTACACCAGGGATCAGCAACCTTTGCAATGCAGCCTGCCAGGGCAGGCCTGCTGGCGGGCCAGGCCGGTTTGGTTACCTGCCACGTCCACAGGTTTGGCTGATCACAGCTCCCACTGACCAATGGGGGCTGTAGGAAGTAGTGTGGGTTGAGGGATGTGCTGGCCACCACTTCCCGCAGCCCCCATTGGCCTGGAACAGCCATGGGGGCTGATTATGTATGTCGTTTTTATCACCTCCAGTTTCTTAGATTCAGATAATTGGCCTGTGCTTGAGGCTGTACTTCAGGGTCACTATCAAGAGGTCAACTCCAAGCTCCGATCAGTTCATAACGTCAACCTCTATTGCACACCTGTTAAATTTTCAAATGCACTCCTTTGTGGTGCTCCTTACTTTGGGGACATGCTCCTCATAAACATCCCCAAAGTTACCTCATTATCCTCCTTCAAACCCCTCCTTAAAACTCTTCTTTGCCATGATGCCAACAAAAAAAAAAAACAACCAACTTTATAACAGTAAGGCCACTGGTGTGCCAAGACCAGAACTTGTACTCCAGTATTTGTCTGTACCCATCTGTTGTCTATGGTTTTATACTTAGATTGCAAATTCTCTGGAGCAGGGACCATATTTTTATTGTGTGATTATACATCACCTAGCACAGGGAGTCCTGGTCCAGAAGTAGGACTCCTGGGGCTATGGTAATATTACAACTGCTACTAATAACAGTAAAGGCTGTCACCTCAACAAGAGTATGTCCTGGAAGTCCAGACAGCTATTGCACTGGATGGCTTGGAGCGAGATCTCTATAAATATTCTCAGATCTCACAGCAATGAAGGCCGTATAAGACGATAGTCTCCTTTTTGGGTGCAGTGTCTACTAGCATTGCTGATGTTCCTGAACAACTTGGGAAAACGGACTAAAGTGCACAATTTTCTTAAACCATGGAAGAAAGAAGAGGGGAGAGATTTTTTTCTTAGCTGAAAAATGTATAAATTTAAACTAAAAGGGCTGAAGAACTTGAGCAAAGATTTTCAAAAGTAAAGTGGTTTGGAGTTCTTCAATTTTTGGGCACTGAACTTGAAGTACCTGAAAGTGGCCTGATTTTTGAGGGTGAGTGCTCCACACTTTCTGAAAATCTGGTCCCTCTAAGGTGACTCAGGCTGGGCACCCAAAAACTTGAGACACCCATAATGACTACTGAAAATGGTACTGGATCAGTAAATAACCAAAAGCCAATGTGACAAGGTGAGAAAGCACACACACAGACATGTAGAAAGATTTGACAGCCACACCGAAAGCCTCTGGTTCCAAATCAGAAGATGCCTCTTGCAAAGCTCACGGAGCCAGTACCATAAGTGCAACTTGGTAGGACAGAATCAGCCTGGCTGGTCTATCCTATGTGTCCTAAGCTTGGATGCCTCTTTGAGAAGGCTGCAGATTTCAACCCCCTGAGAGACTCAGTTCAACTGACATGTCCAGCTTCTCCACCTATGAAACTTATTCATAGCCATAGATGCTCAGACAAATCACTTGTCAGTTTTGCTCAGTGGGAGAAGGACCAGGCTCATAGTTTTTATTGACCAAGACCCCACAGTCTGATAACGCTACCTGTAAGTGGCTCATATAGTGCACATGGATGTTTCATTAAATCTCTTTTGATCAGTACATAATCTGCTTCAATATTTGTCTAATTCACACTGCAAACACCTAATCTGATCTATCTATTCTTTATCAATAAAGCATATCTAAGGAACTTGTTCAACCATCATTACTGTAATAACTGAGCACCTCACCATCTTTAACATATTCATCCTCACAACACCTGTGTGATGTAGGGCAGTGCTTTTATCCTCATTTTACAGATGGGGAACTGAGGCACAGAGAGACTGAATATCACACAGGAAGTCTGTGGTGGAGCAGGGAATTAAAGGCTGACATCCCAACCTCCAGTTAGTTGTCTAACCATTGGACCATCCTTCCAAAGAAGAATATGCTCTTCTAAGCTGTACATTATGCGAATGAAAAACCAAAATAGATTGGGCAGAGGTGGTGTCCCTAGCATTTGTTTGCCAGAAGCTGGGAATGGGCAACAGGGGATGGATCACTTGATGATTATCTGTTCTATTCATTCCCTCTGGGACATCTGGCATTGGCCACTGTTGGAAGACAGGATACTTGGCTAGATAGACCTTTAGCCTGACCTGTATGGCCATTCTTATGTTCTAATGCCCATTAACGGTGCCAGCCAATGAAACAGGCAAAGAGCCAAAAGAGGGTCAGAGGCAAATCTACTGTATGCAACCACTACAAAAATCTATTTTAGGAAAAATAGAGTCGTCCAAATGAAAAAATAACCCCCTAGACTAGTGGTTCTCAGAGCCAGTCCGCCACTAGTTCAGGGAAAGCCCCTGGCAGGTAAACAAATTGGCCCAAACCGCCGTGTCTGTGGGTTCAGCCGATCGCAGTTCCCATTGGCCACAGTTTGCTGCTCCAGGCCAATGGGGGCTGCAGGAAGCAGCATGAGCCAAGGGATGAGCAGCCGACTGGCTTTGAGAACCACTGCCCTAGACAATTACCTAAATGTTACTTATAGCACTAGTACAATTTCTTGAAGGCCAAACCCTTCTCTTTCCATTTCCATTTCCAGTGTAATCTTATAGCTTCATAGTGCAGTACTTAGCATTCTATAAAGGATATACAGAGAAAACAAAGAACCATAATTTCCTTATTTACTCTTGAAGGCCTAGGGAGCTAAAGAAAGAGGCTGCAATGTCCAAAGACTAGTGGGGAACTCAGATTAAATTGAGTTTGGTAACCTCAGGTTGGTCCATACAGTAACCTACGTATTGCAAATTCTTTCCCTGAATCTCTCTATACTGGAAAACAAGGGTTATCACTGATAAGTAAGGGGTCCTTGAGAATCAGCCAGCATGGCTTCTAAACTTTTAATGATTTTCCAAAGGCCAGTGTGGGGGTTAATTAATGTAGGCTTTGGGGGACTAGATAGATGAGGAAATTGGTAATAGAGTGTGAATCTTTTTGCTTTTAGCTCCCTAGTTGAAATGTGGCACGTCAGTGATGATGGAGAGTGATCATGTGACAGGTGTTCAGAAGTCTATGTGAAACGTGTTGGCGGTCTCACTTCAGTTCTTGGAGGTTAGGTTTCTACACTACAAAAGGACCCTTCACAATTGGTACTACTTATTGTCCTTTGATGGTGTTCTTTGCAGGGAAGCCAACTGAATGGATCCCAGAGAATGAACAAACTGAGACACACAAGCAGTGTGTGTTAGGGAGCTTGTGCCACCAGAAACAAGCTCAATATATGACACTGGTTTGACAATACAACATATGATGAAAGCATATGTGTGGTGTTGGGCGTGGGGTAGCCCTGTACCAAACATTCATTGCAACTTTTGATTGTCCAAAAATATAATGATGCCCAAATTTAAAAAGAATAAAAGGAGCAGGAGCTATCACAGAGCAGTGAAGGCAGTGCACAGTAGAACTAAATACTGTTGAGAGATTCACCTTTAGATTGCTGCTCTGTTTTCTTTGATTTCCATCTGTAGACGGTCAGCATTTGTTCATATCCTTCTTCTCCCTTCACCATGGTGATGTTCTTCAAGCACTTTGCTTACTCATCCTCCATTGTGTGTCTCAGCTTCCACTCTCTCCCCTCTCATTAGGATACAAGTAACTGCCATTATGTTTGATTGCAGGACCTTTTACCCTATGAGGTGTGGGGAAATTAGGCCTTTTGAGTCCCCACTCTGAAAGTGGAGGAGAGTTCATAGGAACACTGTATTTTCAGTATCTCACCTGAAGTACTGATGTCCTGGTTTTGGGAAGCTTAGAGTTTCTGCAACTGCTTCATGCTCAGTGAACTGGCGGTGGAGCCTAAACTCCTTTCTTTGTCATATCTCATCCTAAAACCAAGACAGAAGAATAAGAAGGAGAACAATAAAAATGTAAAATCTTTGGAGCAGGGGTTGTGTCTTCTTGTGTGTGTGAAGGGTATTAGCACATTATAATAGTTACTGGAATACAAATCATTAATAATAAATATATAATTAAAAAAATTAAGAATGATGAAGGCCCTGTGATCCATTCAAAACCAAAACTCATTTAGTTGTGTCTTTACTGTGTTGGCAAATCCCACCAATACAAGCTCTCAGCAGCTGAGAGACTGACTGGATCGTTTGGCTTCAAACCAAACTTCAACAGAACAATTTACTTTTCAGAGTCAAAGGGACCTTTTATTTTCTTTTGACTGAGAAAGGAAATAAAAAAGTAGTAGTGCAGTATAGTAATTAGCATAAAAGCATGGGAGTCAGGGTTCCTGGATTTTCTTCTGCAGCCTGCCACTCATTGTGTGATGTGACTTTGGGCAAGTCGCTTAAACTACCTGTGATTTAGTTTCCTCACTGGTAGAATAATCCTTACGTACCTGACTCATTTGCTCCGTTATCTTGGGTAAATCATTTAATCCTGCTGTACTTCAGCTCTCCTGGAAAATAGTTAGAATACTACTTATCTATCTCACAAGGGTGTTTTGAAGACTGATTTATTAATACTTGCAAAGATTCTCAGATAGAAGATGTTGTAGACGGGCGAATTATTGGTAATATTACCACTAATTCAAGTCAGACCTTGACCCCAGCATCTGGCTTGAGGGTGATGACTTAGTACAGGGGACTCCTTTACATGCTTTTTTTTTAATTTTTGTAACAACTTATATTTACAATATGTGTTGCCTTTCACCCAAAGAATCTCAATGTATTTTACTGACTTAAGCTGATGTGCAGTACCATGCCACTATATGTTTGGATCACCATCCTCTACTGACATGCATGACTATGGTGAAATGTTTGGCAGCTTTTTATCAGTGAGCAGCACATTACAGAGTAGTTTAGGACAGGAAGTGAAGAATGCTATAGCCAACTGATACTTCAGGTGGAATTTTCATAGACAGATAGTAATCACATTGGACTTTGATCAGCACACTGAGGATAACACCTCATCTCTCCTCTTGCAAAAACTGTTATGGGATATTTAATGTCCACAAATGGTCATTATGAGAACCTCAGCTGCGTGTCTCATCAGCTGTAACTCTTTACCACTGCCCCAGTATTCCCTTTACCCCTTGGATATTTCATGTTCTTCCTAAATCTTCTGTCAGATCCTTGCTCAGCTAAGGCTCAGGCCTGAAAGGAGCTGAGCATTCTGGCCCCCCTCCAATAAAGCACATACTCAGTTTTGAGCAAGTGAGTAATCCCACTGATTCAATTCAAAGTAAAGGGACTATTATTACATTCTTTCAGCTGACATCGGGACTACTTATACGGTACTTAAAGTCAAGCATATGCTTCAATGCTTTGCTGGATTAGGGCAAAGTGCTCAGCATCTGGCAGAACTGGGTTGGCCCCTGTTCACCTTTTTGTTGTACACTACTCCTCTGCTGCTCACAGTCCCTGAAAAGTTGTTCTGTTTACTTTTTGATTCTGCCTCTTGATTCAATGCTTCTTTTAGTACTGTCAGTGCAAGATTTCCTGTCTCTCTTCATAATCCAAGGTTTATCTTGGCCAAAGTCATGTCACCTTGAGAATAAAGTCCAGATGGTACATCCTAATGTTGCAGGATCTTGCTATGTTTGGAAATCCTAGTTTGTTATTGTGGCATTTCTAATATATACCTCTACCTCGATATAACGCTGTCCTTGGGAGCCAAAAAAATCTTATCGCGTTATAGGTGAAACCGCCTTATATCGAACTTGCTTTGATCCACCGGAGTGCACAGCCCTGCCCCCCCTCCCCCACTCCCAGAGCACTGCTTTACTTCATTATATCCAAATTTGTGTTATATCGGGTCACATTATATCGAGGTAGAGGTATATTAGAAAGCGCCACAATTATTTATATATACACACACACACACACACACACACACACACACACACACACGCTGACCATAAAACCTAATAATTGGGTAGGTCCTTCTCAACATATTTCTTTCTACTTGTCAGCTAGAAAGGATAAAATATAGCAGGTTTTTTATTTGACTCATAATAGACTTTGAATGGCTTGTTATGTAAATTAGATTCTGTTAAGCTCAGCTTTAAAGTAAAGAAAACGAAATGACTATTTAAAAGAGAAAGGTAACTTAAATGCTTGTGTAAAATTCCATTCACTGAATGAAACAAAGATCAATCTAACATAGAGGGTATATTATTAGGATGGGGGGACAGAAAGAGTGAAATATTAAAAGCTGTCTTTTTTTTTTTTTTGGTAAAATGCAAAACTTTGGGTATAACAGAAAAAAGGTTCCTTTAAAAAAAAATCCCCAGATCACCCATTCTCCAGCCATAATCAATTATGCTAACAGCTTTGGAATTGCCTTGGAGTCTGTCATATGGCTGTGTTACTAATAGGTTGTTGATACTGCCTTGTTCTGCAAATCCTTTATGAGCCCTCTACACAAGCAATCCCAGTGGACGTAGGCGTTGGACAGCATTGCAAAACTGCACACAGTATTATCTACATCCCCCTGGCACACAGGTCTCTCTGTTTCATTACATTGTTTCTTTTTCTCTATCTAATCTGCCATCTGGGAGATGCCTACACTAGTTGTTGGGTTTTTTTGGAGAGGATCCCAAAAGTTTCCCAACATTGCTACCATATGTTTGGTTCCAGTAGTGGTAGCTACAGGGGGAGCTCTAGTACAGAAAAGGCTCAGGCAGTTGACACCATTTTAAACACCAGAGATGAAAGCCTGGCCTCATTCAAGTCAATGGAAATCTACCATTGACTTCAATGCAGCCATAATTTCACTCCAGGTTGTTTAGACCTGATCAGAACAAGTGTATGTGATGTGGTACTTAAAATCATGAACAGGTAACAGCAACAGCAGGAAACTTGAGGTCAAAAATATTATTTAGACAAAGCCCTAGTCTCATACTTTTGCAGCCCAGGTATGGATTCTAGAATTCAGAAGTCCAGAATCCAATCCTGTAAAATAAATCACTGTGTGGCACTGAGCAAGTCACCTAATCTCCAGTCCATGTCACTGAAGTTTCTCTTCTGCAGAATGGGAATACCAATATTTGGGTGCATTGGGGGTGCTGTGAGAGCTAAGACATTATGGGCTCAATTATTATTATGTGCTTCCTTGAGTCAATCCTTTAATTAATAGCATGTTATCTGGTTTCAAGTGCTGTTGCAGGCACAGAAATGAGAAACCCCTGGATTTCAGTATGTGCAGACAGCAGATGTGCACAGAGCTAGTATCTGAATAGAATGCAGGGAACACAGCAAATTGCATTGTTATCCTCAGCAAGTTGGATTTTCATTTTACCAGTTAATGAGAAATCATGCTGTAAAGCTAAATTTCATATACCAGAGGCTTTCAGATCGTTTTCCTTTTAGACTGATGGTGCTATAACGTCTGAGTGTTTGATCCTGTATGTGATATAATGACCATGAACCCAGGATAAAAGCTCAAAAAGAAGCCACAGCTCATAGGAAACTTGGAGCACCTCTATGAGTCCGATCTTAGTTTTCATATTTTTGTATTGAATGATCAAAACTGTTAGTGCAAAAATGTAAAAATATAAAACATATGCAAGGATCTGCTCCTCAGTTTTCACATTTGCCAACATGCCATGTACAGAATCTCTGGACTATAAGAGCCCAGTGAAGTTGAGGCTTAGTGGGCTTTGGCTTATGCCCTACGTGAAGTATTTTACACCTTTAACAAGAGCCACTGTGAATTAAAATCAGAAAATATGCATGGTCCTATCAGATTAAAATCTATGGCTTTTTCAGAAACAAAGTCTCAATCATAATATAATGGAGGTGCTGAATTCCAGTCATCTTCCTTTGTTTGCTTTTTGCTCCTCATTGAGTATTTCATGTGGCATAAAATATATGAAGTCAAATGCTGTCAGTTACATACTACTGCAAATTCTTAGTAGCTTCAAGTCATTTAAAATATATAAAGGCTGGGGCCTGATTTTTCCTCACTTATACCAATGTAATTGAACTGCTGTTAGGGTAATGCCTCCTGATTTGCAACAGTGTAAGAGAGCAGAATTTGGCTCAGTACTGTTCATAAACATGGGGCCTTGATTATCAAAAGTAACTCCATTTTATTCAGTTGGAGTACACTAGTATAAGTGACAACAGAATCAGGACCCCTAGACTTTATCATTGTCACATGACAAAAGAGGATCATTTACATAATGTATTATTAATATATTAGAACATGAATATATTATGAATATATTAAGCAGGAATGCAAATTTAATATTATGATACACTAAAGAGGAAAACTGCTAATGTAATATAACACAATATTATTACAAATAATCCAGCTCCTGGAAAATGATAGCAAGATTCCTTTCCTTTTCTGAAGCTGAAAGCTCTAACTATTACAGCCCTCTGCCAGATGCACTAATAACTGAGTGAATATCCAGAAGTAGGTCATCTTTGTTAATATCTAAGAATACTGTGTTTCTGTGGTTACTTTAGATCTCCCACCGTCTCTCTATCAAACAGAGGCACAGCCTGATTCTGACATCACACTGCTTTTACACCAGTTTAATTCCATTGACCTAAAAAATGTTACTCCTGATTTACAGTGATATAACTGTATATGATCATATGATCAGAATATGGCCCATACCACACTGTACATCCGTGGCTGGAATTAAGCCTTGTGTTGCCCACACAAACATAGAAGTGAACTCCAGAGTATCAGAACGCTTGTTATGTTATGCCTTATTCATCAAGCTCTCAGTCCCCTGCCATGCTGTATTAGTACCTCCTCTCAGTGACTGACAGGAGACGCTTCCAGTGCTGCCACTGAAGCACAGCAAGGGTCCAGCAGAAGCCTACCTGCTGTGTTTGATGTGCATGCAGGGAAGGAAAAGGTAACCCCCTACTGCCCCCAGGCCACCACCGCAAGAGAATTTGATAAATTAGGTGCATTACTTCAGTGTCTCTTCACCCCTGCTGCCCTATATACAACCAAACATGCTGTTTCTGCCTGAGTCTGCTTCTGCACCCATCGCGATGA
Organism: Chelonoidis abingdonii; assembly: GCF_003597395.2. Classification (NCBI taxonomy): domain Eukaryota; kingdom Metazoa; phylum Chordata; order Testudines; family Testudinidae; genus Chelonoidis; species Chelonoidis abingdonii. The sequence continues at coordinate 121,960,924 of NC_133772.1, read as the reverse complement.
TGTGAAATGGACTCAAAGATGCGGCTGAGGATACAATATGTGGAGACTGAATTAGTGCTGTCCCTTAGGAAAATAGTAACAAGAGAGAAAGTAAGCAGTTCTGCCGCAGTCCTGCTCGTTTCAGTTATGTTGTGAGGCAAGAGACTAAATGCCTTCAACCCCGAGAAATGTCCAGAGATCCCACAGAACCACTTTTAAGGCATGATTCGAAGTCCATGAAGTCAATGGAATGGGCTTTGAATTAGTCTCTTACTCAAATATGTTTCTTTTTCCTTTCTTTCGTCTGTTGATACATGAATGTAGAGCTGGTGAAAGCTGCTAGGTTGACAGCTAGGCAGCTATGGTTCATATTCAGTTGTGATGTAAAGGGTGGGGATGTACATCACACCCAAGACCTGTGGTTTGGGAATATTTTCCCATATTCACTGTTGCCAACAACATTCCTGCCAGTCAGCTCACTTCCTAGAATATTCACTAAAAGCAAACACAGCAAAAAGGGGGCATCAACAGACAGTCGGGGCAAATTCATTTCTAAAGTCCAGTGAATATTTCCCAACTCTGAGTCAGATCCCCAGCAAGTGTAAGTCAGCAAGGTCTGTTGGTCCATTTTTTGGCAGGGTCCTGTGTGTAAATTACACCCAGTTAGCACAGCCGCTGATTGCCAGATGTAAACAATTTTCCACTTACTTAAATTAATGCCTATTTTCTGGGTAATTTACACCAAATACATAACTCATGCCACTATTTACATTTCTGATGGTTTTGGACCAAAACCATCCAGGAGAGACAGACCCACTTTAGACTGAATTTGGGCCTAAGGATCAAATGTTTTGTTTTTAATTATTATCATTTAATATTTGCATAGCAGAAGCTCTCAGAAGCCCCAGGCAAAATCTGGGCTCCATTGTGCTCGATGCTGTGCACACACATGTAAAGGTACAGTCCCTGCTCTGATGAGTTCCCTCTAATGTAAGACAAGTCTGTATAACAAACTATAAGAGGAAGCAGATGTGAGAAGGATGAGGGTATCATCAGTAAGAAAACATGATTACATCAGCTACTTATAGAGTTTAAGGCCAGCAGGACCCATTAGTCTGAATTCTATATTTCACTCACTTGTGTTCTGCTACAGCATCTCTTCCACAAAGGCATTCCGTCTTGATCTGGTGACATCAAGAGATGGAAAATCTACCACCTACTGTGGTAGTCCCAAATTAATGGTTAATAACCCTAACTGTTAAAAATATGTGCCTTACTTCTAATTTAAATTTGTCTGGCTTCAGACATTGGTTCTTGTTTTGCCTTACTCCACTAGAGTAAAGATCCTTTTAGCACCCAATATTTTCTAGTTCTTTTTTGAACCCTGTTATGGTCTTGGCCTTCACAACATCCTTGCCAGACAGGGTTCAAAAAAGAATTAGATAAATTCATGGAGGATAGGTCCATCAATGGCTATTAGTCAGGATAGGCAGGAATGGTGTCTCTAGCCTCCATTTGCCAGAAGCTGGGAATGAGCGACAGGGGATGGATCACTTGATGATTACCTGTTCTGTTCATTCCCTCTGGGGCACCTGACACTGGCCACTGTCAGAAGACAGGATACTGGACTAGATAGACCTTTGGGCGACCCAGTAGGGCCATTCTTATGTACTCCGCTAAAGAGCCTTTTAGCACCCAGTATTTTCTCCCCAGGAAGGTATTTATACACTGTGACTGAGTTATCTCTAAATCTTCTTTTTGATAATGTAAACTGATTGAGCTCTTTAAGCATCTCACTTCAAGACATTTTCTCCAGTCCTCAAATAATTTTTGGGGCTCTTTTCTGCACCATCTCCAATTTTTCCACAATCTTTTTAATATGTGAACATCAGAACTGGACACAGTATTCCAGTATTGGGCTCACCAATGCTGTATTCAGAAGTTAAAATCACCTCTCTACGCCTACCCATTACTCCCGTTTATACATCCAACAATCCCACTTGCCCTTTTACTACATCACACTGGAAGCTTATGTTGAGTTGCTTGTCATCCCTTTCAGAGTCACTGCTTTGGAGGGTATAGTCCCCCATTCTCTAAGTATGGCCTGCATTCCTTGTTTCTAGAAGTATACATTTGCATTTGGCTGTATTGAAAAGTATTTTGTTTGAAAGGTCCCATTTTACCACACAGTCAAGATCACTCTGTATCATTGCTCTGTCATCATCATTTCCCACTGTGCTAATCTTTGCAGCTGCTGCAAATCTTATCAGCAGTGATTTTATGTTTATTTCCAGATCATTGATGAAAACGTTGAATAATGTCAGGCCTAGTACCAGTCCTTGAGGAATTCCACTAAAAATACTTCTATTCAATAATGATGATTCCCCAATAACAATTAATTTTTGAGATCTGTCAGTTAGCCAGTTCTTAATCAATTTAATGTGTGCTCTATTGATATTGTACAATACTATTTTTTTTTAATCTTGTGGTACTAAAACTTTTGTCTGGCATTTGACAAAGTATATCACGTCTACACAGTTACCGTCATTAACCAAACTTGTAGTCTCATCAAAGGATGAAATCAGATTTGTTTGACAAGATCAGTTTTCCATAAAACCATGTTGACTCACATTAATTATATCCCTATCCTTTCTTTCATTATTAATTGAATTCCATGTCAACTTTTACATTATTTTCCTCAGGATTAATGCCAGGGTAACCAGCCTTTAGTTACCCAAGTCATCCCACTTGCCTTTTTTCTTTTAATATTGCAAACATGAGCACTCCTCAGTCTTCTGGAATTTCTCCAGTAGATCAAGATTTATTTAAAATTGGGCCAAAGATCTCCTCAGCCATCTCTTTTTAGGACTTTTGGGTGCAGGTTATCCAAGCCTGCTCATTTAAAAATGTTAGCTAGCTGTGCGCACAAACTTGACGGCTCTAAATCGCACAAGTCAAGGATTGAGATTAATTTGTTTTATTTATCCACATGTATGGTATAAAGATGCAATTATATATCTAATGTGACAAAGTTCCTCCCCTATCTTGGTGGGTCCTGCCCTTATTGGCAGATTTGCTCACCTCAGTGATCTTCCCCTCTTGTGGAACCCATAGTCTGGGTCAGCTCCTCCTGTGTCTGATCAGGAGTTGCGAGGTTTGGGGGGAACCCGGGCCCACCCTCTACTCTGGGTTCCAGCCCAGGGCCCTGTGGATTGCAGCTGTCTATAGTACCTCCTGTAACAGCTGCATAACAGCTACAACTCCCTGGGCTACTTCCCCATGGCCTCCTCCAAACACCTTCTTTATCCTCACCACAGGACGTTCCTTCCTCCTGGTGATAATGCTTGTCCTCCTCAATCCTCCAGCAGTACACTCTTTCACTCTCAGCTCCTTGCCCTCTTGCTCCCAGCTCCTCACACACGCTCCTTCTCCTCTGGCTCCTCCCTGCCTGACTGACTGGAGTGAGCTCCTTTTCAAACCCAGGTGCCCTGATTAGCCTGCCTTGATTGGCTGCAGGTGTTCTAATTAAAGTAGCTATCTTCACTGCCTTCTAGAAAGATCTTAATTGGCCTCAGGTGCCTTGATTAACCTGGAGCAACTGCCAGGGTACTAGGGATTTGTTTAGCCTGGGGCTAACATACCTGTTTCTCAGTACTTTACTGTAGCCATCTGGCCTTGCCCCATCACACTAACCATTCACAGGACAGACTGTCTCGCCTTCCCCGTTCTCCCCTACCAGTACACTTCAACCCAGGCCCGAAGGGACCATCATTAGAAGTGAGATTGCAGTTCAGTTTGCATTTGTATAGATTGATAAGGGAGGCTGATGAAATAATTGTAACAGAGATGGAATGAACTAGTCAATGACAAAGCAGTGAAGACAGAAGCAGTACCAGTCTTACATGATGTGATCAGCAGTGTGAGAAGTGGCCACTTCCTCGACACTCACTCTTTTCACCTTCTTTATTACAAAAAAAGACTTATTTTTGGCCCTCAGTTGCCAAAGGGACAGCCACCTGACTGCATGTGCAAAGGACCAGCTCTAGGCCGTGCCACCACACTGTTCACATTGTCACTGGGCACCGAGCTGGGTTGTCACTGTCAGGGACGGCTCTAGACATTCTGCCACTCCAAGCATGGCGGCATGCCGCGGGGGGCGCTCTGCTGGTCACCAGTCCCGCAGCTCCGGTGGACCTCCTGCAAGCGTGCCTGTGGAGGGTCCACCAGAGCCGCAGGACCAGTGGACCATCTGCAGGCATGCCACCAAAGGCAGCCTGCCCACCGCCCTCCCGGCAACAGGCAGAGCACCCCCCGCTGCATGCTGTCCAAAGCACACACTTGGCATGCTGTGGCCTGGAGCTGATCCTGGTCACTGTTAAAAATGGTTTCCTGATCTTCTATTTGTGACAACTTTTTCTTTTCCTTCTCACACTTCTCGTCATGGCTGAGAAATATAATTTGGGTTTCACTAAAAGGCCACACGGCCTTTCTTCTCTTGTTAATTAGTTATAACCCTTGCCTAGTATCGATGTTTATGTCTCTTTAGATGGCTACTATCTGCTAACCAGCATTCTGAAAGATTACAAAAGGGCCATGAAAATAAGAGCCAGGGGACAGGCGGATGGGTTGATGAGAGATGCCTCTGTTACAAGGAGCAAGCACAGAAAGCTTGGATTAGGGTGAACAGCTGGTACGGATTCAATAATCAACTGCTCTGAAAGAAAAGCCTATTTTTTCTCATCCCATGGCATTAGAGAACAGGATACCAGAGCTGCCAACCTTACAGTTGAAATCTGCCCACACAGAATAGCAAATTCCCCTTGGCTCACATTTAAATGCTCCTGGCTCATTATTATTCTATACAGCCTTGAATACATACATGTGATCTGTATATTACTCTCTGCAAACAGAGCACTGCACTGCCTCTCTCAGCATGTCTCTGCCTTCATTTCAACACTATGGGGAAGTGTGAAGGAGGGCAGGAAGGAAATAGGCTTATCAAGTTTACAGATGCTGATGAGAATGTTGGTTTGATTCTTGCTGTTGGATTAGTACTAAGTTCCGCACAGGCAGCAGGTTTGGACATTTAACAGGCTTACAGGTCTTTCTCTGGGACAGCCCAGCCAGCCCCTTGCAAAACACAAGCCCCAGAGCCAAGCCATCTTGCACCAGTGAGCCACCACAAGGATTCAGTGAACAGTGATGCATTTGTTAGCCTGTGAGAAAGCCCAACAGTACATGAGGATATTGGTAAACAAAGAGGAAAACCAGAGGTGGGTGCATAAGCCTTTGTGTAAGAAGTTCAGGGGTTGAAGGCTGTTTATTCTTTAAGAAAGTTTGATGGTGGTGAACACTGCTGACTTGTCTGCCCTCTGTATCAACATAACAACAGCAACAGTTCAGGCTTTTCTCCCCTTCCTCCCGCCCTGAGGACGTAACTCAGTGTTGACCTAGAGGGATTAACTCTAGGAGGTTAAAGGGAGTTCAGTCTCTTCGCTCACACAGTATCTGAATGCTTTTTTGAGGCTGCCAGCCATGGGGGCAGGTATAATGAGATGCTGAGAACAGCCCCAGTAGGATATGACTGTGATCAATAGCACACCAGGCAGCTGTTGGAGAATAACAACTTCCAGTCACTTCTTTCAAATTTGAATCAGAAGGGAAGGCTCTGCGGCTCACTCTCCATGCCCAGAGCCAGCCAGCCAGCCCCCTAGCTTTTTGCTGGTTTAAAAATGTGGGCAATGAAAATAGTTATGTCATATTCATGCTTATTGGTCTCGTGGTTAGGAAGGGTGTCACTCACCATCACTGCATTTGGGACAGCAGGACTACAGTGAGCTCCAAGGGAATGGAGGAGAGGGTACCCTGCTCTTTGTGCAGGACTGCATTAAAATCCATCCAGGACAGTCCTTTCCAGACTCTATGCAGAAGGCAAGGAAGATATTAATGCAGATGACTGTTACATAAATACATGTTTTATCAAGGCCATTTTTAGCACTTGTGGGGGTGTCAAGAACGGCTCCAAGCTGCATATCTATCTCATAGGATTCTGCTGAATTTGAGGCAAAGGACACAGTTTTAAGGTAAACTATCAAGACATTTTATTTAAACCCAGACACTTCTGAAATGGGCTGCACATGATACAGGAAACAGTCCCCTAGTCACCCACTCTCTCTCTTAGTAGAGCTTGCTTGGTAGCAAAGCTTTGTAATAGTGCTTGCTTAATTGCTTAGAACGGCTAGGCAAAGTTGATGAAAAATTTTTCATAACACTTCACACAAAAATACTTGCCATTTGTCTTTGGGGTCCTGCACGGAGACTTCACTTTTCTGCCACATTCAGATCAACTGGAATTTCATGCTGAAAACACACACAAGTTCAAATTCAATCTGCAAGATTATTTAGACTTGGAATGGGTTCATTTTCAACAGGGGAGGGAAAGTGAAAAATAGATAAAACATGGGTATGTTTTCAGCAAAATGGACTTGAGACTAAGACTTTTTTTTTTGTTTTTCATTAAATTCTGAATAGCTTTAGTGTCCCTTCCATTTTTGGGGTAGTGCTATTACCTAAGATCAATATGGCTCCCTCACGACCACTGAAAGATACAGTCCCACCAATGAAGAAGAAAATGAGTTCATTACATCCCCCAAATATGCTGCAACTATTTCCATGATTATTGCACCACTAACCCAGAACCAAGGGCAATGTCCCACATTATACTCATCTTTAAAAACACTGAAGCCCTGATACTGGTCCATTGATGAGCTTAGGTTGGTGCAGTCAGGGTGTGGGGAGGAGGTGGAGGGGGAAGGGCAGGGCAAAAGGATGCACACGCTACCTCTGCACCTCCTGGATTTTGATTGTGGCCACGGTAATGACTCTGCCTGCAAGGTTCCATATGAAGATATCCAACAGCCCAGAACAGTGCATAGAACTACTCCTTCCATCCCCAGCAGGCTTCTACACTGGGCTGCAAACAGGGAGTGGCATAGTATCATTCTGTAAGCCCCAAGCCACCAAGGAATCCCTCTTATGACAGAGTATTCCCCAGAGGGGAGATCCACCGATGTTATGGCTCCCATATACCAGCAGAGCCAGCATATGGAGGCCACAGTGAAAAGCCAGAATCAGGGTCACAGTTCTGCATGTTCATCTTGTTGCCGCTTTTTGACCAGCTAGTCAAAGTTTGGGGCTCTGTGGGTGTTCCAGTTGGGAGTAGAAATTGGAGGCAGTCAAGTATTTCTTTGATGCAATTTTGTTTATTTAGAAAGAATGTACAAAGGTCCTGTATTTCTGAACACAAAAGGAAAGTAATACCAGGAAACAGCTTCTTTTGCTCCCAGCACCAAGAGCACTCCTCTCAGCCTGCAACCAGGACCCCTAAACCTCTTCCCAGGTTCTTCCAGGGTCAGCCACACACTTCCAGCTGCTCCTTCAGGCTCGCTCTTTCACTCAGTCTGTTCTTCTCTCATATCAGTTTCTGTATGATCTCTCTTCCCTCGTACACACCACTACTCAAAATAATGCTCAGCCAAAAGCTCCTGAGAGGGTTCACATACACAGTTTGTCTTAGGTGGGATTTATGCTTAGTTATGTTAATTGAAGGGTGAATTCATACTACCAATCTCAAGGGGGTTTTCTCCCAGCTCATCACAATATCCTTCTCTTGCAATTACTCTCTCCTAACTCTGATGCATGGCAGCTGGTATTGTGGTGACTGCTGTGTCCCTAGTCACAGCGCTCCTTAAATAAGGACCTTAAGAGTGAATATTAAGGCACATACCTAGGTTTGCCAGAATTCAATTTTTTATATATAAATTTCATTGGAAAACATTGATGTTTATATTTAAGCATTTTTTAAAATTTTTATCTTTAAATGTTCACAGTTGTGCGATATCATTGGCTTTAAGTATTCTTTTTATTTTTATCAATTTAAATTTTCACAGTTGTGGGAAATTATGGTGGCTTAAACAGTATGGAGTGGGAGTCAGAAAATAATTTTTTTAATGAAAGTACTGGTCATTAAGGAAGTGTTATTTACTCCTTCTCATAACATAAAAACTAGGGATCACCAAATGAAATTAATAGGCAACAGGTTTAAAACAAACAAAAGGAAGTAGTTTTTCACACAACATACAGTCAACCCGTGGAACTCCTTGCTAGAGGATGTTGTGAAGGTCAAGACTATAACAGGGTTCAAAAAAGAACTAGATAAGTTCATGGAGGATAGGTCCATTAGTGGCTATTAGCCAGGATGGACAAGGATAGTGTCCCTAGCCCAGGGGCAAACTACAGCCCGCAGGCCAGATCCAGCCCATGAGCCATTTTAAGCTGGCTCGCCAGCCGCACCATGCGGCTCGGCCTCACTCTGGCCAAGGCGCAGAGTTGGGGCCACACCATGCGGCTCCCAGAAGCCGCAGCATGGTCCTGCTCCAGCTCCTACACACTCCAATGGGAGCTGCAGGGGCAGTGCGCAGAGCCAGAGTGTAGGAGCTGGAGAAGGGACGTGCTGCTGCTTCCAGGAGCTGCTTGAGGTAAGTGCTGCTCAGATCCTGCACCCCCAAGCCTCTTCCCATGCCCCAGCCCTGATCCCCCTCCCACTCTCCAAACCCCTCAATCCCAGCCCGGAGCACTCTCCTGCACCCCAAACCTCTCATCCCCAGCCCCACCCCAGAGCCCGCACCCCCTTTCACACCCCACCCCCAATTTTGTGAGCATTCATGCCTGCCATACAATTTTATCCCCAATGTGACCCTCAGGCCAAAAGGTTTGCTGACCCCTGCCCTAGCCTCTGTTTGCCAGATGCTGGGAATGGATGACAGGGGATGGATCACTTGATGATTATCTGTTCTGTTCATTCTCTCTGGGGCACCTGGCATTGGCCACCGTCAGAAGACAGGATATTGGGCTAGATGGACCTTTGGTCTGACCCAATAGGGCCGTTCTTTATATTCTTAATAACAGTAGATGTTGAGATTCAAAGAGTTAAAGCTTTGTATCCATTAAAACACAAATTGTTATCATATGTCAACATTTTAGCTTTAAATCAAACTCTAAATTCTCAAGTAGCATTTTTCTTAATTTAAATTTACAGATGGTTAAAGCATCAAAGGAAATATTTTTTGTCTGTTTGTGTGTGTACATGTAGTGGTCCCTCGGTTTCAGGCTTGGCAGGAGGCCACTCTGACTCGCTGCATCAGGGAACAAACAACAGTCAATTAGCAGTCGAGGGCTCTGCCCCTCACCGCCCCCTAGCGGGGCAGGGCAGAGCAAGGATCAGTCTTTAGCCCAGGCTAGAGCAGACATCAATCACAGACTGGGTTCTGACCCCCCGGGTGGGGCAGAGCAATAAGCTGTCTTTAGGGTAGGCACTTGGCTAGGGCAGATAGCAAACACAGTTTGGGGCTCAAGGGCTTATGGTGAATGGCCAATCCCTAGCTGTGGAGTTGGTGGCAAAGGGGAAGGGATAGGGGGACCTGGGTCCATCCTACTCTACTGGGTCCCAGCCCAGGGCCCTGTTAGTGGTGGGTAGTCCCACCATTGGGTCAGTGGGGAAGCCGAACTGTACTGCCTTGCTTCTTGGCAGTACAACCTAACCAAAGTCTGGTTCCCCTGGGCTATTTCCTACTGCCCTCCATCGATGTGGCTCCATATTCAGTTGGTCCTCAGCTGCTTTGGGGTAGACGGCCAATGGCAGTCCCAATAATTCCTCTCTGCTCTAGATCTCCTCTGGTGGCAGGGCAAGGTGTCGCTTGGTGCCTAGTACAGAGTCCTGCTGAGGGCTTGAGATGTCTGCCTCCTTCCCTGGCTCTGCCCCAACTGAACTGTAGGGCTCTCTTTTTATATGTCCTGTCTGCCCCTGCACTTATGGCATGGGGGGTAGGGCTGGTTTGGGTTCACCCACCAGGCAGAGTGTAGTGGTCCCTTGCTCTCAGGCTTGGTGGGAGGCCACTCTGCCTCACTACAGTACAGCAGAATCAATGTTTATCGACATTTAGCAATAAAAATCTAACCCTTCCAAGCCTACATATATCTATAAGCTTCACTGATCATGTCTGCACTGTACAAATATCCACACAGCACTCATCAAAATGTCCCCAGACACACTAGGCTCAATGTAAAAGCTGGGAAGGATCCTACAGGGAATACCCCTTCTTTGGTTGCAAAGTCATAGACAAAAAAAACTGGTTGGGATTTTCCCGAGGATATTACAGTGAAAGTCTGAAGAACTTTTTCCTCTCAAAGAGTAGGGAAGCATCTTTTGGGGATTGTGTACTCCTCACAGGAAGTCATCCTCCAGAAGAGGCTTTCACAGAATTAATTTCTGATGTGTTTTTTTCTCATTCTAAAAACAGATCTGATCATTCTGAAGGTAAAAGATGAAAAAACAGATAATACAGGCACATCCTTGATAAGTTATGTGATCTTGGCAATCTGGCTGACAATTTCAGAACATTGTCTGTAGTCTGTGTTTCCTGGAGCTCTTCAACAGATATCTCAATGTACTTGGAATCACATCACACAGAATTACAGGGCACATGGCACATTCCAGCTAACAGACTGGTAGCAGCAAAGTTTACAGAAGTGCAGTTGCGTGGATGGAGGGGAAGCAAGGAGATCATTTAAAAATCAGCCTCATCATAAAACTTGCACTTACATAGCAGTCTTGATCCAGAGTGCTTTACAAAGATGGGTAAATATCATTATCCTCATTTTATAAATTAGAGACTAAATTTTCAAAACAAAACCCCCCCAATCCTATATTTTTTTAAATTCCTTAACTTTTGGATGCATAGAATTTCTGAAATCAGGCAAAGGTGTCTCAAGTTGAGCACCCAAAATTGAGCCATCTAAAATCAGCGGGCACTTTTGAAAGTACACTTAAGAGACTTGCCCAAGATCACCCAGCAAGATAGCGCCAAACTGAGAAAAGAAGCCAAGAATCCTGCCTGTTCACATGCCCAGTTTCCCTGGTGAAGGAGTATGCTCTTTGGTGACATAACTGTAAGCATGGCTAGGAACTTATCGCCTCCCTATGCACACACTCCTCCACCCACCCAACATTCTCATAGCTACCCATCTCTTCACATGGTCTGGTTTGTGGAGGATGCAACCCCTAACTGAAATGTGGTGTGATTCTAATGAGTGAGATGTTGAAATAATTGCTCAGTACTGAGCAGATGGGGGTGAGAGGGAGAAGCTGTAAATAAAATGTATCCTAATGATCAAGATTGTTGTGAGGGGCTCTGCACTTCTTATTTCACTGAAAGCCCTGTAGAGCCTAGGCCCTGACCTGATACTAATTTTTATAACACCCAGAGATTTGAGGGGTTAAGGAGAGCTCTGATACTAACCAAGGGATGACCCTCCTTGGCACAAGTGGAGAACAAAAGAGTCTCTGAAACTCAAGTTTTGCTGGTGCTAACAGGTCAGTGCCTCTAGTAGCCTTCTTTTGGCAGCAGGGGTTGGAAAGTAAAGATGTTTGGCATGTGTCTCCTGCAGGAGAAAGCGGGGAGCAAGAGCAACAGGAAAAGCAATTAGTCATAATCATTCATTCATAATGAAGTAAAATCAAAGGAAGCCAAGGGAAGTGTTGGACACCCCATTTAAAACCGGTTTGGAGGAAGCAATGGAGGATTCACCCTGCAAGGACCTATCCTGCACTGACTGTGGGGAGGGGTGGATGGACAAGGTGACACACTGCTGTAAACCTTTTCTGTCTCTGAGTTCCATTATCCCATTTAAGGTTTCTGGAATCTTTCACTTTTTTCTCCTCACAGCATCTATCATTTGGACTTCTATAGTATAAATCTAATAACAATAACAAGACTTTTTTTTAGGGTCTGTCAGTTGAGACTTTCTAGGTACTTAGTAAAACTCAAGCCCACAAAACAAGACATAGCACCATACATGTTAAAACTTAATACAAGTTGCAAGCAATAAAATCCATCACTGCATAGCACCATGCCAAGAAGCCACAGTGCTTTGTGTTACATGATACGAGTTTCAAAAATTAAAAGGTTTTCATCCCTTTTTATGGGAGAGGAAGGTGAAATGTAGTTCTGTGCTGAGAATCAGGAACTGATCGGTAGTGAAACAGCGTGGACACTGAAATCACAATCTTGAGTTCCAATCCCTGCCCTGACACACACTCCTTCTGTAACCTTGGAGCAGTCACTTGAACTCTCTGACCCGGTTACCCAGCTGTAAAATGGGGATAAGTAATACTTATCTCACAGAGACACTGTGAGCCTTTATTAATTAAGGTCCATAATGTACTTTGAAGATGGAAAATGCTAGGTAGATTTAATGCAAATCAAATGACAGCAGGTCATGCCAGGGACTTATTGATAGCAGAAGCAAAAATACCACCATACCACTTCTGTTTCTTTCATGCCTTTGGGACTCACCTAAGAGGGCCAGACGGTAGCATATCAGAGACCCGTAGTGGCAAACTAACATGATTAATGCTCTTTTAAAATGAAAATCAGATTACGTTGCTTTTATCCACACGAAGTACATTGGATTTATAGGGAAAAGTGGATACAGGGTAAATCTTGGTGATTTAGCCCCCAAAGAGGAGGAAACCAGCATTGAGCCAGTCTGAAGATGGAATCACTTGTCCTTCAAAGAGTATAATTGACCATCTTGGGTTACAAAGCACCAAGAAAGCAGAGGTGCAGAGTACCTGCACCCACCCTGCAGAGCAATGAAAGATTTTTAAGGGACCTATAAAGGCCTAAAGGGCCCATGAAAAGACACAGAAGGGGAGGGGGAAGGTAAGACAGAACTTCATAACAAATATAAGGCAGGCAGAATGGCCTTCTTGGTCCTCACCTCACCCCATAATCCTTACCCAGAGAGAGAGAGAGATTTTTATTAAGTTAACTTAGCTCTTTTCAACAGGCCAACAGACCATATTTTCCTAGTATAAGTCTATTGTCTTTAATGGATACATTTGTCCCAATATCTGCCTTTTCTTAGCAGCACCGTACAATGAATGACATTATCAGGACACTGACAAGGCATTTGTTTAATCATTTTCAACATTTTCTCTACTATGTTATGTAACATAATTAAGAATCATAGAAGATTAGGGTTGGAAAAGACCTCAAGAGGTCATCTAGTCCAACCCCCTGCTCAAAGCAGGACCAACCCCAACCAAATCATCCCAGCCAGGGCTTTGTCAAGACAGGCCTTAAAAACCTCTAAGGATGGAGATTCCACCACCTCCCTAGGTAACCCATTCCAGTGCTTCACCACCCTCCTAGTGAAACAGAGTTTTCTAATATCCAACCTAGACTTCCCACACTGCAACTTGAGACCATTGCTTCTTGTTCTGTCATCTGCTACCACTGAGAAAAACCAAGCTGCATCCTCTTTGGAACCCCCGCTTCAGGTTGTTGAAGGCTGCTATCAAATCCCCCCTCACTAGTCTCTTCTTCAGACTAAATAAGCCCAGTTCACTCAGCCTCTCCTTGTAAGCCATGTGTCCCAGCCCCCTAATCATTTTCATGGTCCTCCATCGGACTCTATCCCATTTGTTCACATCCTTTCTGTAGTGGGGGGCCCAAAACTGGACGCAGTACTCCAAATGTGGCCTCACTGGTGCCAAATAGAGGGGAATAATCACTTACGTCCATCTGCTGGCATGCTCTTACTAATGCGGCCCAATATGCTGTTAGCCTTCTTGGCAACAACGGCACACTGTTGACTCATATCCCGCTTCTCGTCCACTGTAATCCCCAGGTCCTTTTCTGCAGAACTGCTGCTTAGCCAATCAGTCCCCAGCCTGTAGCAGTGCATGGGATTCTTCCATTTTAAGTGCAGGACTCTGCACTTGTCCTTGTTGAACCTCCTCAGATTTCTTTTGGCCCAATCCTCCAATTTGTCTAGGTCACTCTGGACCCTATCCCTATCCTCCAGCATATGTACCAGTCCTCCCAGTTTAGTGTCATCTGCAAACTTGCTGAGGGTGCAATTAATCCCCTTGGAAGCATTCAAATTTAATGTCGTTTATTTGCACAAGTTTCTTTTTTTCCATCATCTCTCTCTCTGTTGGATTATTATTCTAGTCCTGCTCACATATACTGTGTTGGTCTATTAGTGTTGTACATGAGTCCCAGACTATACATACATACACTGGTTTGTCAGAATAGGATCCATTGCACAGCTATCCTTCTTCAGGCCTTTATTCTATAGCATGAGAAATCAATATCCTAACTTTAAACTGCCCTTTGATAGGGACAGAAGTGAATAAGTGTTCAGATGGATATTGACTCAGACCATCCTGTTTGTCATTCACAGATGTTTTGAAGGTTCTTTTACTATAGGTGTTAATATTATATATGCTAATAAAAATCAATAACACTGTTTTAAAACATCATTGAAATGGCGTATGGCTTTAATAGCGCACAGTGAATGAGTTTACTGAAATGCTCCACATCTGATGAAGTGATGCTTTAAGCTCATTTCTATGTTCCAATGTAATATATCGTGTAACACAGGCATAACCAATCATGCTAACTGCTGTGCATATGTGAGTTGTGTTTTCCCATCCTCCAGTCCTGCAGTGCTCAGAGGAAAGACATAGGGACAAGCATGTTAGGTCACCTATCACTAATATATTTACAGATTTGAATTGTGTAGCTGTGAGTGTTTGCTGAGGATAAAACACACCTACAGACACAATGGGACAAATTCACCCCTAATGATTCAGCCATGGATCTTCAGTGGAATGAATGTGTTTGTGTTTACAAGTTCTTGATTCTACACCTTGGATCAATTTCAGTCTGCAGTAGCAAAGCCTCGCCATGATTTCCTGGCAACCACAGCAAATATTAAATGCACATGAGCAGGCAGGCTGTTAATTTGTGAAATAGGGAAGAGACAACAAACCCAGACTGAATCTGAACCAGTGTGTACATTCATTGAGTGAAATCCATCCCTGAGTATAGGTCCTTCTTTTTAGACAGAGTTTAACTGACTTATGCTATTCAACATGCAAGCATGTGCTTAAAGTTATGCGATTGCTTTAGCACCTTCTTGAATTGGACACTAAAATCTTAAACACTTCTTTCCAAAACTAAATGGAAATATTGTCATTTAGCCCTAGGGAAGTCAGACCAGACATTAACGCAAAACAAAATATAAATACCTTTAAAAATTCAATAGTACACTCAAATTCATAAATATTTCTTTCATTTTTGAGACCAATCTAAAGAACTGAAGACAATTTCAATCATTTGGTATTACAGAACTAAATGAATCAATATCTGAAGCAATTTCCTCATTATCTTTATCATCAGATTCACCAGTTTTAGATAGTATCAGAGGGGTAGCTGTGTTAGTCTGGATCTGTAAAAGCAGCAAAGAATCCTGTGGCGCCCTATAGACTAACAGACATTTTGGAGCATGAGCTTTCATGGGTGAATACCCACTTCATCAGATGCTGACGAAGTGGGTATTCACCCACGAAAGCTCATGCTCCAAAACATCTGTTAGTCTATAGGGTGCCACAGGATTCTTTGCCGCTTTTACCAGTTTTAGAGTGAGTTGCCAAAAACATTGTTATCATCAACATCAGAAAGTTTTTTTATTTATAAGATGTAATTTTGCTGGAAAAGAAACACAACCAGTTAAACCCAAAAGAAAGAAATTCAAGCTAAAAATGAAGCAAATGCTCCCCCCCCCCCGCCAGACTAAGTAACTTTGCCCATATCAAGAAAAATATCAAATTTTACAACTTTCTGTAAAATTTTGCTATTTTCCTACCATAGAACATCTATCTCTCAATGTTCACTGAAGCGTCAAAAGAAATAATAATTGCTAAAGACAAACCAACAGCCATCCAGACAGGACAGAGATCGGTACACTACAAGAACTGATAGTTCTGATTGGCGATTTAAAGGGGCTTCAATAAAATTGAAAGGCAGAAAATTCAAAACTGATAAAAGGTCATTTTTTCACACGATATTTAATTAGACTGTGGAACTGATTGCCACAGTATGTTATTGAAGTGAAGAATTTAGCAAGATTTAAAGAGGGATTGGACATTTATAAGAGAGTAAGATTTCACAAAAAAGGAGTTTTAGAAGGGATATAAAACTTCATACATAAGGGTTTAAAATTTCTCTAGCTATTGTGGTTTAGGAGGAGATTCCTCTGGATGGCAGATTATTCCACATCTGTTCATTGTGCTATTTCTTGTACCCTTCTCTGGAATATCTAGTGCTGACCCATCATGCTGCACTAGATGGATCACATATGTCTGATTCTGCATGGAAGTTTTTATGTTCTTATGTATTGACAACATCTCTGACCCTTGACAAAGAGGGGTAGCAGTGGAGTTAGGAACATCCAAAGAATTTCAAAAGTCAGTTACTGTTTATTATTTCTTCTACAGTAGTACCAAGAAGCCCCACCTGAGATGAGGGGTTCCTTGTGTTTGGTGCTTTTCTAAATATATTACTTGCCTGTCCTTGCCCCAAAGAATTTACAGTCTCTAAATAGACAAAGTAAGTTTCATTATCCCCATTTATACATGGAGAACTAAGGCAAACAGATATTAACTGACTGCTCAAAGTCATATATGGTGTCTGTAGCAAGGCAGGAACTGATCCCAGGTTTCCTTAGGGTGACCAGGAAAACCTGGTCGAAAAGGGATCCAGGCTGCTCTGGTCAGCACTGCTCATTGGGCCGTTAACTGTCCAATTGGAGGCGCCATACTGTGGGATTGGCAGGCTCCCTGCTAGCCTCTGCGCCGCACGACTCCCAGAAGCAGCAGCATGTCCCTCCTCTGGTTCCTATGTGTAGGGGAAGTCAAGGGGCTCTGCATGCTGCCACCCCAAGCGCTGCCCCCACAGCTCCCATTGGATGGGGACAGCGCCTGCAGGCGGGGCAGAGCGCAGAGCTGCCTGGCTGAACCTCTGCGTAGGAGTCGGAGGAGGGACATGCCGCTGCTTCCAGAAGCTGCTTGAGGTAAGTGCTGCCCAGAGCCTGCACTCCTGACCACCTCCCGGGCCCCAACCCCTAGCCTCAGTCCTGATTCCCACCCCATCCTCTGCACCCCTCAGCCCCAGCCCCCAGACTCCTCCTACACCCCAAATCCCTCATCCCCAGCCCCACCACAGAGCCTGTACCCTCATCCGGAGCCCTCACCCTCTCCTGCACCCCAGCCCACTGAGCTAGGCTGGTGAAAATGAGCAAGTGAGTGAGGGTGGGACGATGGAGTGAGTGGAGGTGGGGCCTCGGAGAAGGGGCAGGGCACAGACAGGGTCTTGGAAGAGGGGCAGGGGAGGGTGTGGGCCAAGGCTTTGTGCGAGTAGAAAGTTGGCAATGCTAATTTTCCTGAGCCCTACTCCATTGCACAAGTTCATCTTTCCTCACTTAAAGGAGACATTAAATGAAAGTGGTCTCCTTGTGCCTAAAAAGCATACCACTGGGCAAGCACAAAAAAATAAAAATAAAGAAGAAATCTATTAACCTGCAGGATGTATAATACTGCACAGGTAAAGTGACAAAGATATCCTCATGGTGGGCCTTTATTTCTCTAAAACAACAGCCCAGTATGGAACATACAGAAAATTATTGCCAACTCTATAATCAAAAACAAAACAATAAATACTCCACAGTAAATTCTGCACCCACATAGTTTGAAAAATAGAAATACACCTCTACCTCAATTTAACACTGTCCTCGGGAGCCAAAAAATCTTACCGTGTTACAGGTGAAACCGCATTATATCAAACTTGATTTGATCCACTGGAGCACAGCAGCCCCGGCCCCCGAGAGTGCTGCTTTACCGTGTTATATCCCAAATGGTGTTATATCGGGTGGTGTTATAATGGGTAGAGGTGTATATCATAATACAGATACAAAAGTGGGGCAGACAGCCAGACACTCACACAGATGCCTTTTGGAGGATGGGCAATAGAGTAGTTGGACATTGGAGTTTTGTGACAGCTCCTCAGGAATAGACCCCTAACTCCAGCAAAGCTGCCTAAGGTGGAGAGCCATGAGCTCTTGCCAAGCAGAGGTTCCTATCCAGGCAGCAGAAGACTGGTGGCAAGAGAGCACTTTATTTAAATCAGCTCAATTCACTTGTTTATCAACTTTTCACAGATATTTGATGATTTGTCCGAAACACCATCCTGTCAATTATTTCATCTATGTCAGTATTTCTATGGGCAGCAAGTGAAGCTTCCCCTGGGGGAGACTAGCTCCCTGTCCTGTCTCTTCTGCCCTCATCCCTGCCCCCACTCTACCCCTGCCCCACCCCAAACCACACCCTGACTGAGCCCCCTCCTGGCTCGGTTCCCCCCTGCTGCTCGCCTCCTCACCCCCATGCCAGATCTTCTCCCACCCACCTGTGGTGGCTCACCTCCTCACTCCTCACCCTCTGCCACTTGCCTCCTTATCTCCCCTGCCTGGCTCACCACATCCCTCCTCACTCCCCCACTGGGTGTGAGACCTCAACTTGCTGCTTGCCTCCTGCACCCCCACCTGCCGCTCACTTCCTCATTCCCCTGCCAGAGCACCCCACCTGCCCACTTCCTCACTCCTCACCAGACCACCCCGCCCACAGCGAGACCCCTGCCCACCTGCTGCTCACTTTCTCATCCATATGCCTGCCCGCCACTCACCTCCTCACTCCCCTGCCAGATTCCCTCACCCCTAGCAAGACCCTTGCCAGACCACCGCACACCTCCTCACTCCCCCATCAGATCCCCATCCACCCACCTGCCAGTGGCTCGCCCTCCTCACCCCTGCCAGACACTCCCACCTGCTGCTAGCTTGCTGCGTCCCTCCTCACTTCCCCGCCCCCACAGGGGAGTGGAGGTTAGGAGGGATGCAACGAGCAGTAGGTATCTTTAGAGAGGCTGGGAGGTGGCACCAGCAGGCAATGAGGGCCTGGGGAAGGGGCAGAGCGGGGAGGAGAAGAAGTGGGGCCACCACGGCCCAGGTATCTGGCAGCAGAGTGGCGGCAGCTGCACCAGCCGCCAGGTTTATTATACCTGCTACCTATGAAGTATTTAATCTATACAGAGTCTTTAGCCAGCAACTTGAACCATTACAAATTGTTCTACGGTTCACTAGCACCTTGCACTACATTAGAGAATGAGATTCTATAGCATGCAAACATTGGGTTAGCTTTTTGTGGCGGTTCATCAAATCTGTTGTAATATGCTTTCAGCTATTATTTCCTCTTCATCTGACATGTCTACACAAATAATAGTATACATATCTCTGCCTTTCGTTCCAACCCTAATTACAGAGAACAGCATTTTACCGCCTCAATTTTGAATTTTAGGAGGCCCTTGAAAAGGAGCTCTGTCTACTGCTTGAACTTCATCCACTTCTAAGGAAGTGTCATGTTATCCCAATTCATTTTAGGCAGTTTGTTTCTAGGACGTTCCATGCTGGACAATTTGTTCTTTCTCTTAGGCTATTTCTGCACTTACAGGGTTTCTGATTCATGTGATGTTTTGGCATCGTGTAAAACTTTGTTCACATGGGTATATCCTGTAGGCAGCAACAACACCTCTGAATTATTTTAATCAGATAGAGATTCCAGAAAGGAACACACTATTATCAATATGCTCAGATTTTAGAAAGAACTGGATAAGAGCTGACAATAAGCATTTCTCCAAGATCTAACTCCTACACATTCAGATTCATGGAACTAATAACACCATTATGATGGAAGGTGTTAATGGGTACCATCAAGCAGGTCTTTGATAGGTACGTAATCACAAACCTGGCTAAAGCGAATGGGTGTCTAACCACCTTTTTTTTTGGCTCGATGGAAGGAACAATTAAGCCCCTTTATACAGCGAGATAACTGAAACAACAGAACCATTACCCAAGGGAACTGGCCATATGGCAAGGCCTGACCAGAGGCTAAGCCATGTGTGATGAGAAGTTCCCTGATTGTAAATGCTGCGGCTAGGGAATTGTTTGGTAAGCTGACACTGAGAGAATCAGTCATGAATATGGCCCTGAGAGGAGCCAGAGAGACAGAGATTCGTGGGCATAGAATACACTGGAAAAGTAGGCTTGGGAAATTGCCTGCTGTTGTTTGTTTCTACTACATTCTGGGAAACAGAACATTGTCAATACACAGGACCTCACCAAAGAATACACTTGACTAGTATCATCCATTTCTCCTACCAATGGAAACAAACCTGCAAGACCTCCAATGCTGGCTAACTGTCCAGTAAAAGGGGCATCAGTACTGTCTTGTTAGAGAGCCATCTAGTAACTTCCAGTAACGTTACAGGCACTTCTTCATCCAGCAATTGTTTAGCTCAGGGGTAGGCAACCTATGGCACGCGTGCCAAAGGCAGCATGTGAGCGGATTTTCAGAGGCGCTCACACTGCCTGGGTCCTGGCCATGAGTCCGGGGGGCTCTGCATTCTAATTTAAATTTTAAATGAAGCTTCTTAAACATTTTAAAAACCTTATTTACTTTACATACAACAATAGTTTAGTTATATATTATAGACATAGAAAGAGAGACCTTCTAAAAACATTAAAATGTATTACTGGCACACGAAACCTTAAATCAGAGTGAATAAATGAAGACTTGACACACTACTTCCGAAAGGTTGCCGACCCCTGGTTCAGTTTAATGTCCGATGGTCAAACATCGTACCAATGTGGAATACTGAATTGCCTTTTGGTCTCATGGGATTGGCAGAGTATTCTATACAATACAGTGGCTAAGGCAATGGGGGAAGCCTAGACCACAGTATTCAGTGCTGAATGGAAGTGGTGGATTAACAGATATACAGTCCTGAAGAGTGAGTGAGACATTTTAATCTGCACAAATACAAATGTTTGAGACCTTTCTTCAAGCTTCTATTTTGCACTTTCAGTTTCAATGAACATTAGTTTATATTTTTAACAATGGGAAATCCAGGACAACTCCTTTCTAGGGTGAGACACTGAAGCATCTTTTAAATTCTCCCCTTCCCTCAGCTGTTTATATATGTCTAATGGCCAGACCTCAGCACTGGGAACAAGGAGTCAAACTCAGGCCCAGTATAATTAGATGTCACTCTAGTTGATTTACATCTTATTGATTGAGCAACTCTGTGACAAGATCAACTAACATTTTACAGAACAGCATGTTGTGAAAATTAACAGTTGTTACACGAGAAATGAAATACAGTCACTGCAGGCTGGCACCAGCACAGATCAAGAAGCTGGTGCCAATAACCAACACAGTCCTTTCCCACAGCCCATACCACATATTGCATAATAACAGTTCATGTTTTTATTAGATGATAAAATACATAACTCCTTGCTAGCCAATTTATATTTTGAAACTAAACCTATTTCTTGGATTTGATATGACCTTGCGGTTTCTTTTCCTACCGTTGCAAATGCAGCTTTTCATTTGACAGTCTCACTTGCTCTGACAGTGCTAACAGTATGGTTCAGAAAGTCTGACAGACTCTACTGTATACATTTTAACCTTAGGACTGTCATGCTGAGTATGTAAGGGCCTGATTCTCAGAAGTGATGAATTCTCACAGCTCCCTTCAATGGCAATGTGAGCTGCACGTGCTCAGCACTTCTCAATTTAGCACATGTATTGTTTTTCACGCCGAGGTGCTGCCTGGTCAGTTCCATATTTGCCTATTAAACCAAACATGTGTCTAGGGTTAGGTTCCTTAGTGCTCATCCAGTGCCAATTGCACCATCTTTCCCAAACAATTATAATTAACAATTCTTTGTATTTCCATCTGAAGATCTCAAAGCACTTCATAGAGATAAATGAATTAAGCCTCACAACATTCTGGTTTACAATAGCGGGAGCTAATCTCCCTGCAGTTTAGTGACTTCCTGAAGGGATAGAGCAAGTCAGTGTCACAGCTGGGAACAGAACCCAGGCATTCTGTCCTGTATACCTATGCCTTATCCACACAACCATCTCAGCTCTCGTGTATGAGTAAGAATTCAGTACCAATAACTTCGTAAAAATATTTTGGTATCTTCCTTGGTTTGCTAAATCAAGGCTGGGGACTGTAGTAGCAACAGCAGTGGCAAAAACATAGATTTACCAGCCTGCCAATGGGGTAGAAAAAGGGGAGGAGAGAAAAAAAGGGAAGAGGAACATAGAAGGTGGAAAAGGAAGTCAATACTGAATCAAAGGAGAAGGTGCACTACAAGAAGAAAAGGGAAGTAGCCAGGGGCATCTCTAGACATTTCGTTGCCTCAAGCATAGCGGCATGCCACGGCGAGCGCTCTGCCGGTCGCCAGGAGGGTGGCAGGAGGCTCCGGTGGACCTCCTGCAGGCTTTGGTGGAGCCGCGGGACCAGCGGACCCTCCGCAGCACTCCTGCAGGAGGTCCACTGGAGCCACCTGCTACCCTCCCAGCGACTGGCAGAGTGCCCGCCGTGGCATGATGCCCCAAACAGGCACTTGGCGTGCTGGGGACTGGAGCCGCCCCTGGAGGTGGCATGGAAGAGAGACAGAAGACTATTATTAATATTTTGTATTAAGGCAGTGTCCAGAGGCCCCAGTCAGAACCGCATAAACATATAGCTAGAAACTGTCCAAGAAAGCTTGCAATTTTATTTAAGCCCAGACTCAACAAGTAGTATAACAAATACACTGAGGAAATGGTGTAGACAGCATGGAGGTAACACGGAGATAGTCACATATTCCTGTGTTTCCAAATCAATTTAAGCAAGTGTTTAACTTTAAGTACAAGCAGTCCCACTTTTCAGGTAGTTACAATTAGGAACATGCTTATATTATGCACAATCTTACTGAAGCAGGGCCTATGTGCACAATTAGATGATACTGCTGTAAATTAACAGATATAGATTTTAGAACAGTAATAAAAGAAATCAGGGAAGAGCAGAATAGAAGAGATGGAAAGGGGGGGAGAGAAAAAAAGAAGTTTTAGAATATTTTTTTCATTTAGGGCCTCATCCTGCAAGGTGCTGAGCCCTGTGTGTAAGATACTGAGCACCTTCCACTCCTAAGTCAATGGCCCTGATTCAAAGCTGCATCCCTTGAACAATGCAGAACAGGGTGGGATACCAGGGTGCTCCAACTTACCTCCAGCCTACAGTGATCCCAGAGAGACAATTCAGCAGCCCTGGACAGCCAGAGCACAATGTGCTCTGCTCCATACCCTTTCCTGTCCCCAGCACATTCCTACATTAGAGGTTTTGTGGCAGGGGACGGACGTATAGATCTATCACATGGGAATTCCCAAGGGGAAGATCCAGCTGCTTTCTGGCTCCATTATGCTACGGGAGCAATGTAAAAAGACCAGAACACTGCCTAGAATTCTCCACTCAATCTGATTCTCCATTGCATTGCACTATGTAGCATCATTTTCACATGTGCAAAATGGATATAAAATTCTACCAAATCAGAAAGACATTTTTCTGCCTAATACTCAAATCCCGTAACTGGCACCAGGGGCTTAAGGCTGAGACTAGTGAGAAGGAAGATTTCCCTCTAGGCTAAGTGATGGCAGGACCATTCTATGGCCACCTCTGCAGCTCTCAGGCCATTGCTTTCATGTGTTGTAAGACTCACTCTTCAAAAAGACCAGAGGATTTTTTTTCAGTCTGACATCAATGACTCGACCATTTTCATGGCTCACCACCACTAATGCATCTAAAGCACAAACTCCAGGAAACTTCTCCCCCTGCCTATACAGCAGTACTGCACTTGTTCTACTGTGTCCTTGCCACTCCATGCCCATGATAGAATATACTCTTTAATTATCTTTCTCTGGAATTGTGGAACTGGAAGGGACTTCGAGAGGTCATCTAGTCCAATCCCCTGCACTCATGGCAAGACTAAGTATTATCTAGCTTCAGGACTAAGCCTTCTTCTAAACAATCATTTAGAGCAGCGGTTCTCAACCTTTCCAGACAATGATACACCTTTCAGGAGTCCAATTTGTTTTGCGTACCCCCAAGTTTCACCTCATTTAAAAACTACTTGCTCACAAAAATCAGACATAAAAATACAAATATTTAACAGCACACTAGTACTGGAAAAATTGCTTACATTCTCACTTTTACTATATAATTATAAAATAAATCTGTTAGAACATAAATATTGTACTTACATGTATATAGAATGGTATAAACAAGCCATTGTCCATATGAAATTTAGTTTGTGCTGACTTTGCTAGTGCTTTATATGTAGCCTGTTATAAAACTAGGCAAATATCTAGATGAGTTGAATATCCCCTGGAAGACCTTTGAGTACCCCCAAGGGTACATATACTGCTGATTGAGAGCCACTGTTTTAGAGGATATGATTACAAAATAAATAGGGATTACTTCAGGTGCAGTCTTAAGAAGTGCTACACATGTGAAAACTACCCAGCATTTAAATTGGAGCCACATAGCACTCTGGATGAGTACACCATGGTCTAGACAGTATTTGGTCCTGCCATGAGGGCAGGGGACTGGACTCGATGACCTCTCGAGGTCCCTTCCAGTCCTAGAGTCTATGAACCATAGCTCTGATGGCTGGATTATCTGATGTGGTAACACTTTGTGGGGCTTGTGACAAGTGGGCCTACAAATTTACATGAATTGCGAACTCAACTGTAAAATATATATAAAAGTTCGTAAAATGTTACAATTACCTATAATAACAAAAGCTGATGGAAACGGTACAAAAGGGAAACAGAATAACAGGCTTAGTCTAAACAAAAACATCAAGTTGATATGATTCAAGAACTGTATTGAAATTATGCTTGTTAAAACCAGGAGATATGGAGGCAGAAGTTAATCATCTAAAATTGATATGTTGGATATTAGGCCTAATTGGTGGACAATATGGGATGGGCTATTCCATCCATCAGTCCTTTTTTAAGTCCTCAGAAGAAAAAGATTTTGTGGAGAAAATGAAGAAACAAAAACAAAAAGAAGAACAGACAGAGGCTACTGGAGCAAGCATCACCATCATGGCTGCCAGCCCCAACGTTTCCTGGAACCCAAGGCCTTCCTCATCCTGATCCTGAGAAGCATCCTGACCAGAACTGTCCAGTGAGAGAGAGACTCAGATGACACCACCACCACCTCTACCAACTTCAAATGAATCCCAAACACCACCTGGGATGACAGTTATTAGTATCTTTGATTCCATCTAAGAGACAGTGAAACAACAGGGCTTTTCCTTCTAAGACTGGACTTTAACAGCAGCAGCAACAACATCTGCACTTAGCTAACTTCTTCTCTTTTCTCCAAAAGGACAGTTATTACCATCTTTGTTTTTTCCTTTTCTGTACTTTTAATAAAAGGTTAAAAGGATTTTAATGGTGTGTTTGCCAGGGTGCTAAGCAGTCTGAGGTCTCTGTATACCAAGCCCCAGAACTTGTTTATCACTGTTTAATGTTTGTCGGGGACTGGGCTACATTAACACCTTTACCCCTAAATTAACACAACAGACCAGCTTGCCGAATGCATGTATTATATAGATTAAATGAGTTTTCAACAAAGTAAAGGAAAAGCCATGTTACATTTCTGTGATATTCTTACTCATATGTTCTCTCAACAGAGCTGTGCTACATTCCTCAATAACCTTCAGACTATTATTCCGAATTAAAGAGTTGGGTAGTAGTCCCCTGCCATCAGGGGCTCTGTACAAGATAGCTGTGACTTAGGTAATGCATCCTGAGGCAGAAGTCCATGATGGTGTCAAAGTCAGTTACCTCATAGGAGATGAGAAAGCTGCTGGTGAAGATAATGCTGGTAGAAAGACCAAGATCCTCCTTTTGCTTCTGGTTTTGCAAAAGAACTTTGTGCAGTAATTCCTCTCCACTCTCATGTGTATATTTTCATGATGTGTCTGTCCATAAATATCCTGGCTATCATCAATACAGAGCCCTTGGTATTATTGGTATTCGGACAAACTCACAGTGATCAGACAATATGGCATCCATGAGTAGGGAGTAATACACCAAGTGTTATGTTAAATGAAGATTACCATGGAGAATGCTGGGGATGAGAGCTCTGCTGCTAACTTGATAACAGGATGCAGAGGATTTTCTGCTACAATACTATAACAAGGCTATTTGATGAGCTGTAACTAAGGTTTTGTCAGTGTTTTCTCTATAAACCATTTCAGAGGTTTCAGAATTAGGGTGGAAAAAATTTACTCAGTGCAAAAAATGTTTATACCAGGTCACACATCAGAAGGAAATAAAAAGTTCTATGACATTTTACAGAGATGAAACCAATAGAGCACTATAAAAATTACCCTAAAAACCTACCTTGCTAGATTTTCAGCAAATGTAAATTGGTGTCGCTCTCCATTAAAGTCAACGGGGCTAGGCCAGATTACACCAGCTCAGAATCTGGTCCCTGAACTTAAACATAGATTTATCTCTTTTCTATAGTTTTTTTTTAAAACTATATCATGTTATTCTACAGCAGGAATCACATTTTCTGTTAAATTCTAGTTTCAAAAAGTCTCTGGAAAGGTGATCATTTTCTAGGAAATGCAATTGGATTTTTCCACAAGAATTTTAAGTGGTAATAAGCGAATGCAACTGTCTCCCTTCTTTATCTTTCAACATCCTCAGCAACCTCTCCCAGATGTTGTGGGATTTCAGACACATACAGTCCTACAGCTTGGAAAAACAAGATTTTTGAAGCATCATTTTATAGCCCATTCATGAGTCCCCAGTGTATATTTTGTCTGAGTGGGGAAAAATGAAGTCTTTGTCTCCTGACCATTCATTTCCAATACTTTATATCAGGATTCATTCCAGGTTCTTGGATTCTCAGACACCTCTTGAACCTTGCATAAAAGGTATTTTTCTAGTCAGGAAATTAAGTGGATGATCTAGGAGATTAGTAGCAGGATACAGTGTCTTTCACCTCAGGGACACCATAGGCTCAAGTCTGGCCTAGGTTTGTAGTGATGGAAAGTCATTACTGTCTGATAACTATGGTGGCTCACATGAAGTGGATTGATGGTCTCTGACTTGTTGCTTGAAGATGGGTATCTACACTGTAATTGCCACTTATGGAAGCAGTCACAGTAGAGAGGTCAAGGACTGCATAGGCATGGAAGCTCAAATAGTCCCTTACTCATGGCAGGTAGTCCCTTCAGAAGAGGGTAAGGCAGTGTGGGGAAGCTGGCAGGACTGTCAGTTTAGTACCTTTGGTAAGCACCAAGCTTGAAGAAAAGAAAATGTAAAGCAAGCCCTTCATTTAAACAGTGTTACATTTGTGACAAAAACCAGGAAATATCAATATAGGGCTGCCTTGCCCATCAATCTCATGGTTATGCTTTCTGTTTTGCACTGTGATGAGGGGCAAGGATAGAGAATCTGCCTCAACTCTGAATTTCCTGGCTTTTGTCAGTTTTCAAACAGAGGTTTTTGTGTATAACAGATTAATGTCTACAAAGCCCTTTCTAATGCCTTTTTAGGTTGCTAGGATACACAGCTCTGTAGCCACCACAGAGATATCTCTGGCTAGGGGCTTAGATAAACCCTGACTTGTTCTGATTGGGTGAACTTTATTATAGAAGAGAAGGCAGCTTGCTTGACATCATGAAAATGTGACCTGCTACAAAAGGGGAGATACAAAGATTGTTGTTCACAATCACATTCAGAGGATATGCTAAGAATAAATTTCCAGCCCATCAAATTACTTCCACCCAGAAAAATCCACACCTTGTAATTAGAGTTTGACGTGGTCTCTTGAGTCTTGGATCTATTCCTGCTAACATGTCTGCAGAACACTATCCTGTGGTGAAAAATCATTAGTAGGCTAGCTTTAATTTCATGTATCAAAGATAGTCCAGCAATGGTGAGTGTGCTCTAGTGAGCGGAGCAGGGAATTGAGAATAAGGATTCCTAGATTCTTCCTCAGCTCTACTGTTGAATTACTGAGTGACCATGAAAAAGTTCTTAATGTCTGAGTCCCTCACTATAAATGGTCTGTAAAATGGGGATACTTACCTATCCTGCAAAACAGGAAAGTACTATTATAGGCTTATGGCTAGTAACTAATTCACATTGCTTGGGGACCCTCAGATAAAAGGTGCAATGGAAATGCAAATTGTTCTTTGAATCAAATC
Organism: Chelonoidis abingdonii; assembly: GCF_003597395.2. Taxonomy (NCBI): domain Eukaryota; kingdom Metazoa; phylum Chordata; order Testudines; family Testudinidae; genus Chelonoidis; species Chelonoidis abingdonii. The sequence continues at coordinate 121,932,859 of NC_133772.1, read as the reverse complement.
AAACCATTTTTCTTTTTTAACATCTTGTGCTATATTTTTCTAATGATAAAATATTTAGTGGACATATTTTAATATTATTATTTATTATATTATGACAATTCCTACAGGCACGACTGAGATCAGGACCCCATTGTGCTAGGCACTACACGTACCAATAGTAAGAGATAATCCCTGCCCCAAATAATTTTCTGGTTGTAAAAAGGACTCTCCTCAAATCTGAAACCACATCAATGAAAAATAAAATCCTCAGAGGTAACATCTCCAACCCATAAACAGAGCCATCCTGTCCCACAAACCTATCTCAGGCAAAGGTCTGAAGGCACTGATTGGCTTTTAGAACACATTGTAAAACCTAAAATTCTTCCTCTACAGACCAAGGGAGGAAGCAAATTCCAGAGTTACTGAGAACCTTGTGCTTCAGGAATTCAAAACAAAGAGTGCATCAGCTAGAGAGAGGTTTGCTCTCAAATACCTACAGTCCAAATCTTTAGGACTTACTTATCAATGACAACAACCTCTGTTGCAACTGTACCTGAATAGGGAACCGTACATGTAGACTTTCAAGTGCTGGTGTAATATGCTCCCATGTGCCATGCATATTGCAAGTAATATTCAGGCACAGGCCTGTGTAAATCACATTTCAATAATCCAGTCTAGAGGACACAAGTCATGGAGCACTATGGTTCCTGGTCTGCAGGAGCGGCTCCAGGCCTCAGTATGCCAAGCACGTGCTTGGGGTGGCAAGCCACGGGCGGTGGCAAGCCACAAGGGTGGCAGGCAGGCTGCCTTCGGCGACTTGCCTGTGGAGGGTCTGGTGTTCCCGCGGCTTCAGAGGACCTCCCACAGGCAAGCCGCCGAAGGCAGCCCGCCTGCCGTGCTTGGGGAGGCAAACTGCCTAGAGCCGCCCCTGCTGGTCTGAGAGACATGACTGCAATTGTTTTTCCATCTGTGCTTCACATAAAAGCACTTTTGGCTACCAAAGCCACTGAGAGCTCTAGGAGCAAATTGGTTTTGAAAAGTACCCCTGAACTACTAACCTATATTTAGAAGGGTAGGCAAAATCAGTCAGTAATGTAAGGCACCATCCCCATTGTACACTCCAGTTGCTTCCTCTGGCCAGCCATCACTCTTTCTGTGGATTTAGTCTTAGTTATCTTGCTCTCTTATTCTGGCACTCAGAAACAGAAAGCCTGCACAGTCTGGGTCCAATGGAGAGAAGATGTCGAACTGCATGTCATCCATATATTCATGGCACTGAAGCCCAAATCTTCTCTCTTTCCCTCTCAGTGGCCTCAGTGACACACTGAACAGATGAAGTGACAGAACAGACTCCTCTGGAACCCTACAAGAGAGAGACCTTGGGGCAGTTGAGCTATTACGTGTCTCTGGGATCATTCTCTGAGAGGAAACATTCATGGATGATCTTGTCTAGCTTTGTCAGGTTCCACTGTCAAGACAACAAAACCATATGGTCCATGCTATCAAAGGCTGCTGACAGAGCTAGAACAACCTACATGGACAACTGCCATTTCTTTAATTCTAGGAGATCATCAACCAGCAAAACCAACACACAGCTTCTATACCATGCCCATGTGTGAAACTGGACTGACAAGGATCCAGGAAACCTGAGCCCTGCAGATATTGCCCGAGATGCTTCCCAACCACCATCTCAATTACCTTATCCAAAAACGCAGACAAAAGATAGGTCAGTAGTTAGTGAGCTCACCAACATCACCTAGGGACAATTTCTTGAGCATGGCCCTCATACCTACTGATCTGAGGTGTGCTAGTACTATTCCTTGCCTAGGAGAGGCATCATAAATTTCCATCAATAATCTCCCTGCTAATTTTTAAGATCCCCAGCATGTATGTAACTCAGCAAATAAATGGCCAAAGCTCAACTCGAGTCAATACAGTGTTTGCCCATTCTAGACGTGACTCTCTTCCCATGGATGCGGTCAAATCCATTCAAATCAGAGTGACCTTATCTAATATAAAGTCTCTTCTGCGTGTCTGTTGTTATTACTGCCTTTAGGTTGGACTTTTTAATGAGAATAATGTTCCATGGGCCACAGTATTCAGTGATCAACTGTTCTCGTCTACCATGGGCTGCTGCCGGTTTACCGCATCCCAAAACAGGTCAAAATTAAGACCATTTTTTGCTTGATCTGGCTCACCCCAAACAACCACTTACATTCAATGCCAGTACTTTGCTGAACAGGGTCCTCTGATAACATTAAGGGTATATCTACATGCAATAAAAGACTGGCCTGCGCTGAATGACTCAAGATTGCTAGGCTCAGGATGAGGGGCTAAAAATGGCAGTGTAGGTGTTTGGGCTCTGGCCCAAGCTCGGAGACTCCATGAACGTCTACACTGCAGTTTTTCAGCCTCACAGTCCAAGCCCTGAGAGCCCAAGTCTGCTGACCTGGGCCAGCTACAGCTATGTCACAGCTCTGTTATTGCAGTGTAGATGTACCCCAAGAGAGTCTGCTGATAGCAGTACATGAATCTAATACTACTTATCTGCAGGATTAGGTGTCAGTGTATGTAAGTATATTAGATCTTGTTTTCAAAGGGTATCAGAAGGTATCCCTTGGGCTCTATGCACTATAGGCCATGCCTTGAGATAAGTTAACATTTTGTCTCCAAGAGATGTGGTTCACCATCCTCTCAGTTAGAGCTTACGGTATTACGCAGTTCACTCACCTCTCTTTATTTTCTAATAAAAATGCAAGATCCAATTTCTCTCTCCTCTCCCTCACTGCCTTCCTCCCACAATGTTTTCAATTCTAACTATATTCTGAAAAATGATGCTGCATGAATGTCACCTTGGGGTTCCAGCACTGATTCTCCCTCATTGATTGACAGACAAAATTTGCTATATTCACAAGTCATTTGAAGTTGTAGATGCTCAACAGCTCTGAAACTCAGGCCCAATGGTCATGTTTCCAATCATAATCACACTTTAAATTCTATGCTGTAATACTTCAAACCTGAGTTGTAACACTCTTGGTACTGAGTCGGTGGCTCCTCTGTTTCAATGAGAGTTTGACAGTTTGGGCTGCTCCGGATGCTCCATGGATGCTCTGATTCTGGATACTGGGGTGGAAGCTTCTGCTCCACAGGAAAACAAAATGAATTTATTTCCAGACAAACTCAGTTTTTTTGCTGAAAAGAAACCTCATTTCCTTTCTTTATACACAGTGTACCATACTGCTTTCAATGAATTACACTGCTAATTCCCAAATCACCTCACCCAGAGCCATCTTCATTGGAGTTCTCAGAATCAATTGCTATCCAATGCGTAACTGAGGTCTGCTATGTGGATGAAAATCTGTAACAATGCAGACTATAAATAGATGGATGGATGGATAACTTCAAATCTGTGCCTCAAACGATAAGATTGCACATGAATCTTTTTTGCAGTAACTATGAGCTATGTACTCTGCTATTAGACATAAACTGAGTAAGGCAAGGAATGCAGTATTGTATCACTAATGAAAATATAGGGTGAAGAGACCTACTCCATCATTGTCCTGTCTTGAAAATTAAGCAGCAACTTTAATAGTACTTTACATTTTATTCTTCACATATGAAAGAAACCCTGAACTGACTGCCTACAAAGAGTAAACTAAATATGGTCATGATTAAAATTAGATTTCCAAATATACATTTAATGCGGAGGATTGAAAAAAAATGCTTAATGCCTGTTAGGTAAACACCAGTTTCCTTGCACAAAAACTGCTTCCTGAAGGTTAACAGCTCTACTGTGGTTACAGACAGGTTTCAGCACAGATTTGTTATTTGGTATTAATCCTCAATAAATATTTTAAATAATCAATTACTTTTTGTATTGGCAAAGAACACTCCTCAAGTGTAACTCCATAAGTAGAGTTATTGTGGAAAACTGGGCTGAATTCATCACCTACAATTCACTCTGTGAAAATGACTTAATTCTGCCCAAGCCCTTACATAAGAAACATGCAAGTCAGCCAAAGAGACTTTAATTCTCAGATTGTAAACTCTTAGGTTCAGGGCCTGTGTCCACCTCTGTAGACCATTGCACAGCATATAGCATAATGGGACCCTGATAAGTAAGTAAGTAAATAATAATAAATACAATTAAGCTTACCCCAGCTAGTACCTCACAGGAAATTAACCTTTAGTTTCATGGAATAACTCTGGATAAACATACATTAAGCAACACAGAACACATTAGAGACCAATGTATTCAGTGCCAGACAGCCAGACATTTACGAGTTAATTAGAAAGACACACACACACACACACACACACATGCATGTTTAGCCTCCAACCCCCTTAGAATCTGTTATTCCAAGTATCCGTGACACTGCAGACACAGACTGAGTGAAAGGACCCAAGCTCCTACCTGTGATTACCTACCCCTATCATTTTATGCCAGTAAACTCTGCAATGCAGCAGTAAGTGCTCTGCACTTTGATAAGCATTTGCTTGTCTCCCTAGGTCTGTGCCAGTGAACGTGTACAGGCAGCAGTGAGTTTTAATAAGCAAACTCCACAGTAGACTGCAGAGAAAGCTGATTAACAGTTTGGATGTTGCTGGGAAGTGTGCAGTAACATCTTTCTTCCCATCCTCTCCATAAGGCCCTTAAATCTGATGGATCAAAGCTTTGACCAGCATCAGGTGGTTAAAACAGAGTTCATTAACTCATGTGGCTTTGTGTCAGCTTGCTGTAGAAAGGCTACAGGGGCTGCTTACAATGATCACATACGAAATGTGTTTACTAGAGTTCAAACAGCTTGTCTCCCTCATGCCAAGACCGCCCTTTAAAATGATATTAATTAAGCAAGCAGCTTTAATACAACAGGCAAATGACATGGTAATCAGTGATTACAGTGGCAAGCAAGGACATCCTTTCCCAGAGACTCAGAGGGAAGTGGGGCAAGAGCAAGACCTTATCTTACCCACATGGTTTAGCTTGTGTTTTTGAATCATCCCCTCCTGTGTCTTTTGTTCTTCCATAGGTTAAAATACTGACCCCACGCCTTAGCCAAAGTTCTTAAAAGGGGGAATTTGAGTAGGAGAGGGTGAGCAGTTTCCCTTTCCCATTGCATAATAAAATAATTTGGGTAAAGAGTACATTTCAGAAATAAATTCTACAGAACTAGAGAAGACACCAACAATGCAGCACCATGCAAGGGACCAGCTGGAGAGGGCAACCACTGGGCAGTAACAAGCAAATCAGTAGATGCAAAGGGCATGAAGGAGGAATGCACCGTAACAGAGCTGTGGAAATCTTTCCAGATTTGGTATGAAATGGATGGTTGCATCTTGGATAATTGCATCACAGTCCAAAAAGCTGTGAGTTTGAAACATAACATTTCCATGGTTGAATACTACAGGCAGGATTTGAATTTGACATGTCTGCATAGAGACCTGGTGGTCAAATACCACAGTGATGAGCACATAAGTGGTTCACATGGTTTCACAGCTTGGCCATAACTGGATGTAGGAATAATGAGGACAGGTTGGAAAACACCCTGAGTCATGGGATCTTTCCCAGTAGCACAGTTTGGACATGTCCTGTAAAAAAGAACAGCATGCAATGACAGGGTAATCCCAGACACAAAACATTTCACACACAGCTCTGCTGAAAATTCTGTGATGTGAAACAAAACCAGGCCAATGGCGAGTCAGTTGGTAGAGAAGACATGAAGAAGACAGCATCAGGCATATGAAAACAGCTGGAGTCCTAGCATGAAGGAACACCCATCAAATACAGAAGGATCAAAAAGAGAAACTAGCCAGTTGTAAACAGTTTATCAGAATGAGAAGGCAACTAGATTTCTCAACTACCTCTGCTCCCAATCTCACCCTCCCACTTTTTTCCCTTTTGGTATTGTTCCTGCCTGCTGCCCACCGAAAAAATTTCACCTATTTCACTTATTTGTCTTTCTGGCCATCTCTCATTATATCTTACATGCCCATTACCAAGGTATCTGGGCCAAATATTCATTTTACAGATGTCGAAACTGATACTCAGAATGGTGAAGTGGCTCAGCTCAAGAGTCACAGTAACTCAATGTGAGAGCCAGTTTTCAGAATCCAGGCTCCCTGGCTCCTAAAAGTAACCCTGTTCCACTAGACCACGCTGCCGCCCACTGCAGATTGAATGACCCCTCCCTCCAGATTGATCTGCTTATCCTTAGTTCCCTCTGGTATTATTTCTTGACCCATGCACCAGGGCATCTGAACCTCTGTTTTTTCCACTGTATCTCTACGCAGAAAGGCACTTATATAGGTCTGAAGTCTTGCAGTGCTTTTATTGTGACCAGCAAAAACAAAGCTTTCTAAGTATTAATAGTCCAGCCTAAGCTGAAAAGCAGTAAAAACAAATGCAACTGACCAAAAGGAAAAGGCAAATTTGAGAATGATCTCTTTTCTACAGGTTTTTTGAACCATCATATAGAGTATAAATAGAAAATAATATTCCTGCTATAGAATTTGATATGGTGGTTCAGACATCCATGGAAAGGAAATCATTCTCTATTGAATGCTATAGGTTTTCTATTGCTTTCATTCCTACTAAATACGGTGAAAGGATAAGGAAACAGGCAAATGCAATTGATTTGTTTGGGCTTGTATGTAGGTTGTAGAATACAGACCAGAGGATACCATTAATCATTATCACTCTTTTTCCTGATTCTCAGAAGACATTTATTTATTTATTTATTTTATTCATAGGCTTCTCTATGGTGTTCATTACTGTAGTATCAGGTGGAGAGTTTATAGGTGCTTGCCTGGATTTTGCGAAGATGAGGTTGGCTTGCTTGCTTATTTATCTTCACTATACATGGAGCAGACTATGTTCAGAGGCAGCAAAGTGAGTCTTTATGTTCATTTATCTTATTGAATGAAAAAGCAGGAGCAGATGAACCAATGTTATTTATTATATCCTAGAAACAAAGTTTATAAGGGGAAGAAGAGGGCAGCCAAACTGAACAATGTGAACAGAAGCCCTATTGCCACATAGCTGCTCTAGGAAGAAGTGCCACATAAAGCCCCAGATGTGCAAAGATATGATTGCAAAGAAATTCATCACCACATTCAGACAGACCATTTGCCAAGCAGAACTCCGTGGAATTGTCTCCTGAATCAGTCACATGTTCTCTCTGTGGAATAAAAACAGAGCATTCACCCTGGAAACCCAGAGGCAGCACTGGATGTCTGTGTGTGCTGCAGACAATGGCCATTAGAACAGAGCACGCCCCATGGGATTTTCTAATGATAAATGTAAGTCTGACTTTACATGTGGCAATGTTGAGGCCAAATCTCTGAGCTAACAATCTCGTAAGACAGGCTGTCTAAACTGTCACTCCAATGTCTTGATCCTGACAACCTGACCAGTGTTCTGTTTTCAGGCTGATGGTATGGAGACAAAAATTTGGTCCATAGACTAACAAACTATTCTTTTCAACTATAGGCAGGGAATGGGATCTAGTGGTTAAAGTATGGGACTGAGTCAGGATTCCCGGCTACTACTCCTGGCTTGGCCAAAAGTTCCCTGTCTGACCTTGGGCAAGTAATTTAGGGCTGAGACACAGCTGCACACTGCAGGCAAGATGGAAGACTACCTCCTTAGCAGGAGCTCCTGGAAACACTTGCCTGACTCAGGTATGATGCTCCCCAGATCTCATGCAAAGTTAAGGGGAGCCCCACTGTTGTATCACTCTTTCCAGGAGTGCAGTGTCCCCTCTCTATGACGGGGTTAGCTTTGCAGGTCATTGTGTGGGAGGGGGTGGGATGGGGTGGGATATGATGCCTGTCCCTGTCCTTTCCTGTCCCTTTGGGGAAGCTTAGATAATACAGTGATGGGCAGATAGGCTAGAACTGCCATGAACACTGTGAGCCATGTAGAATGTTTGGGATGTGGGAGGTCAAGGTTTCAGTGTCCAGCCCCTGAACAGCACCACAAGGAAAGGAAAAAGGTTTCTTGGCCTTTACCCCACCTCTATGTCCACCCAGGCAAGGCTGTGAACAATCAGCCTTTAATCTTGCTGTGCCTTTGTTTATCCAGCCATAAGATATGGATAACAATAATTCTCACTTCACAAAGACATTATGAGGCTTCATTTCTTAATATTTTAAAATACTGTGAATGGAAGGCACCATCAAAGAACAATATTTTAATTAATTACTATTATAATAAATATGTGGAGGAGGAAAAAAATTGTTGTGTGGCGCACAGCAAGACCTTGATAAGTATGGCTCTCTAGATCTGCTTTGTTCCTTTACCATGAATGAAGACTGTTGCCATCATACCCCATCCCCATTTTTTTTTAAGCAGCCTGGACTTGTGAAATTGCAGAACAGAACGACATTCTGAATAACACCCACCTTTCTACTGTTGGGATGGGACATATAATTTTTCTGCCTGGGTTTATTCTTCTCCCCCTTTTTCAACATCTATATTATTTTCAGCCCAAGGACTGATGAGTATTCACTCTGTTTCAGACCGAGGTTTTCGTGTGCAATCTGTTCTCTGACTTTTGTACAGAATAATTGCATAGGGGAGTTTTGCAGTGGGGGAGGGAGTATAATCTAATGGATAGGGCACTGGACTGTGAGTCAGGAGACCTATGCTTTATTCACAACTCTCACACTGAGCTGTCATGTGACCTTGGGCAGGTCACTTCCCCTCTCTGGGGCTCTATTTTGCCTCCCACCTGTGTCTTGTCTATTTAGATTGCAAGCTGTTTGGGGTAGGGACTGTCCCTTACTATGTATATTTGTATATTGTAATTCCTGGAGGTTCCAACCTTCTCTTGGTTGGAACCTCTAGGCATTACTGTAATACAATTAAATGATACTAATTATAGAATTGTAGGATTGAAAGGGACCTCAGTAGGTCATCTAGTCCAGTCCCCCACTGAGGGAGGACTGCATATTATCTAGACCATTCCTGAAATGTGTTTGTTTCTACTAACCTTTCTTAAAAACCTCCAATGACAGCGATTCCACAATCTCCCTAGGTAATTTGTTCCAGTGCTTAATTACCTAATGTCTAACCTAAAACTCCCTTGCTACAATTTAAGCCACTGCTTCTTGTCCTGTCCTTGGTACTTAAGGAGAACAATTTATCAACCTCCTTTTTATATCAGCCTTTTACATACTTTAAGATTGTTATCAAGTTCCCCCTTAGTCTTCTCTTGCCCAGACTAATCAAATGCAATTTTTTAAATCTTTCCTCGCAGGTTGTGTTTTTTAGACCTTTAATCATTTTTGTTGCTCTCCTCTGGACTTTCAACAATTTGTCCACATCTTTCCTGAAATGGGGTGCCCAGTTGAGGCCTCATCAGTGCTGAGTAGAGTGCAAGAATTACTTCTCATGTCTTGCTTACAACACTCCTGCTAATGATGTTTGCTTTTTTTGAGACAGTATTATATTGTTGGCTCATAATTAAGGCTACGTTTATTTCACGGAGGTCATGGAAGTCGGAATCGGTGACTTCCAGAGACCTCTGTGACATTCTGTGCTTCAGCCCCAGGGGCTGCAGGAGTCTGGAGCTGACAGCCAGTGGAGCCCTGGCAGGGTTCCAATGACAGGTGACAGCAGCAACAAGTGACAGGGGACCCCCCTGCAAAACTCCAGCAACAGGTGACAGACTCCTGAGGGATCCCTCCTTCAGGTTCCAGTGATGGGTGACAGCCTTGCATGAAGGGAAGAGGGATGCCTCGGGCGAGAGGCTGGGGGTGTCTTGTTTTCTCTTTGGGAAATATGGTCACCCCACACTCCTAGCACACCTTGTTGGTGGGGGAAACCATGGAGCCGCAGCAGGAAAAGTCACAGACAGATTACAGTTGCTGTGATTTTTTTATTAATTGTCCATGATCTGTCCATGACTTTTACTAAAAATAACCATCACAAAATCTTAGCCTTACTCATAATTAGTTTGTAACCCCCAGACTCTCATTTCCTATTTTGTATTTGTACAATTAATAAGCCAGTGGTGCATAATTTATAGGATGTTTTGCTTTCTGTATGGGAGTTCTTCCACAGGCTTCATTGGGCTTTGGATCAGGCCCCAACTGCACCATTCAGATCATTCTTCTACTTTTAGTCTGCTTTTCAGCCCTCCTGATTATCTATAGGTTACAGGCACAAAGATGTGGTTGGCTAGTGTAACCACAGTATTGCAATCTTTTCCTCTCCTGAACCACTTCCCAGCCCCATTTTGGTACTGACTATTGATGTTGCTCCAATTCTAAATTAATCCAATTAGTTGAGATTAGAAACCCATCTCAAGCATCACCTCCATTCTGTGTGTGCCTTGGATGCTGTCTGGTAATTAATGGTGCACTTGCGGTGTTATTAATTAGATCCCTTAACTTCACCATCCAAATTATCAAAGAGAAAATTGACTTGAAGTTTCCGGGCTCCTTTGCCAGGCTCCCTGTCTGCAGTAATGAGCAGCTGCACCTTCCTTGTGGAGCAGATTAATGATTTTGTACTTTGGTTCTAACAGAGGTAGGCATTTTGGGATGCTTTGTTGGCTGTTCCCTCTTTTCTTACCTTGACAGACTTTGTGAAAGGCACTGACAGGGCATTCACCAGCTTCTTTCATTAGCTCTGATAGAACCAGCTGTATTTCACAGTGTGAACTTCTTTCCTTCTCTTTGCCCCTTTGATGTTCTGCTCTTTACTTGCACCCACAAAGATTTTTTTTATGTGTGCATATTATTGTTTCATTCTTGGAGTACTTGGAAGATGTCTGTGTACCTCATAATATGACCTGACACAATAGCCTTCCCAGATGTTCCAGATATATTTCTGTTTCATTAACATGTTGCTCACTACTGTCCAGGGCATAATGGCATAGTCAGGACAGTGACCAGTTCCAGCTACAATAATGAGGTTTTTTTTTATGCGTGTCTTGATGGGGTAGGCTTGGAAGCATTAGATTTTTATTAGTAAATGCTGATTTCAGCATACACTGATTTCAGCAAACTGACAAAAATATTTCCATCAATAGTAATTGAAAGTTCTGATAGGCAAAGTAAGATAAATGCTGCTTGAGAACGTATTAAAGTTTGATTTAACAATATTTGTTTTGTATATTTTGACATGGGTATTAATCATTTGTGTTTTAATGTTTATAAAGCTTTAACTTATTGAATCTCAGTGACTACAATGATTAAATAATTATTGTCTCCCCACCCTAATTTTCTACCACTGTGAAAATTTAAATAAGATTAAAAATTGAAAACAATGTTTAAAAACCATAATTTAGACAAAATTTCAATAGATAAAAATAGGAACAAATGCTTCAAATAAACTGATACCATTCAAAATTATTTTTTTAATTGATTTCTGCCAAACCTACTTGTATATATCTCCTCTTGGTACATCCGTTCAGCCTGCTGGTAGTGGATATGTTTGTCTCCTATCATTACCCACATCTCTTGATTTCCACTTAAACCAATTTCATAGAGGTATAGATCTGTCAGTCATCAAAATCAAGAGCCCACTGAAATAATACATAACACTAATACAGCATTTTTCACCTTCACAGAAATTTTCAAAAATGAATTAATTTTTACAACTCCTCAGTACACTACATAATTAAATATCACTAGACCTATTATACAGATTGGGAAACTGAGGCACAGAATAGTTGAGAGACTTGCCTAAGGCCACTGAAGGAATCACTGTCAGAAGTGGACTTAGTTCATGGTTCCTAGTACTGGCTTTCGGTGTGGCACACTGTCCACTTAACTCCTGTATACCTTTATGAGAGATGAACAGAAGGATCTCTGTGCACAGTTTACCTCTACATGATGTACCTAGATTATATTTTTAAACTTAATGGATAGTTCATTTTCTACTTTCTATGTTGCATTGCTAGCACCAGAACCAAAAAGTTAACCTCCACCCTGGCCTTGTCAGTGATGCTTTACCATCTTTTCCCACTGGAAATGGAATTTGGTTACTAGAAGTCAAAGGCCAAGTAAGTGATGAACTGATGACACCCAATTTTCAGTAGCTGGGCTCAACTCCAGATGTACCCAGGCTGTAAACATGGAAAGATCTTTGTGCTGAAAATGAATCCTCATGCACACAACATTCCCACTTCCCCATACAATGCTATTAAAAGATTTCCCAGTGCTCTTGAACCTGCTATTCTCTGGTCCTGTGTTTTTGTCTACTGCCTTCTATTAAGATATCTCCACAATTCTTTTGCATAATTCTATCATTGAAGGTACACAGTACTTCTTGGTGTCAATCCAATATTGGTCAAATTTTCTTATTGTAATGACCAGATCACATCTGTTCCTTAGATACAATCTTACTCTGAAGTTCAGATGATCCTTTCCAAAACCTGGTCATGAGAAGCTTCTATGCTGTCGGATCCTCTGCTTTGTTCTTTAGGAATAAGCCAGGAGTGGGAATAAATTTATTGAGTTGTACTCTATTGTATTGAATTCAATCTGCTTTGAATGTGATGGTGAATTTGAAAGTTTAGTTAAGTCAGTAACATATACAGAATATAGGCAGATGAGAAATGGACACATTAAATGAAGAATTTAACCTCCCTGTGCCTTCTGTAGAACATTTTATAATCTTTCCTCTCTTCATATTTTTAACTTTCAGCTCTTTTTGGAACCAGTTTCAGTTTCAAAATCTAATACATCTGCAAGTGCAGATTTTTTAGCACAACTCTGCTGCATTTGGCTTCAGAAGCAAAAAGGATCCCACATGAGTGCTTCCTGAATACTCCCAAAAGGCAGAAAAAACCCAGCCCAGCATAGACAACAGATAAGACTGCAGGTGCATCTAACATTGCTACAAGAGTAGAAATAGCATTTGCACTGCTCTATCAACATTGTTTCACCTCAACAGAAGTGACCCCCATATTTTCATTTCAACAAATGGCAACACTCTTGAAACTGGCAGAGAATTTTAAAAAACGCTCCACAACAAAGACCTATAATTTGCTAGAAACAAACAATGGCTAACGTACAATATTGCTTTCCTCCATTCCCTTTGTTAGCCTATGTGCTGCAGTTTGTGTCACTTAAACTCACTGAAAAGCAGGAACTCTGTTTTAATTTCAAAGTCAAGAAGGACAGCACAGGAATATTAGAAGGACCCAAAGCTTTCAGAAAATCCTAAATGAAGTATGTAACCTTTTCCCATTTCAACTCTCATTTCTTTTTATTATTTTTTCTGCTTCCTAACAAACCTGTGGAATAGAGTGATGCCATTGGATCACTGCCCAGCATCTTTTCTTTTTAGCTTCATCCCTCACCACCACGCATTCTGGAACAGGAAAACAATGTGGGTGGCAGGAGGGCAGTTTCCATCACTCCATTAAAACTGTAATTAAAAAAAAAAAACAACCCAAAACTTCAAAAGGTCTTTTGGAAGCTCTCATTATATCTATTAATATTTTGTCTCTCACCATTCTTTAATGGCATTCAACTTTTTTTTCTGTTCAGATACATTAGTTTTGACTTAATACATTAAACCTATCCTTATCTCCTACATGTGTTGTTGCTAGCCAGGCAGTGGCTGAGTGATATATATCCACATCAATGGTGTTTTAATGAAGAATCATTCTAATATATCAGAGAGAGAGTGCTCTCATGATAGATTAGTGCCATACATCACCATGATGAGGCATTTCTTATTATATATTGCCCAAACAATGTCACTGAAAAGGAAGGAGAGGCCTAGAAGACCTGGTAGGTTTTAATTTATTACATTTGTAACCCTTCTGCCCGTCTGAGTTAGCAGCAACAAGGGGCGGGTTCAGTATCTAGGGGTTCCGTTTCAATAATGCAATGCAAAATCGACTCAAGCACCCACCCAGTGACCTGGGACAATTACATACCACCCCCTGGGTACCTCTAAGAGGCAATACTTCCCCTCTCGCAAGCACAGAGTCTGAGTGTAGCAAAATCCTTTTAATAAAGGAAGGAAACAATGCGGCATTATGTTGGGGAAACACCACAAACAGGATTCATAACACAAGCCATGAGCAAAAGACCCACCCCCCAAATAAGTTTAGCAGTATCTTTTTCCCCTCAGGGTCTTAAGTCCAACAACCCAAAAGATCACTCCAATTCCCAAAAGTCTAACACCCCAAAAGTCTCTTGAGAGCAGCAACCCAAAAATCACCCAAAAGTCCAACAACCCAAAAGTCTCTGTCTATGGTCAGTCAGCCCCAGAGTTCAAAAGTTTATCTGCAGAGTTTTACATCCCCCAGCCTGGATGGAAATGGTGGGGGGAAGGGACAAGCGGGGTGCTAAGGGGCACCTTACGTGGTCCGAGGCCAATTACCCCACCTCTCTGTGGGGCTCTGCTGCAGCCTTCACCTCAAGCCGCTTCACTCCACTAGTCATTCCATGAGCCACTCCAGCCATCCTACGAACTGCTCCACTCCGCCCTGCTTCACTCCACTTGCCATCCTGTGGGCAACTCCAACTGTCCTGCAAACTGCTCAGCTCCACTCCATTCCACTCCACTTGCTGTCCCATAGCCCACTCCAACCATCCCACAAACTGTTGCACTCTGCCAGCCACTTAGCAATATATCTTCAGCTTCCCCCCACTAGTTAACACAGTACTCAGTGATCTCAGCTCTTTAGTGATTTCAGCTAATAGTAGAAGAGCTCCAGTGCTGGTGCACCAATGGCCCAAAACAAATTCAGCACAGCAGGCTATAATTAGACTCTTAATGGAATCAAAATTAGCTCTGCTATTCTACAGTTGAGAGGAGAGTCAATGCAATTGGTGTTTCAGGCCCTCAAGAAGGGAAGGGCATCCCCTCAGGCACAAAAACCTGTCCCCAAACTCTCTCCATTCACTGGATTTTGGAACCCATGTCCCTTGTCTAGCAAGTGCTACTTAGTTGATGGGGAGTCCCTCTGTCATAAAACAGTTCCACTGGCCTTGATTCACATAATCAGGATATCAACCCTTTATTCTTCCTGCCCCAATAACAAAGGAACTGGGGATTCCACAGCAGCCAAAGTGACCATTTGGGTGGCTGTGGGCTCATGCTAGGCGGGGTGGGTGTGCCTATGAAAACAAGACCAGCCCCTGAAGTTCTTTTTCACAACTCACCACAATTCACCACCAGATGTCAGGGTAGAGTTCATCCTGATTCTGCTTACACATTTAAAAAATGCTTCAAATATCCAATGCAATAATACCTGCCCAGGTTTGAAGTGGAAGACACAACATTAACAGATAGGCCTGAAGTGAATCTTTGCAATGCAACCCAGTAAGTCAAAAGCCAGCCCATGGACTCCTACGACGCAGCCCACATCTCTCTCTCTCTTTCTCTTAAAAGACAGAAATACAAGCAAATACTGCGGCTGGCAACTTTAGTTTTGATTTTAAAAATGTGCATCTCACATTATGCAGGGTACAATCTGGACTGTTGAACAGTTGTGCCCCTCAGTTCTCCAACCTAAGATACCTTTTACGCTACTTTGCTCAGAGCAACCACACCTGGCCTGCTCCCATTCAGCCTTCAGCATGTCAATTACTCCCAGTTATATTTCAGGAGCGCTTCAGCCAGGTTACCACCTTTGAATTACACTGCAGAGCGACACCAGCAGACTCCCAGTCCCAGACTTTCTCCCAGAAATGTGCCTCTTGTACTCTTCATCATGAGGGAGGGCAGGGGGAGGAAGGGGAGAGAAATTTAACCAAAGTTTCCCATATCCCAGCTAAGTTCTCTAACCACTGGGGTAAAAGTAAAGGGAGGTTGCCTCCCACCCTGGCTGTTTTATGTGGAGTTAAATGAGGTGGGTGAGGTAATATCTTTTATTGGATCAATTTCTATGGGTGAAAGAAACAAGCTTTCAAGCTCCACAGAGCTCTTTTTCAGATCCATGGAGTTAGGCAGTATCTCAGAACACCCCCAGACTGGGCCCATAAGCAAGATGAGCATTCCTCTGCCTTTCATCCCTGGCTATAAGGACAGCAGTGAGCTTTAGGTGTGAGATAGGTACCCAGATGCCTGCCTAAGGCAGTAGTGCACATGCTCAGAGGCAGAAACTTAGGCACCTAGGGAACTTTTACAGCAAAAATTTAGGAGACAAGTGAGTTTAGGAGCCTATAGGGCTAGGATGCAGCCAAGCAGGAGTTTTGATATTACAGCAGTGCCTAAAACTGGGACACAGGTGCCTAAATGTGGGCTTTAGGTGCCTATATGGCTTTGCGGATCTCTCCCATAGTCCGTAAAGGCCCCAAACATGCAAACACTTAAGCAGGTTTAACTTTGCATACCTGAATAGTCCCATTGACTTCACTGGGAATCCATATGTGTACATTTAAGCAAGATTGGGGCCTACCTGCATATTTCAGTGACTTCTACAAAGGAAGTGCTTTAAGAATGTTTGGTGGTGATTGTTGATATTGGTGGCCGCTTTTAATATCTCCAATGCTCTCCACCCTGCTATGCTTCCCAGTGTCCCCCCAAAGTACAGTGCTGTGACTCCCCCATCCTATATATTATTGTATATAATCAGTTGCAAACTCTACCTGTTGAGTTTGGAGCAATATTTATTTGGAAAATAAAGATTAATTAGAAAAACTAATGAGTTTAATAAAGACCTTAACTGAACCTTAACTGAACTACATATGGTGGAAACTCCCCCTACAGCAGGGGTTCTCAACCTTTTTCTTTCTGAGGCCCCTCTAACATGCTATAAAAACTCCACATCCCACCTGTACCACAACAACTGTTTCTCTCCATATAAAAGATACAGCTGCCATTAAGGGGTAGGAAGCAAGGCAATTGGCCGGGGCTTGAGCCACAAGGGGCACGGTGAAACTTGTTCAAGATTCAGCTTCAGCCCCAGATGCTGGAGCTCAGGGCCCTGGGCTGCAGTCCTGCATGGTGAGGCTTCAGCTTTCTGCCCCGGGACCTAACGAGTCTAGCACCAGACATGCTTGGCGGACCCCCTGAAACTAGCTCGCAGTCCCTCAAGGGGCCCCCAACCCCGGCTTGAGAACCACTGCCCTACAAAACACTCCAGAAGGCTATCAAGTGACAATGAAAACAGACAAAGCCCACACTTTCCCAGCTGCACCGGGGACCCATGCCTCCATCCACACAGATGCAGTTGTAGAATTGGGGCCTAAAATAAGGCAACATCAATTTAGAAGCATTACATCAGCTGATCAAACTCTCATTGGCATAGGCACCAACTCCGCCATGCTCCAGGGCTGGAACACCCATGGGGAAAAATTAGTAAGTGCTCTCCACCCACTGTCAGCCAAGCTCCCTTCACCCCCCACCATATCTCCTCCTCCTCCTCTGAGTGTGCCACGTCTCCACTCCTCCATCTACCTCCCAGCGTTTCCCATCTGGCCGCTACCAAACAGCACGCTCCGGGGCGGGGGGGAGCAGGAACGTGGTACGTTCCGGGGAAGAGGCGGGGCCAGGGTGGGGATTTGAGGAAGAAGTTGGAATATTGGTGGGGACCAGGCAGAGTTGGGGTGGGGACTTTGGGGAAGGGGTTGGAATGGGGGCAGCGAAGGGTTGGGAAGGGGTGAGACCTCATGGAAGGGCTGGAGTTGGGGGGGGACTGGGGCCAGAGATGGGGTCGAGCACCCACATGAAAGAGGTGAAGTCGGCGCCTAGGATCATTGGCTAATCATAACCTAAGAGCATAATATGCAACTTCTGAAAATGGCCTTTACCATATTAACCCTTTTGTGGTGATCACATTCCCCATAACACCCCAGATGGACAAGGGGTAACAGGAAGAAAGAGAAAATAACTTCAACAGTCTACAGATTAAAACCAGTGGCGTGTAAGGCATTTGTTCCCTTCATAAAATACTATGTAACATGAGATCTGCCATGCTTAGGGGTCTACTTATCCTCTCCTAAATATGCATGTTGAATTCCCACTAACATCAATGGGAACACCAGGTGTGTATCAAAGGAAGAACAGATCTCATCGTACCAAAATTACACTGACTTCCTGTTCAGCATTAATATCCAGTTATATAATTCATGTGACTCTAATGTATCAGCAAACAGTAAGGATACACTGTATTCCAGGCAGAAAATATCAGGCTTTAATTACATGAAATAAACATCTCATTAAATGTCTGTTTTTATAGATTCTAATGAATGCCATTGCTAAAGCATGACAAAAAATGAATAAGTTAAAATGGAGAGTATATTTTTAAAAAATGTTGAGCAGATTATAAAATAAAACTGTATGTCTTGCCTATCATCTAACAAAACAAAATAAGTAAACCTACTTTATGCTAATATCGGAAGTATGTAAGCAAAATGATTGCTGATCAAATGAAATTATTAGCCCATAGGTATCTTTTCAGCTTTCCAAAAACTTCTACCTGCTGATTACAATGCACGATTTGAGGAGATTAGGTTGTTTATTTTGGGATATTTCATACCATGACAGCAGCAACTCTCAACTGCAATGGCAGGAAGGATTTTGAGCACCAAAGATTTCACCTATTATGCTTTCATTTCTCCATGGCTCACTCATTTCAGATAGACAAGCAAGGGTTTTAGCCCAGCCCCTCCCACAGGCTACACAGAGGGATTTGCATGGCTTGCAAGATGCACTCTTCCTCTACATTTAAAAGCTGAGAGTATAAAATGAAGATGGCCTATGGCAATTAGAATGACCAGATGTATAGAGACAGTCCTGATATTTGGGGCTTTTTCTTATATAGGCTACTATTGCCCTCCACCTCCTATCTCGATTTTTCACACTTGCTGTCTGGTCACCCTAATGGCAATAGGTGGAACTTCTCCCTTATGCAACAGATAGCCATCAGTCCCCATGGCCCCCTCACATCATGCTCAGACATAATTACTACACCTCACCCATCTCCTTGCCCCAATTTCTGTTCTATTTCTCTTATTTCCTTTCCTTGTTTTTCTTTTCACTTTTCATTCTTGCTTTTCCTCTCCCTTATATTTCTTCCCCTTTGACCCTTCTGAATTTTACGGCTCTTCTTCCCTTCCCTTTCTCATTGCCCCCCCCCCACCAGTTCTTTTCTCTTTCACTCAGGTCTCTCACTCTTCCCATCTCCAGTGCTCTCCATCCTGCAGTGTCTCCCAGTGTCCCCCCATACTACAGTGCTGTCCTATAGCCTTGTTGCCCTCTGCTGTACTCTCTCCCTCCCCCTTTTGTATCTTCACACAGTGCTGTACCCCAATTCTGTCTCCTGCTGTATCTCCCCTGCCCCTCCCAGCTCGGAACCTCTTTGCCCCTCTCACTTGATTCTCCAGCCTCAGGAGTCCCCCTCCCCCCCCTCACAAACACTCATACGTGGTGCTGGGCCTGGAGGAGCAGGAGCTGGAGACAGCCTGGAGGGGCAGCAGGGCAAAACTGAATTAGTCCACAGAGACCTACAGTCCCAGCTGTGGCCTGAAGCCCATATGTGACAAGAGATCCTGGGCAAGCGCCAGGAGTTCCCGAGTGGCCACCAGATGTACTCCAGACATTAAAGCATCCAGTGGCTGTAGATGCTCCAGCCCACCATTGAAGCCCTAATGGCTGCAAGTGGTATAGGACCCTGCATTACAGCAAGCAGACTAGACACTGCCAGTCTATTGTATGCAGCACAGTGCTCTTTGCCACAAAACCAGAAAGCTCTGTGAAGTCAGACGGTAGTGATTGTATCCGGAATGACAAGCTCGTTCAATGGGCTATTTATGATCTTCTTTTGCATCTGCCAAGAACTTTCCCTCCTTTACACTTCTAGATTGTACTGAGTGACTCTGGCCTTCTGCACATTTGTTCTGAGATCACGTTTGTTAGTGGTCTCTGCACTAGTTATTACTTCAAGCACTTTAAGATGTTATCTGTGCTGACTCAGGAGCTTTCCTTATAGCAATGCCCTCTTCCAGGCAACTGCACTTCAATCTCCTCTCACCAACACACATGCAACTCCACTGACTTCTGCGGAACATCTCCTGATTTATACAGATGAGAATAAGGTCCTATGTCGCACGTGGCATGTGCATGGGAGGGAGAGAAGCATCAATAGCTTAAATCCAGTTCCCTCTGAAGTCAATGGCAGAGCTCCCATTCACTTTACTGGGATGAGGATTTGGCCCAATGACTGTCCAGAGTATTTTTGACTATTCAGAACTACAATTTTATCTCCATGAAAAATTGCAAGTGCATCTCACATGCATGAGATTGGGATGGATGCTTGTTCCCTGGGGCACATGTTTTCAGACATGGCTGCTCTGTGATATACATTGTTCAGAATGACTGTGGCTACCACTTTACAAATAGCTTATGTGGTAAAAGACTGATCTCTTAGGGGACTTCTGAGGTCAGATAGAAACAAAAGTCTTATTTTTATTTCGCATAGTTTTTTATACCACACTCGTTGCCATAATATCTGAGCACCTTGTAGTAGTCCATTAAGCAATGTGATTACACATCTGTCACATGTTGTTTGTTCTCTCATCCTCTCTATAATGGGAGAACCACGTACGGTGGAGTGTCTTGTTTTGGTAGGGTGTATTTTTTATTATTATTTATTTCTATATATGGAGTGTGGTGGTCACCCCGCTCCTGCCCTGAAGGGCATAAAACAACTCTAGGAGAGGGCTGCAGCATGGAAAAATTGGGCTGATTGGAAAAGCAGCCACAGCTGGGGCCATGCCCCAGTCAGGCCACGGCTGGCCCTATAAGAGTGCTGAGGGCCAGAGGCTGAAAAGGACTCTCTCTAGCATTTTGAGAGAGGAGGACCTGGCTGCCTGGGAGCTGAGGAGGGTATGTAGGGTAGACCAGTGCTGGGGAAGGGCAGAGGGAGCTGGAGAGCTCCAGCCTAGCAAAGACCTAGGCTGCAGGCCAAGTTAAGGGCCCACAAAAGGGTACTAGGGCTACAGAGCGGCAGCCCAGAAATAGGCAGAGGCAGCTGGTCCAACTCTCTTTCCTGATGATGAGTGGTTTATAGACCGCAGTCCACCCCAGAGAGCAGGGGCTAGATGGTGACTGGCAGTAGCCACTATGGCAAGTCGGGAATAGAGGTTTGGGGGTCTCCCTGGGTGGGGAGACCCAGAGTGTGGGGTACTGTGGTGGGCAGAACCCCTGGCCAAAGGGCACCAGGGTCTGGGAGAGACACAAGGGCCAGCGTCAGGCAAGCCGCCAGCTGTAGAGGGTGCTTCAGAGCTGGTGAAGAGCTAATTCCCAGGACAACCAGCAGGAGGAGCTGTGCCAGTGAGTCGTTGACCTGCCACAATATATAATATACCTGTTGCTATGTGTTTATATTAGAGAAGGCAAGGACAAAGAAATACACTTTGCATTTGGACTGGAAAGTGGTGAGGTTTGTGTAGATCCTTTCTTCCAGGAGCGGTTCATTGTACAGTCTAGGACATCCCCTCTCCCCCTACCAGAGAAAGTTCTGTCTCCTGCACAGATGAGTTTTATTCTTATTGGTGAGAGTTCCATTGTGCCAGAGGAGAGGAGCTGTTGACCACGGTCTTTGTCCCAGGCCTTTAGGAAATCTTTTAGCTCTCCAGACCATGGAGCACTTTGAAGATAAAGACCAAGACCTTAAACCTGATCTGAAATTCTATGGGAAGCCAGTGTAGAGAGCAGTTTGATATGTGCATGGCAGCCTGTGTTGCTGAGGAGACATGCTGCAGCATTCTGAACTAAGTGGATTTTTTCAAGGCTGAATGCTCCGTGCCCAAGTATATTGCATTGCTGTAATCTAGCCGAGAAATGACAAGGCATGAATAACTGAGGCCAGGTCTTCTTAGGCCAGGATGGGACAGAGTTTCCTAGCCAAAGGGGGAGGCTCTATGCATTTTGCCACCCCAAGCACGGCAGGCAGGCTGCCTTCTGCGTCTTGTCTGCAGGAGGTCCCCAGTCCCGCGAATTCAGCGGCAGCCTGTGGGAGGTACGCCAAAGCCGTGGGACCAGCGGACCCTCTGCAGGCAAGCCACCAAAGGCAGCCTGCCTGCTGCCCTCAAAGCGATTGGCAGAGTGCCCCCCAAAGCTTGCCGCCCCAAGCACACGCTTGGCGTGCTGGTGCCTGGAGCCACCCCTGCTAGCCAAGCAGAGATGGTAGAAAGCACTACTTGCAGATGCTGCTATGTGAGAGTTTAGCATCAGTGAGGAATCCAAGAGTACTTCTAGAATAGGAACTCTGTGTGTGTATCAGTTGTGACCAATAGTTTGTATGTGTATTCAACACATGGACAGTTGTTGCAAGCTCTTCAAAATACTTTCCTCCTCCTACCAGCATTACCTTTGTCTTGTTAGAGTTAAACTTCAGCCAGCCATTCTTCATCCAAGAGCTAATCTCATCCAAGCACTGGGCTATCTTGGTCATGTGTGTTGAAGGAGAAGTAGAGCTGTGTGTCATCTGCATATTGCTGGCACTTGAATCCATGTCATCCAACCAGTTCACCTAGTGGTTGTATGTAGATATTGAAAAGACCTGGAGAGACAATTAATCCTTGTGGAACTCTTCATGTGATGGTTCTAGTGGCGGAGGTGCAGTTTCCCATCATTATTCTTTAGGGCCATCCCTTCAGGTAGGACTCAAACCATATTAGCTCTTACCCTGGACCTCTGCCACCTCCCTCAGGTGAGACAACAGAATCTTGTGTCAACATTGTTGAATGCTGCAGAGAAGTCCAGGAAGCTGAGCATGGATGTCTGTCTTCTATCCACTGACAGGAGATCATCCATCAGTGCCACTTGAGATGGTTTGGCTGAGGAGATTGCAGTAAGGCATGTAGAAACAGCATTGTTACCTGTCCAACTCACTGTCACAGAGAGTTAGAGGCAAGTATCGTAGTGGGATCTGACGCACAGCTGGATAATTTTATGGCCATTAATAACACTGACAGTTCTGCAGTCTATAATGAGGGTAATCTATTCTTACGCTTCAGTCAAAAACCAATCCACAGATAGATGAGGAAGGAACCCCCTCTTCCTCCCATGCTAAGTATTGCCTTCCTCTGAAGCATCAGGTAAAAGGCCCTGTTGGAGACAGAATGGCCAGCTTGGTACACTGAAGTTCTGATCTTATCTGGCAAATCCTATAGTCCTATGAGTAAAGATAAATTATGGTTCAGAATGCTCTAATCCAGAAAGTTACCAAGGCTGCCTCATTCATTTCTTGTTTCTTTCTCTATCTGACTCCATTAAACTGGTTTTACCTTTCTGCAGCTGGCACATATGCCTGAGGATTTGGTCTTTCACATTTTAAATATTTATTCAGTGCTTAATTTAAACCTCTGAGACTAATTCTGGAGTCTTGGCTTACCACACAGCTGAATACATTGAATCCTTTCTAGCTGCATTCAGTGTATCCTGAACAAATTGGTTCCACATACTGATAGGGTACAATAGGGTAGCCTATTTTGTTTTGGGGTGTTTTTTAAGTAGTGCAAGGTATTAAACTCTCTTTTTAATTATAGATGGTATCCATAGTGACCCTGAAGCTTCCTGCATTGTAGGCTTGAATTGCCTGAAGAAGTGGCACTTAGAATTACATTCGGAACAATGCTAATTAGCAAATGCTGCATTTTAAACAAGCTTTGCAGAGAGGTTTTTGTCTGACAGGAGCAGTAACCATCAACTGACTGACCAAACAGACAAAGCTGAAGTAGAGACAAGATGTTATTTAATTATTCATTGGACATTTTGCAGTGTTAACTACAAAAGGCGCTATTCCCTTTCTGAGAATCATCCAGCCAAGCGTGAGTTCTTAGAAATCCAGAATAATAAACAGTCAGACAAAATCAGCAAAATGAAATTGGCTTCCCAAATAACAGATTTGGCTGAGGTGAGGAGAGGTGAGGCAGAAACAAACCTCTGCAGCCATTTAACTGGAAACCTCAATGCACACCTGGAACATGAATAATTCCTTCTGGGCCCAATCCTGAGCCTGCAAGCAAAGCCCCAGTAAAATGGCATTCGCCATGAAAACTGTGAAGGGGTTAAGGAGTAGGGGGCAAAATCCTCACTGATAACCTAGAATTAGGCTGAGTCAGCAGCGTAGCCAGGCTGAGTCCAGTTATTTCTGGGGATGGAGAGGATTAGTAGATGTAGCCTTCTGCTCCCTGCCATTTGAGATCTGCACTGGAAGTGGCTCAACTGACCAATGTCCCTACATGCCCCTGTCACAAACAGATAGCTAAGGGTTAATGTTTCTTTTACCTGTAAAGGGTTAACAAAGGGAACCAAACACCTGACCAGAGGACCAATCAGGAAACAGAGTTTTCAAATCTCAAGGAGGGAAGTTTTTGGTGTGGTCTTTTGTCTCGTCTCTGTTGCTCTCTAGTCTCTGAGGGATCACTCTATCTCCAGGCTTTCTAATCTTCTTGTTCCAAGTTATAAGTACAAAGGTAGAAAGACAATAGGCTTATATTGTTTTTTTTGTATTTACATGTGTGTAGTTTGCGGAAGTTTTAAATTGTATTCTTTTGAAGGCTGTTATTCATTTTTTTCTTTTAAGTCATAACCCTGTATTATTGTCACCTTGATACAGAGACCATTTTTATGTCTTTTCTTCTTTTTATATAAAGCTTTCTTTTTAAAACTTGGTAGATTTTTTTTTTTAGTTGGGCTCAAGGAGATTAGTCTGCAGCTCACCAGCGATTGGTGGAGGAATTGAAACAGGGTGATCTTCCAGGGTCATCCAGGGAGGAAGTAAGAGGAGAAAAGAGGAGCGTTGTTTCCCTTTGTTGTGAGACTCAGGGCATCTGAGTCTTGGGGTCCCCCAGGGAAGGTTTTGGGGAGACCAGAGTGAGCCAGGCACTGGAATTCCTGGCTGGTGGCAGCGCTATCAGATCTAAGCTGGTAATTAAGCTTGGAGGTTTCATGCTAGCATCTCATTTTCTGAACTCTAAGGTTCAGATCTGAGTAGGAAAGCTATGACAGCCCCATCTCTTCCTCCTCTGCCATGAACTGTGGAGATCTGCAGTGGATAGTTCCTCTCTGGTGCATGTGGCAGGAGAAGGGCAAAGAGTCACCTGAGCAGAATCTTGATTCGTTTGTCCCCCTGCACAACAGCCCTGTAGTTTTTTTTCTGCTTTGGCTATGCCTTGGCACATAAGTCACTTCCAGAGTTGGCTCAAAGGTAATGATAAAATAATTATTTTGATCACGGCTGCTAATTAGAAAATTTATGTTACATTAAAATGTTTGTCTTAAATGTATTAAAAACAAAATTAAAAAATTAAACTAGAAGCTGCTAAGTTGACAGTAGGATGATGTGAAGTAAAGCTAAAAAGCTCAGGTTTCTTATTAGGAAGCAATGAGAACTGGAAAGGTTCAAAGCAAAAGGGGTTTTATGTCAATGTGGGAAGGATCAGGCCTTATTTTATTAAGCTCCATGCTCCTCATAATTTCTGTATAGTCATTTATGGTAACCTGTGTCATGTTCATGCTTGTGTATTGGTATCAGGAGTTCTAATCTCTGCAGTTGTGTTTGTGGTTATCTTGTGGTAAGACAAGACTTGGAGTTGACTGCCAGGTTCTTTTCCTGGCTCCACCACAGTCTAGCTGTGTAACTTTGGATGACTGTATGCCAAGATTTGCCTAGCGTTCAAGGACACCCAGCCTCTCTGTATCTCAGTTCCCCCTCTCTAAAACTGGGATAATAGTTGTGCATTTTTTAACCCAATGCAGTAACTGATCACATGCCCTAAATTATGTTAACAATTTCAAATCTTACAAAGATTTTGCAGGTCTGCGCCTTCATTACTGAATAAATCT
The DNA here is from genome assembly GCF_003597395.2 of Chelonoidis abingdonii. NCBI lineage: Eukaryota > Metazoa > Chordata > Testudines > Testudinidae > Chelonoidis > Chelonoidis abingdonii. The sequence goes on along the minus strand of NC_133772.1, from coordinate 121,907,109 downwards.
GTCACTTTTCTAGTCCGTCAGAGATAGAGAAAGTGTCCTTCATAGGCTCAGAAATAGTTTAGGATGGGAGGTACAAATCAGAGTACCGGTAAATCGCACCCTGCTGCACACAACACATTTTTGGAAGTTTCCCAGGACGAAACTGACACCTACAAGTTCAATTCCAGTTCTTTGAATGGAGTTATCTAGCACCTTCTTTTTGTGTGAAGATCCCTACAAAGCAAACACAAAGGCAAAATGGCAGAAATTCAGAATATTTGTATGTTCACTGACTCTTGATGACCGGGCTGCTGGAACAATTTTTACAGTGGGGGTGCTGATGAAAACCATGTATTTGTGTTTGTTATTGCTACTTCAAGTACGGCTGGAACCCTTAGACCCCCAACATGGGGGTCTGGTGATGGGTTGGTTATATGTTTGTTTTGGAGCCAATATACTGCTACTATGTTTTCCAAATTATAAGCCAAATGAACACAGATGTAGTCTGTGAAATGCATGCACATCCATGGTGGTGCAGGAATATTAAATACAGTAATAATAATCTGTCTACACAGAGGACAAAAATTTGTTTAATCTAGCTGTCTAAGTGGTTCCCAGTCTGTGGTCGGTTATTTCCTAATACTGCTTTTCCATATAAGCAATTGCTGTAGTTAGTACACGGAAACTAAATGAACTCAAATAGGAGGGACATGGTCCACAAGACTGTATAGTTGTGATCCCTGGATCCCTCCTGTAGGATTTCAGAGTGGAAAGAGCTAATTTGGGGTTAAATCACTTTGTTTCCATATGAACGGCACAAAAGTGAGAGAAATGTTTGTTAAATTGTTTTATTCATTTTAAACCAAATGTGTTTTTCTGTTACCTAGGAATAAATTACCACTTTCTTCAAACTCAATATTTAAAGATTATACTTCTGGAGCTGACCTAATTATTTGATCTTTGGCTGCATATTGAACCTCTTGACAAGCATTTTTGAGCTGTTTAGCCTAAATCCATTAATAATCTAAACCCAAACAGTGCCTGCTGGCTTACAAAGAATAGATTTTAGTTATGAAGTAGGAATAGGAATAAAGAGGTGGCAGTTAGAAAAGGAAATTTGGACTGAAACTAGTACTGGTTTACAATGTCGCCAATGGGCTGGGCCACACTGGGAAGGGGCACATTAAGGACCCATCTAACTCACCCACATGGCTGCATCTGGCCCCTCCCTGGGGAAGTCCAGCACTTGCTATGCGAGCAGCTCCCACATGCCAGGTTCTGCTTACATCCCAGCAGCCAGCCTCTGTCATGCAGACTGGGCAGGGCTGCTGGCTGCAGTGCCAGTGGGTGCATCTGGGTTGGGCAGGCTCTCAGGGGACACGTCCCAGGGGTCTGCCCAGCACAGCTCTGGCTCAGAGAGATCTCTGCTGCCTAATACTTGTGCCCCCACCCCAGGGGTGAAAGTAACTTACCGGAGTCCTGAGGAGGGCGTGGCCTCATCTGGAAGAGGTGGGGCCTCTCAAGATTTAAAGGCTCTGGGGCACCAGCTGTGGCTGGGAGACCCAGGGCCTTTAAATCAACCAGGGGCTCCCAGCTGAAGAGGTGGCTGGGAGCGCCCCGGGGCTCAAGGGCAAATTAAAGGGCCCGGGGCTGTGGCCGCCGGGGGGAACCCCGAGCTTTGCGGGGCTGGGGCAGAGATTTAAAGGGCCCAGAGCTCCTGCTGGTGGGGGGAGCCCCGAGCCCTTTAAATCCTGGCCCCAGCCTGGCCCCCAGAGCCGTGGCCGGGACTCAAAGGGCTCTGGGCTGCCCGCAGCCATGGGAAGCTCTGAGCCCTTTAAATGCCAGCCACGGCTGGGATTCAAAAGGCTCTGGGCTGACCGCAGCCGTGGGGAGTTCTGAGCCCTTTAAATCTCAGCCGCGGCTGGGATTTAAAGGGATCTGGGCTGCCAGCAGCCGCGGGCAGCCCAGAGCCCTTTTAATCACCGCCGTGGAAGCCGGTGCAGTCCAGCACGGCGTACTAGCTCTTGCCGGTACGCCGGGCTGGACCGGACCGGAGCGGCTTACTTTCACCTCTGCCACACCCCCACTTCCCTGGGACTGAGCCACCTGGGACTGGTGCAGAGGTTTAGCCAGTCTTGGCCAAGTGTGGGAGGGCAGTGCGGAGAACTCAGCCAGGCCCTGCCAAGCAAATTGTTCCTGAGGGAACACGGCCAGGCCCTGCTCCAGCCTGGCTGATCACACTGCTCCCAAGGGGCTGGAGCGATCCCTAGGCATAGTGGATCCAGGGGGTGCTGTGTTTAGAGGTCTGGGGCGGGTGTCTCTGGGCAGGGGCATTGGGCATAAGGGGTTTGGGGGGGCACTGGGCGGGAGTGGCGGGGTGACACAGTGCATGACATGAGGCCAGCCCCGAAAGGAAGGGTCATGCTTGCAGTGCAGGGCTAGGCAGGCCAGTGTGCATCTGGTGGCTGCTGTTTTTTTCACAGTGGGCTGGGTGGAGTGGGACTGTCCCCTTCATGCCATACCCCATTGCGCCCTGCCAGCCCCTCGCTCCAGGGACTGACACCCCCCCCATACCTCTCTCCACACCATGTCCCATTTTGTCCATGGGGCCCACAAATATATTTGGGGCCGGGCCCACAAAAGGTTAAGCCAGCCCTGACTGAAACATTTCCTAACTGGCATTTCCCAACCTATCAATCTAAGGGACCTATCATGGGGGGTTATTCCACACTACACTGCACCAAGAACTGTTGTGTTTGTGGTATAATACTCAAGAGTCTGCTGTAGAGCTAGTTTTCTATTAAGAACTAAATTCAACTACCCTAGCAATTGAACAGGCCACTTTAGACAAGTTCTTCAACTTCTGCATTTCTTGATTTTTTTTTGATGGCTTTACCCATGCAGCCTTAACATTTCAGTACCACAAGATTTTTGCATTTAATTTCCTAGTTTTTTAAAAGGAAGTAAAAAAAATAATTATGGCAGCATAGTGACTTACTCCACTATGAATCAGGCTATCCAGTTACAAATTAAGCATGTTATCATTAGAACAAACTATCACTGACTGATCAGTGATCCTGAGGGCAAGACAGTTACCTAGCAACTACAGAGAGCTCATTACCCTTTTGTGAGTGTCACATACCCTGTTGACACTAGAGAATATAGCATAAGGAACAATTTCTGTATGGCCAGGGGCATGGACTAGTTTACCTAACACCCCACTTTCACCATTAGAGTCTACAATTATGTGAACATTTTGTTTAAATTTCAGAAAAGCTGCACACTTCAGTTTCATAAAACAAAGTATGATGACTAAACAGCTATTAAGGCAGCTTCTGAGAGGTATAGGGAGCTATGGTGAATCGTAATACTTGTATGTTTGCCGAGGGAGAGAGATCATCTTTTCTTTGGCCTCCGGGAAGAGAGCTGGTTAATATGGTCCCAAGCCCCAGGATCTGTTATAATCTGAAGTATTCATAACTTTTTGCAACCGTCTCAAATTTCATCAAATGTTTTCATGAAATGTGTTATATTTACTGCACAATGGGCAGACATGTTAGTATGTTAGTTTCTTTTAAGCTTTTTAATTGTAATTAATTCTGTTCAAACAAAAATAAATTCAAAGTAAATGTTAATTTTACAGAGACAGGTTACAATAAAACCAAGAGGAGGGACTACCAGGCTAGACATCTTCCCCAAGAAGCACCCCACATTATTCTCATGTCTCCACAGATTAGACTACAGGACATCCCCCTACAAACCCTGCAGAGCCCTAAAGATGTGTGGAAATCCCAGGGAATGTATGGGAGGTCTCTACTGCAGCTTTGACCCTTTTCAGCCCCCATTGGAATAACAGTAATAGGGTCTCTACTGGACATGATGCCTTAGGTGTAGCAGCTAGGGTAGCCAACTTTCTAACTGCACAAAACCAAACACCCTTGCCTCGTCCTCTGCCCCATTCCTTTCCTGAGGCCTCACTCATTCCATCTTCCCTCCTTCTGTTACTCACTCTCCCTCACCCTCACTCACTTTCACTGAGCTGGGACAGTGGGTGATGCAGGAAGGGGTGAGGGCCCCGGCTGGGGGAGCAGGCTCTGGGGTGGGGCCAAAAATGAGGGGTTCAAGGTGAGGAGGAGGGTTCCAGGCTGAGGCTGCAGCTGGGGGTGAGGGCTGCAGTTGGAGGTGAGGACTGCTGCTGGGGGTGCGGGCTCTGGGGTGGGGTGCAGGAGTGGGCTAGGACTGGATCAGGGGGTTGGGGTGTGGGACAGGGTTGCAGGCTCCAGCTGGGGGTGTGGACTCTGGGGTGAGGCCGGGGATGAGGGATTTGGCATGCAGGAGGAGGTGTGGGCTCCAGGAGCGGTTTGGATGCAGGAGGGGCCTCTGGGCTGGGACAGGGGGCTAGGGTACAGGAGGGAGTGTGGGCTCCAGGAGGAAGCTCAGGGCTGGGGCAGGGAGTTGGGGTAGGGGAAGGGGTTCAGAATATGGGCTCCAGCCGGGTGGTGCTTACCTCAGGCTGCTCCCAGACGGCTGTGCAGCAGGGCTAAGGCAGACTCCCTGCTTGCCAAGGCTCCACGTGGCTCCCAGAAGCGGCCACCATGTCAGATTCCTAAGTGCTGTGGTGGTCAGATGGCTTCACGGTGCACGCTGCCCATGCCTGCAAGCACTGCCCCCACAGCACCCATTGGCTGCAGTTCCCAGCCAATGAAAGCTGCAGAGCCGACATTTGGGGTGGGGGCAGTGCATGGAGCCTCCCTGGCTGCCCCTTTACTTAGGAGCTGGACATGGTGGCCTCTTTGAGGAGCTGTGCAGAGCCAAGGCAAGCAAGGAGCCTGCTTTAGCCCCGCTGCACCACCAACTGGACTTTTAACAGCCCAGTCTCTTTTTGACCAGGTGTTCTGGTCAAAAACTGGATGCCTGGTAACCCTAGTAGCAGCCTGTATGGAACTAGGAGAGAGGCGCACAGGTTGCGAAAGGGAAGAGTTTGGAGGAAGCACCAGGAAGCCATTCTGTGTGCATCTGGCTAGGAGGCCAGCTGCAGTTGCACCACCTCTGTAAACAGTTATCTTAATGAAGAGCCAGAGGCATGGAATCCTTTCATGTTATTACTCAACATGCAATACATGAAATATTAGGGACCGCCCCTTAAAGGGGACTACTCAACATGAAGGGGGCTCAACAGAAAAGGCGATACAGCTCAAAGGTGTATACCCTATCTACATAGGGATGGTGGAAGTTTGTGGAATATGTATGCCCCTATCTTCCCCAACCTTCCCACTCCCCCTGTGCAGACTCCAAAGCCATTGGAGAGACCTCCAAGGTGGCTGGGAGCAGTAGATAGTGCTGCGGAGATAACTGACTTCTGTCTCCCATCCCAGGTGAAAAACTGTAGGTCCACTCAGGGGGTTCTCTCTGTGCAGTGGGGGTGCACAATTCTACCCTGCCATGGTTATCATGCTGGAATTGTGAATCCTTCATAAAACACTGCAAGTCCACCAAAATGAATATATATATATATACACAGTACTTGCAATTATTTTGCAACATTTTGTTCAAAATGTCTAACAAATGGTAAATCCATGATACAAAAATGAAAAGAAACTCAGCAATATTTAATATCCACACACAAATAATTAAATGCTTGCCTATTTTATCATCTAGCATCTATAGGTAAATTCACCAGTAATCAATATAAATAATAAATATGCTGTATAATTAACTGCCCTATGTATATCTTACAGGGTTCGTTCTTACAAATAACTGGAAAATTAATTAAACTTAGGCATGTAACTTTAAGCACAAGTGGTCCTACTGAAAGCAGCTTAGTTAGGCATGTGCTTAAGTACTTTCTTGAATTGAGGACAAATTGCGTGATTTTGTTCATATTGAGGTCAATGAGAGTTTTATTATTGCTTTCTGTGGGAGCAGGATCTGTTCTAAAACACTGACTTTCCTCTTGTTTGAATCACATCCCTATATAGCAACAAATGTGATAGTTCATTTCTAGCACTTTTCTTAAAGTTGATAGCTCACACTAAACACTGAAGAAAGAAACTCATGGGTGAAGAAGAAAAAGAGTCCAGAAAAAAGCAAATTAATATATTTTTTTCAAATTGAAAAAAAGGATGAATTACAGGTACATCAGTTTAGTTGGAGTAATTCTTCAATATTTTATTCCAAACAAATGATCCTTTTAACCCGTTATAGAAGGCATCATGTATTTGCTCCAAGTCTACAAAGATTCTTAGAGCTAGACTGCAGTTTTTATGTCTGGATTCCAAATGAACACATAAATCATTTAAAATAAACAAAAGAAGACTTTGTGAAACCTAGTAAGATTAGTTTGCTGTCCCACTATACCATCATCAACATATGGTTACCAGAATACTGAGCTTGATTCTTCAGTTGTTTGTCCTCCTGACTCAGAACTGAGTGTAAATGAGCTAAAGGAGAACAGTAACTAGCTCTTATGCAGGAACATAAAGAGCAATAGAAAAAAGGAGAGTTCTCAGAAACAGGGAAGAGAAGCAGACGGGGACAAATCTGCTCTCTACAGGGGCTTAATCCTGCAAGATGCTCAGCTCTGAAACTCCCACTGACTTCAGTGGAAATCACTCAGTATCTTGCAAGATAAAGCCCCAACAGCCCAGTCCTGCTAAGGGGTGAGCATCCACATCTCCTACTGAAATAATTGACCCTAAACTTGATGCAACTCCATTCATTTTAAATGAGAGCAGAATAGGGCCCAAAGTAAACCCAAACCTGCACCTACTGAAGTCAATATCAAAACTCTTGTCCACTTCAATAGATTGGGGATCAAATCATGTGACATGTATTTGCCACATTTATACAGCAGAAAGATTGTAACTAAAAATGGAAGGGTTAGATGCCATCCAAGAGATCCTCACCTACAAAAGTTGCTGGCATCAGGAAATTTACCAGCCCATATACAGAGCTTTGTGAAATGGCACAATCGGAGCCTTCACTGATTTTATGTCCACACTTATAATGCCCATCTTCCACTGCTTTCCTTATTTTATTTAACTGGTTTCTAATAGCAATGAGATGCCGTCAATGTACTAGAGTTGGGGCATGCTGAGGCACCATTATTTGTGACTATTACACTCCCCTTCCTTCTGTACCTCCGCTTAACTTTTTGCTGAAGCACAGGCTGGAATTCTGTCTTTTCAGAAAGCATTACACAGAGTTAAACTTCAGGGCTAGTGTATGTGAAACTCTGAGAAATAGATGTTAATAGTTTCCTGTGCATTTCAGACAGAGAGTACAATACAGTTTCTTAGTAAAACAAACATTTGATGAACACCAAAAACATAATAGTGTAAAACACTGTAAATCAGGGGTCCCCAATGCGGTGCCCGTGGGTGCCATGGCACCCACGGGGGCATCTAAATGCGCCCACGTCCTGGCTGGCAGTTGAGCATCCGCTGAAATGCTGCCGAATTTCTGTGGCGTTTTGGTGGCAACACCTCTTGATGACGCTGCTTGTTGGTGCAAGTGGTGTCATCGAGAGGCATCGCCACCGAAACGCCGCAGAAATTCGGCGGCATTTCAGCGGATGCTCCACTGCCGCCACGGTCCTTCGTCTGGCACCCACCAGACGAAAAAGTTGGGGACTACAGCTGTAAATAGTATTTGGAACACTATGAATAACTTTTAAACAAAAGCTATTAGATAGTAAATCTACTAGCGTTCCTTATTCAAATTTCCCCTCTTTGTTGCTGTTGCATATAAGCAAATCTAAGGCTTCAACATAACATTTTATACTTCTGCGCTTTAGCACACACATATATACATATTCCTCTCTGATCTTCTTTCAGAGACGATTTCTCAGTTTTTTTAGAATGAACAAAATATGTAATGTATGTCATGTGGACTCCTGGGAAAATGGCAGCATCTCAGTTATTTTAAACACTTCAGAACCTGGTCAGCAAACAAACAGTCTAGAGATCTCCATAGCTATCAGCTTTCCAGCCCTTGGGCAAACAGCTGACTGGCCCTCATTTGCTGATGAGGCAGAAATCTGTAGCCTGTATTCAAAGTGGTACAAGTACTTGGATCAGCATGTAAAATACCCATTCCCTGGATCTCAATAAGGCTTTCACTCTCAAAGGCATTATCTTCTCCCCATAAATTTAGCTAAATCAGACAAGAATTTACAAACCCTCACCCCACTCATATCTGCCCACTTTCTCTTTGAGACAGAATCCCAGTGTCAAACAGTTAGTTAATAGCTAAATGTAAATTCCATAGGCCATATAGCCTCTAGAGATGACAATTGCTCCCCTCCCAGTTCTTCCTCTCTAGTTCCACAGAATAAACCATGGTAGACCAAACATTATCCTAATAGATAGCTTGCATAGTAAGTAAAGCTGGAATAGCACTCACCTGTTTCCAAAGCAGTAGAGGTATTAGGACCCAGCCATCAAAGTGGACACATGGATCAGCCACTGAGTCCACAGGGTTGCTTTAACATTTATAACTTCCTCCCCACTCAGTGTTTAATTTGTAATGAAAGAGGTGCCAGGGCTCAAGCAATTTTTTTCATTCAGCAAGCCCAGAGATGCCAGGGCTATGGACTGCAAAGCCTAGAGTTGCCAGGGTTCAGCTCTGGCAAGTCCTGGCACAAATTAAGCACTGCCTCCCACTTGCATTCTGATTGGTTCAGATCTTGGAGGGTAACTGGGGGTGACTGCCAGGTGGATTGTCCACAATGAAAAACTTCCTATATGGCTTCAGAAACAGCTACTGAGCATGTTTAGAAATGGCCACAACCAGGGTCGGCTCCAGGCACCAGCGCAGCAAGCAGGTGCTTGGGGCGGCCAACAGACGGGGCTGCACATCTGGCTCTTCAGCAGCAATTCGGCGGCAGGTCCCTCAGTCCTTCTCAAAGGGAAGGACCTGCGGCCGAATTGCCGCCGAAGAATGAAGCGGCGATGGTAGAGCTGCCGCTGAAGTGCCTGCCGATCGCAGCTTTTTTATCCCCCCCCTCGCCCCCGCTTGGGGCAGCAAAAACGCTGGAGCCGGTCCTGGCCACAACACACCCTATTTCTAGATATTTCTGGGCCCTTCTAGCTGAGTTGCCCTGCTTTGCTCTCTTATGTTTGCAGAGACATGGAGTATTCTCACTAAAATTGTTGTCTTCTCTTCCTTTCTTTGGGCCAAACAAAGTCAAATGCTGCAGTATAGAGCATGTGGGTTACACAGAAACAATGTTCTGGAGAGATTATCACACCAGTGGGTTTGATAAATGCACTTTTCTTTGACCTTTTGTCTTCTAATACTAGCCAAAATAGGCAACGTGCAGCCTGCAGCACTCAGCTACATAATCATAGCACATTGCATAGAAAAATTATTAGAGAAACTAGAGGAATGAGAAAAAACATGGAGTTTGTTATTAGAAAGTAAAAGGCGACCCAAAGGAGGGCAAGCAAAAATTGCAACTCTAATGGCGAGTTTCAACAGAAATCACATATAAACAGTAAGCACCCTGGTCTTTTCAAGTGCCACCTATTGCACTATACATGGTTGAATAAAGACCCCTACATTATTTCATCAAGACTTTGCTAAAACAACAGAAGGCAATTTTGGCCTCAGTTAAATTTGTGCAATTGCACTGAAGACAATAGGATGGCAAAGTGTAAGTCAAAAAGTTACATTTTTGTAATATTAAATATATATTAGCAGCAGAGAATCCTGTGGCACCTTATAGACTAACAGATGTTTTGGATCATGAGCTTTCGTGGGTGAATACCCACTTCGTCAGATGCATGTATGTATTCGTCAGATGCGTGGATGTATTCGCCCACAAAAGCTCATGCTCCAAAACGTCTGTTAGTCTATAAGGTGCCACAGGATTCTCTGCTGCTTTTACAAATCCAGACTAACACGGCTACCCCTCTGATACTAAATATATATTGATATTCTGTACTCATACATGTACTGTACTAATGGATCATTTTATTCTCTTTGCCCAACTCTTTTTCTTTCAATATAATACAATATACTGTAATAGAACTACATGGAAAAATATAAATAAACTTTAGAAATACGACACAGTAAAAGTCATTAAAAATCAAGATTATGCAAAAGCAATGCTTACTCAACCATTTTGCACATCATGGGCCAGATTGTCAAAAGTGCTCAATACCGACAATCAGGGCTCAGCTCCCGCTCAGGCATCTAAATAAAGTGACCAGATTTTTCAAAACTGTTCCATACCCAGAAGTCCTATTGTTCTTCATGGTTTCAATCAAAGGTACTAAATGCTAAACTCTTGAAAATCTGGCCCTCTGTGTGCTTTATGATATATATCTTACAATATAGATATATATCATAAAGAGGAATACAACCAAAGAGGAATACATTCAACCAAAGAGGAATACAAAAATGCAACTTGTATGAAATGCAGCAGAGTCAAAGTGGCTGTTAGAAACTTCCCTTTTACGTTGTCTGACATTTTGTTGCTTCAGCTGTTGCAGTAATGCAGTTTGCATTTAATTTCTTAGGTTTTTAAAAGAAAGTTAATAAAAAAAATCATTTTGGAGCATAAAGAGATGATGTTCAAGCTTGCCAGAAATATTCACCTTTTGGCAGAGATCAAGAAGAGAATATATTTGCTCCAAAATTAGATTATTTTAGGAAATTAGAAGCATATGAGAAAAAGAGAGAACCATTTTTCCAACTTTAATTATAGTGGATGCTAGCAGGATCCTGCTATGATAATATATATATACATAATATATTTCCCTCCTCTTTCTTAGTGAATTGTACAACTGTTCTCAAACTGTAGGTCCGGGACCCCACAGTGGGTCACGACCCTGTTGTAATGGGGTTGCCAGGGCTGACATTAGACTTGCTGGGGTCTGGAGCTGAAGCTGAAGCCTGAGCCCCACTGCCTAGGGCTGAAGCTGAAGTCCAAGGGTTTCAGCCCTGGGTGAAAGGGCTCAAGCTTTGGCTTCAGCTCTGGGTGGCGGGGCTCAGGCTTTGACTTCAGCCCTAGGCAGTGGGGCTTACGTTACAGGCCCCCTCGCCCAGGGCTGAAGCCCTTAAGTTTGCTCCCTCCCCTCCCCCGGGGCAACAGGCTTGGACTTCAGTCCCCCTTCCTGGGATCATGTAGTAATTTTTTTTGTCAGAAGGGGGTCGCGGTGGAATTAAGTCTGAGAAACCTTGGGATAGACAGATAGAGGGTGCGTGAATGAGCTTATGAAAAATTCTAGAAAAACACCCTCAAGACTGAAATCATCTACTTACTCACATAACAGGTACAGCTGGGTGGTGTCAATGCAAGGTTTCCTTAAATTCACCTGGCAATGTGCCTCAAACCCTAACCTTCTATGAGTGAGGGGCTAATTCAGTTTCCATAGTCCACCAAGTCCTCCACTTCTCTACTAATGTCTTCCAATGTGAGTGTGACATGGACACTTGGAAACTGAACTAAACTTGTTTCAGTTGAAACATCAAATAGCCAGCATATGGTAATTAATTCCAGTCCTTGCTGGCTGAGCTGTGTTGGGTTTGAGCTGTCAGACTAGAGGCAAAAAGTCTCTATAGACCATTATTAATCCCCTGACTCATCCAGTTCGCTCACTAAGTATGGCAATTTGAGCACCAGTACTTGATCTCATTGGTCCAGTAGATGATTACTAAAGCTTTGATCAGCTACCTACCAAAAAATGAAAAAAGAGCAGAAGCTGAGATCATAGTTTGGACACATGGAAATAATGTGGTAATATTGTTCATATACAAACAAGGAGCTTCAAATAATAAAATCTCTGCAAACCATTCAGAGGATTTTACTGAAACAAAACAAAGGGACTGCACAAGATGTCCAGATTTCATCCAACTTGATAGAAAACATCCCTATTACTTGGTTTGCCAGGGGCATAATGAACAGATCAGCAATAGGATCTGCTGTTTTGTTTATAATAGCTAAAAAAAATTAAGCAGTCCATAGCAACATTCATGTAAAAAACCATGGTAATGGTTTTCAGATAGGGACTGGATGGCTCAGGGGCACAGATTATGGGTAGGGAAGTCTTTTATCTCTAAATTTACCACAACATTCATATTGAAATCTGTTTTTTAAAACATTACTGTGACCTTCAATGCATTTTAAGCCAGTGATAAGTGCCATTAAAGGCATTCACTCATACTGATCTAAGGAAGAATAAAAGGGACAATGTATATTTCATGTTATAAAGCACTAGAGAGGGGCCCAAACTGTAAACTTCCTCTCTCTGTCTGGATCTCTAATGCCCCATTATTTTTTTTAATTGGGGATTGGATCTGGGGTTTCAGTCTGTTATAAAGATAGTGGCAAAATTTAGATCCTGATTTGGAACTTTCCAAAAGTTCTTGGATTTGAGTGTTTTGTTCAGATTCGTCTCTACAGCACAGTCCATTTGTAGGAAGTTCTCATGCGTGTGTTTATATCTAATGTACAGTGATAGATGCTGTTGGCCTAAGAATAGTTCTCTCCATTCTTATCTGCCTGTTAATATGCAAATATCCTGTTGAATTTCCCCACATTGTGCCCTTAGGGTGGTTTGTGGAAGACAGCTGCAAAGCATGTGGTTTACTGTCAGGTCCTGGCAGACCTAGGTTAGGCTCTAATGGGCTTAGTTATTAGCTGTTCTGTTTTCATAGGCACTGAAGGGTTGTTTGGTTGTGCAGGAAGGAAATGGTTCTATGGCTGACTCCTCTATGAACAATCACAGAAAGGGTACAAATTACAGGATGGTTGGCTCATTAAAAAATATGAACAACTCTTTTTCCAATATGAAACAACCACAGTAGCTTCCTGCACTCTGGTTCTTACTAGGCTAATTTTCAGACTTGGAAGCTTGAAGTTAGATACATGTCACTGATAGTTGCAGCTGGTCAGGAACTTTTTGATTAAATGGTTTTTCATTGGAAAATGCCAATATGATAAAAACTGGAAAATTTCTCGGGAAGGGGTCAGAAACTTTCTCAAGTCTAGGATGGAATTTGTGGTCAAAATGAACAAGCATTCTAGAATACTAGCCAATAGCCTTGTGGTCAAGATACTCACCTCTGCTAGGGAAGACCCAGCTTCAAATCTCTATTGTACTCGATTCAGAGGAGGCACTTCAACACAGGTCTCCCACATCCCAGTTGAGTGTCTTAAACACCAAGCTATTTGCTATTTTTAAGGCGCTATCTTGTCTTTCATGAACATTTTCAAAAAATTTCACTCAATGCAGCCCATCTGAAAAATCAGGCCACTTATTTAGCTGCCTGAGTTACGGATTAGGAGACTAATTAATGAAAATTGTGATGCTAGTTTTGTGATGTGTAAACTAGCAAGTGAACTGAGACCATTAACTCATGCACAATGGTGCTATAAATAATATTTTATGTAGGCTGCCAAACACTCAATTGTTGATAATAATTTTTGGTAACTACTAATGGGTCAGATTTGAATCAGTGATCTAGAGGTGATAGACTATGTATCCTATCTGTGTATCTATGTACCCTTATTTCAGCCAGTTTAAGTTATTTAAAGTAAGGTAATTACTCTGGGATCTTTTTCAGTGCTCCATTACACTAGTTCTTATTCTGCTGCCACTTCATTAATTTCAGTAGAGTGACCTTGATGTCAAACAGTTGTAATGAAGTGGAGAATCAGGCCCACAGACTATAACGAGGATCTAGAAAACACTTTGTTATACTCTGAAATATTGGAAATGTCATAGTTACATTTCATGGGTCTGATCCTGCAATCTTCAGTCACCCAAATACTCCTTACTAAAGCCTGTAGACCCATTGACTTCAGCTTCAGACAGTGGTCTCATGAGCTCTCACAGAAAATGCTAGGGTTCTATTGGAACTAGAATTAGTGATTTACCAGGTGAACCATGTCCTTCAGAATCAACACCTGCACTTGGTGCAGTGGGCCAAAATGCAATTGGCAATACCATCTTTAAGATGGGACATACAACCAAGCTGCTGCTTCTGCTTCTGCTTTACTTACTACTTTGGATCTCCTCTCAAACATTCCTCCTCATCACTCACTCTTCTCTCTGCAGGGGTTCTTTTGGAGCAGGCTCTGAAACGACCTCTCCCTTTCTCAACCTCCAGCACAGATCTCCTGTGTGAGCATATTTGCTTCTTCTACCCCACCAAGACCCCCTCTTTTATTCTTCACTACGAATCTATCAACCCAGTTTTCCTGCCCATTGGTTTCTACTAACACCTTTTTCCTTTTAAATATTTTTCTTTTTTTAAAGAAAAAGAAAGCTATAATGAAAAATTTAAATGAAACCACAAAACCCCATTAGGGTAACTTAGTCTGACCTAGACCTACGGAATCAAAGAAAATTCAGAGCTAATGATGAATCTGCTTAGTTCAGCTACCCCAGTCATGTTTAAGCATCACAACTCAAGGGTCCCCAGTCTGTAAGTCGTTTTCTGCAGCAACAGAACAAAATTATTGTTGGCTTATCAGCAGAGGCCCCTGAGCTAGTTTTCCTAAATAGTGCTGGAGTTTTAACATTTAGAAATGTAGACTCTGGAGAAAATTTGCCCCATGGTTATAAAAACTTTAAAATAGGTCAAGATCTAGACTGAAATATTTGTGTCCTATTAACTGAAAGTGACGTCAACCTGATTTATCACAAAACCTGAATGGAAGTTTACGTTTATAACCCACTGGACTGAGAATTTGCGAAGATGAAAGCGAGAATTTTACCATCAGTTTATTGGTCCTTTAACAATGATGTTAACAACTGAAACCAAGGTTCCCCCCAAAGTTTATAGGGAAGGATGGTCTTAATGTTAGTCCCCAAAGTAGGAGATATTTGGAATTAAAATAAAAAATCCTCCAACTATTATTTTGGGATAGCTTGCAAAATATATACAAAACTAGCAGTTATTAGTGTGCAAATAGCAATAAACCTCCAAAAAAGTTTCAGGCCCCTCATATTTTTTTCCTCTTTCCCACACACCCAAATCCAGCCAGATGATCTCTTCCCATCATCAGAGTGTTATTTGTTTTTATTAGGTTAGATTCCACTTCGGTCAGGAACTTATGTCTGTAAACTGCCAGCAGCACCTATGTTATTATATAAATAGGTTCTATTCTAATAAAACCACAGGAAATAAAGTTATGTACAAGACCTCAATATTGCTTTAGTAATTAAGAATGTACAAATTGATTACACCAGTACTTAACCCTTAGAATGCCGGCATCAGCTGACTGGTAGTTGGAAAAAACTTTCTGAAGATGGAGTTTTTGTACCCCATGAGCAAAGGGTACAATTCTTCTATGTCTTAGTATAACTAGAAGCAGCACCTAACATGATTCCATTATTTCATAATGAGCAAGAGAATGTACTGTGTAAAACCCATCAACAGCCAGCTGATAAGTACATATTACTAGATTTTATCTTCATATTTCTTCATATTCACCAATGGCAGTTTTCTCAATATGACTCAGCTTTTGCTACATCAGTTCACAACAGTTAATCCTCTCCAGAAAATAACTGTCTCTTATACATGCTGCATCTAATACATGATTTTAAGAACAGTCTATTAGCACAATCCACTAGTCTGGCACAGAGTAGCATGATGATGTAATACTTCTGATGCAATCAGAATTTATTCAGCCTTTTTGAAGACATTATTTTTATAACTGTGAGTTTTGTAAGT
The DNA here is from genome assembly GCF_003597395.2 of Chelonoidis abingdonii. Classification (NCBI taxonomy): domain Eukaryota; kingdom Metazoa; phylum Chordata; order Testudines; family Testudinidae; genus Chelonoidis; species Chelonoidis abingdonii. The sequence goes on along the minus strand of NC_133772.1, from coordinate 121,891,443 downwards.
GTAGACTATGTAGCTATAAAGTCTTCTTCTGTTCTTCTGCAGTGAAGTAATCGGTCTTCTAATCCAAAATTTTCTATCAACATAGTGAATCTCGGTTTCTTCCCATCTGCAGACAAGACTGATTGAAGCTTATAAAGTATCACTTTGGGTGATGCAGCTCCATTTGGCTGTTAAAAGCTGCAAATATGACAAATTATTCTTGGACTTGTACACTTTGACCAGTTTGAATCTTTAAAGTAGCTCTCCTTTCTCTTGAGTCTGCTTCACCAGTCTTATCTTCTCCTCCAGCAGATTTTGTTCAATAATGGGAACAGCATGGGAAGAATTCTGAACACACAGAGATGTCTCTCGTGTAAATGACTTTTCAGATGTATACTTTTAGCACAGCTTTTCTTCAGGCTTTCACAGCCATCTTGTAATCTGGTACAGAGTCTCTTTGTCAACAGAGACTCTTCATTAAAAATAGTGTAATCCTTTTTTCAGCATCTCCTCCAAAACACTTTGCTATAGTGAAATGAATTCTGCCACAGCAGAATCATATGAACATCTAGCTTTCCTTAATTGCTCCTTACCAGTTGTGTTTATTGGCTGTTTCCTTGATCTAGCGCTCCAGAGAGCTGGCGTCCCACAGTCCTTTGCAGTCCTCTGAATTTATGTCAATTTGTCTAACAAAGGTGTTCCCCATTTTGAGAATGAAAAACTAATTTACTTGGAATCCTCAGGTGCCGCCTGGTCACTATATAAATAATAATATTGTAAAACTTTAAGGCATGATAAAGTATTTCTATGTATAAAAGTGTAGATTGCCAGGGTGATAGAATAAATGACCTGCTAGGTCCATTTCCAGTTTCTGTGTTTCATAGAATCATAGAATTGTAGGACTGTAAGGAACCTCAATAGGTCTTCTAGTCTAGTGTCCTGCACTCATGACAGGACTAAGTATTATCTAAACCAACCCTGACAGCTGTTTGTCTAACCTGCTCTTAAAAATCTCCAATGATAGAAATTCCACAACCTCCCTAGGCAATTTATTCCAGTGCTTAACCACCCTTACAGGAAATTTTTCCTTATGTCCAAGCTAAACAGTCCTTGCTGCAATTTAAGCTCATTGCTTCTTGTTCTATCCTCAGACGTTAAAGAGAACAATTTTTCTCCCTCCTTCTTATAACACGCTTTTATGTACTTGAAAACTTACCATTCCCCCTTCTTCAGATTTTCTTACTCCGACTAAACAAACACCAATTTTTTCAATCTTCCCTCATGAAGTCAGTTTTCTTAGACTTTTTTAATTTATTTTTTGGGGTTTGCCTGTTTTCTCTGGACTTTCTCCACAATTGGTCCATATCGTGTCCTGATGTGGTGCACAGAGACTGGACAAAACACTCCAGGTGAGGCATAATGAGCCAGAATTAAACTTCGTGTCTTGCTTCAAAACATCTTCTAATAAATCCCAGAATGATTGTTTTACTTTTTTCTTTGCAAATGTTACAATTTGACAATAATTAGCTTGTGATCCAACACACCCAGACCTCTTCCTTCATTTCGCATTTTGTATGGTCAACTTATTGTTCTTTCCTACGAGTGAAGTACTTTGCATTTTGGTCCTTATTTAATTTCCATCCTATGTAACTTTAGAACTCCCATTTTTCCAGTTTGTCCGGATCATTTATCAAAAATAAACCGTATCTCTCCAAAGTGTTTGCAACCCTTTCCGATCTTGGCATCATCCTCAACTTTATAAGTGTATTCTCTATGCCATTATCTAAATTATTGATGAAAATATTGAAACAGAAACCAACCCAGAACTGAATCCTGTGGGACCCAACTTGTAACCCTTGCCAGCTAACTGTGAAGCACTGATAACTACTCTTATTTATAAAGATAGGGAAAAGATTTAAGGGGTGGGAACACAAGGGAATAATAGATTGAGCCAAACTGAACCAGTTCCCAACACGGTATATTGGACATGCTGCCTCTGCAACTGAAGATTAAAATTTCCTGACCATTCATTACAAATTTAATGGCACAATCTTGCCCAAAGTACTGTTGTTAGCACTTGTTGTCCTGACTAAAATCCTGTTTATAATGAACACTCTTACCTACTTATATGTCTTGCAGATCAACTGTATAAACTGTACACGGCTGCCCCCATCTTGCTCCAAAACTGTTATTGTAGCAGTATGTTATGACATCAGAGCTCCAGCTGCATACCCTTAAATTCACTGTCTTCAATGGGAACAACGTGACGGCAAGGTGCAGGCCCTTAAAAAGCTATCCACATTCCAACCTTGGAAAGAGGTTGCATTTTCAGTAAGTTGGTGAATGTCTATAATATGTGGCTTGTTGGTGAGTATATATAGAGAGAGAAAGAGAAAGAGAGAGAGACTGAATCTGGCTCTCAAGAAATTTATTGTAATCCTCTATTGACCCGAGTTCAGCAGGACTATCACGTCTCGCCATGATATCCTTATCGATAAACTATGCAAAATACAATTAGATGGGCTACTATAAGGTGGGTGCATTAACTTGGCTGGAAACCATAGCTCAAGGAGTAGCTTATTAATGCTCCCCAATCCTGGCTGGAAAGTTAAACAAAGTGGGGTTCGCAGGGGGTCTTTTGGGACCAGCTCTGGTCAATATCTTCATCAAACGACTTAGATGTTGGCATAGAAAGTATGCTTATTAAGTTGCCGGAACTATACCAAACTGGGAGGGATTGCAACTGCCTTGGAGGACAGGGGTTCAAATTCAAAATGATCTGGACAAATTGCGAGGAAAATGGTCTGAGGGTAAAACTGGATGAAGTTCAAATAAGACAAATGCCAAAGTGCTCCACGTAGGAAGCGAACAATCAGGTCACACATACAGAATGGGAAGAGACTTCTAGGAACGAGTATGGCAGAAAGAGATCTGGGGTCATAGTGGACCACAGCTGAATATGGTCAACGTGTGATACTGTTGCAAAAAAAAAGCAGACGTGATTCTGGGAGCATAACAGGTGCTGTCTGTAAACCAAGACACCGAGAATACATTTTCCACTCTACTCGCACTGGTTAGGCCCAACTGGGAGTATTGTGTACAGCTCTGGGTACCGCATTTCAAGGAAAAGATGTGGAGATTGGAAAGAGGGTCCAGAGAGGAGCAACAAGGAATGATTAAAGGTCTTGAGAACATGAACCTAATTGCAAGAAGGCTGAAAGAATTGGGTTTATTTATTTGAAAAAGAGAAGACTGAGAGGGACATTGATTGCAGTTTTCAGTACTAAAAGAGTGTCATTCAGGAGGAGGGAGAAAACTGTGTTCACCTTATCCTCTAATGCATCAGAACAAGAAGGCAAATGGCTAAACTGCAGCAAGGGCAGATCTTGGTAACATTAGGAAAAAGTTCCTAACTGTCAGGGTAGTTAAACACTGGAATAAATTGCCTAGGGAGGTTGTGGAATCTCCATCTGTGGAGATATTTAAGAGTAGGTTAGATAAATGTCTATCAGGGATGGTCTAGACAGTATTTGGTCCTGCCATGAGGGCAGGGGACTGGACTTGATGACCTCTCGAGGTCCCTTTCAGTCCTAGAGTCTATGAATCTATGAATCATGCAATTTCTACATGGACATAAATCGCAGCAAATAGTGAGATAAAAGCACTATTTCATATGTAGGAAGAGGCAGTCTTCCACAAATGTAGATGTGTTCTAATGATCACTAGACTGGTCAGTAACACTGAAAAATAAGTAACTACAACAAGAATTACATATTTTCAACATTCTCTAGACAACAAAAATGTTAGCATTATTTTTGAAATACTATATTGCTATTCCTCGTTCCTGTCAGGGAAATGGTAATTTTCATTTGTCTCTTCCATAGTACTTCAATATTATGGTGATGAGCGTTGTAGTGATTATCGGAGGGGTGGGTAGCACTGCCTATTTTTAAGGTTGCCAACATTTCCCATTATAAAACCCTCCTTTCAGTTGCTTATAACTTTGCCAGGTATAATTGTTTGGGCTGAAATTTTCCATGCTGAGGGTCTGTCTCAGGCTTAAATATTTTGGAAAATTTCAGCCAAAATAGTTCAGCTTTTTCTGAGAATAAGGACAAATAAATTGTGTTGCCCATGTTAACAATTTTGGTGATCTTTTCTTTGAGAAGCTCTGGTGTCCCCATTCTTTGGAGCAGGGACTTGAAATTTGGCAGAGCGAGGTCTTTGTGTCTAGGATGTACCTTTTGCCCCCACATGAAAAACTGCCCAAATAGGACCAAATTATAAGCCTTTGGAAAATCATAATTAGCACATGTTTAATAGTGAATTCTTAGCTACTCTAACTAAGGAATCTAACTTCCCTGAAGAGTCCACCTGCCCTGGGCATACTCTAGACCTGAGATAGGCAGGACTTTCCCTGCAATTGAACCTTGGGCTTCTGCAGGCTGATCCATGTCCATGCTCTGCAAGTGAGACCAGGGAGACTCTCCTGTGCTCTCAGTGACCCCCCTGCTGAGCTCAGGCAACTCTGGGGAAGGAAGTTGCCTGATCTGAATGCAGAGGGGACAAGAGCCAGATATGTAGGCAGAAGGATGGGAGGGGGTAATAGATCGGAACAAGGAGCCTGGGAAGAAGCAGAAACTTGCTGGTCAAGGAAACTAGAATTGAGCCTGGAAGCCAGAGGCAGAAGACTAGAACAGGGAGTGGTGGGGTAAAGGGAGGAGAGAAGACTGTGATTTGCTGTGCAATGGACTCAGACTGGGAGCCAAGGATGACCACAAGGCAGGAGGGAAAGAGAGCCAATCAATGGCAAGGAAGACTGAGATCACACAAGAAACCCAGGGGCAGGGAAAGGACAGAAGACTGAGACCAGCTGGGAAAGGAGACTGAGACTGAGAATACATAGAACAGGGAGAAGGTGATGAGGGGGAAGAGGAAACAGATCTGAAGGAGCCAGTGTACAGGGGAAGAACCAGGACGGGTTAGGCAAAGAGACTGGAACAGGAAGCCAGAGAGCCAGGGACATTGTGATTGGATGATGAGCATATGGAGGTAGGTTGCCAGTGGGTACAGGTTATATAGGGGGTGTGGAAACTGGACGTCTGGGTCAGAGTGAGAGACAGATTGGATGAGGAGATTTTGGGGAACTGGGAGGGCAATGAGACTGGGACTCGGATTGGGAAACTGAGACTGTGATGGGGAGTCAAAAGGGTAAGATTAGAACTTACTGGGCAATGAGACAGAAAGTGGGATGGAAAGCCTGAGTATGGAGACTCGTGCTGGAATGAGGAGCCAGTGTGAGGAAAAGACAGTACAAGGGCAGATTGTAGGGGACAGAGCAGAAAAAAGTCACACTTTCGGGGAATGGTCAAAAGAGTTTGTGCCAGCTACAGCACATTCACCTCCAGAGCCTGGAATGGAACTCCAGATTTCCAAGTCTCAGTATTCTCTGCTGTCAGCAAATAACAATGAAACACACTGGCAAACTGTCCCATCTCCCCCAGTGATGCTACTACTGCTGCTATCAGTTACGCCATTAGCTCAGGTAGAAGAGGTCTGTGTGCTGAACGTAAAGGTTCCAACCTTGCTGGTGTCCCATATGGTGTTATTATGATGCCACATGAGGGAAATGTAATCATGTAATTAAAGAGTAGCCTATATACATGTCAGAATTGCTGGACAACCAGCTGAGACAGGAGCAGATGCAGGCTGGAACAGGTGTTGGCTAGCATGGAAACAGGCACAGAAGCAAGGGTGGCTAAAGCTGGAGAAGAAGCAAGGGGCAGGGAGTGGAAAAGGAGCATGGTCACTCTGTTGAAACTACTGATAATGGGAGTACTCCCAACCAGCTAGTGATATTGAGCAGATAAGAGAGAGTACGCCCCCCATGAGCCTATATACCTGCCTTAGGATCACCTGGGTGGGTCCCTGTCTCTGGATTGGCTGAACTCTGGTTGAATGGCATGGGGCCTGTCAATAGACCTGAAGGAAATTACTTCTGCTGACTCATCACACTCTCTGACTCAGGGATGAATCATCAGGTTTAGGCTCACAGGTAACTCAGAGATGACTCATCACAATGCCAAGGGGGCCAAATTGAGGTTGCACAGGCAACCTTAATTCTGGCATTTCCTAACTTTAGAGCTTCACTTTTCAATCTTAATGATGTTCTTTTAATGTATGCTTTTTGTATATGTGTGTACAGTAAATCAAAAGAATGACGCCCTAAATTGGGGGCAAAAAGGCAGGGTCTTTCACTAGAAACTCATTTGTTTGGAAAATATTATGCATAATAGCGTATTTTCACATGTTAACTATGCTTCTGTAAAACATCTTACTTGGCAATGGAAGAGATAAATTAACTCTGTCAGTAAATCAACAAAAGTTATTTTCTTTCAATACAACTATTCTTATGCTGCTGGATGGCTATCACCATGTGATTATGAGTTTAATTAATCATAAAGACACCTGGAGTTTGTGTGTAGGCATTTCTGATGTACTTAAATCTATTGAACAAATACAGTTATTAAAAGAAACCTACCTAAGTTAAAGTCTGAACGCTTTGGGAGATTTATATCTTATTATACTATGCTGTACTCACATATACACAGCAACAACAAAACCTGGCAGTAGTTCAATAAAAACCCATCTGAAATCACTGCTGTGTTTGCCATCTACCAGAAAGAAAAGCTCAGCAAGGGTAGAGCACCTGTTTGACAAGTTTTAGCCTGCAGCAGGCTGACAGCTAAGACAGTTTTCATAAACGTGTCTGTACATGTATATATGTATATAAAGCTGGATGGGAGAAGGGTATATTTTAATGAAAATGTGACAAACTGAATGACGGCACTGCTGTTAGAGAAAGGCACTCCCCAGCAAGCTCCCATTCAAAATCTGTAGCTTTGTTTACAACAAAATGCTTAAGAAATAAGACAGTCTCATGCTGAAATCTCTCTCCTCCTTCCCCATACACATTCACTATACAAATGTAACAATGCTTTAATGACTTAGTATGTACTGCATAACTCTTTGTAAAACAATTATGTATGGAAGGATGGGGGATCAAAAGCAGCATTTTTGTGGCTAGCTGAATTGAGTTAATATGTTCCTTTTTGAATGTTTGCTTTTTAAACAGCTGCTGGGTGTATTTTTCTAATTAAGTGTTATGGCAACTACAAAACTTGTATAGGAAAGAGTTCTATGGGGAAATTTTTTTCATTCATTTCAAAAGTGAAATCCAAAAACTTCGTGATATCCTGAACCAAGGATTTTCAGAATATCTACCTTATCGCCTGGAAAAGTTATGCAGTCAGTAACTCCCTAAGTAGCTCAGCAAATGCTGGTTTAGGAGGCAATTCACATTAAAGTGGGATGAAGTGACTTTCTAGAGATGTATAAAAGATTTCCCAGCTACATTGCTGAACTGTTTATATGAAAAAAGCATAACAGAATAGCAAGACCAAGGCGGCAGCAGCAGCTGTTGCTAACCAAACCCAGCATCAGGAAACCACACCTACCTCACAGGATGCTAAGAGAAAGGGACTAAAATCCTCTCTGCTGTCCCTTTCTCTCCATTGTGTGTTATCTGGCCTTGTCTACACCAAGAGATGCTGGGAGAGATGTTTTAAAACTCTTTTCTGCCATTATGATGCAGCACCATCCATCTTCATCCAGTCCAAAGGATCCTGAGAGAGGTTTAAAAGCTCCTTGTGACCATATTCTTCACCCCTTTAAGCAAGTGTTTTTGCTCTTCCTGAATACTGTCTTTATTACTTGTTACTATTAATTGACTCTTTCCCCCTTTGAACTTTATAGAATGTTGAAGCTAAAAAATTTAGAAGTGTATCTCTACTCTGAAAAGTAAAAATCTAGAAGTGTTTTAAAAGGTTCCCTGTTTATTATTTCCCAATGACTTCTGGGTCAACTTCGCTCAATTTACAGAAACAACTATGGTTTTCCTAACTGTCAGCCCTGCAAGCTCCACCTGGAATCTGAAAATCACCTGTGTTCATTTTCTTGATCTCTACATGTTCCCAGCAATAAAGATTCCACAAACAGAACTTATTCCCTGAACCTGTAAGAATTACTGTGTGGACTGATCCTTGGGGCTACACATAGATAGGTGCTGGAACAGTGTTTATAGTGGGTGTGCGGAAAGCCATTGAACCAAACTGTAAACCCTGTAAATGATAGAAATTACTTCAAACCAAGGGGTACTGCCACACCCCCAGTACTCCTACTTTCAATACGTATGTATAGATCCAATGACTTCACTGGGCGAAAACTTATGCAGTTCTCCTTGAAGAATTAGTCCCCAAAGGGGCTTGGGTATTATTAGAAAATTCCCGGAATAACTTTGTGCTCAACAAAGCCTATTAAGTGCCTTGTCTCCCTGTACAATGCATAAAATGAGATAGTGCCTAAGAGAGCAATTCACAAAATCCAGTATGCGAGGCGGGGATCTGCCTAAACTAGCTAATGGGAGATATTGATGAGAGTGGTGGGTCCTAAACCACACACCTCTTAGGAAGTTCGGCACCTTAAGTCCAGACTGCAGGGAGATGCCTTTCTCTGTTATTGTTCCACACCCAGGGACATCTGTCTTGGAGTCAGGTGGCCTTGGCAACTAAGTCATTTATCATGGAAAATGCCTCACCTACCTCACTCCACACATTGTAGTGATGCCCACCTTCTTTTTGCCCAGTGGTTAGAGTGCTTATCTGGGATGTGGGAGAACCAGGTTCAATTCCCACCTCAGCCTGAGGGTGAGAAAAGATTTGAAGAGGAATCTCCCCATCCCTTTCAAGAGGGCACTCTAACCACTGAGCTATAGGATAATCTAACAGGGGACCTACCTCAATGTCTCCAGTTGAAGCTATTCAAATGTTGAAACATACTTATCATTAGGCAAATAAGAGTAAGTAGCTACACCTGCCTAGAAAATGAAAGTCCCAAGGTCCATACCCAGCTCCAATGACTCTTTACTTATGCAAAGTGGAATAGCTTTAACAGGAGACACTGAGGCAATCCCACATCAGACTATCCAATAGTTCAGAAATTATAGCATTCTCCTGAGAGATGGGAGATACCTGTTCAAATTCTCTCTCTCCCTGGGGTGGGGAGCAATTGAACCCAGGTTCTCCCACATCCAGGCAAGTGTTCTAACCACTGGGCTAAAAGTTATAAGGTGGTATCATGGGGTCCACTCACTGCTGGGGCACCTCCTTCTGGCTGTTCTTGAGATTAGCTCATTCCAGGTCCAACACCTCCTTCTGCTTCTTGCCTAATCTTAAATACAATTTATCCTGTATTTATCTTAAACCACTCAGACTTGCAGGGGCAAAAAGTGGCTTTATGTTTTGAAAAGAATTTTCTTTTGTAGGCCTGGTCTACACTAGAAAATTAGATCCATTTAACTCCATTCCTCAAGGGTGTGAAAAATCCAGGTGGTGTTAAGACAACCTAAATCCCTGTGTAGATAGTTTTGTTACCTAGACAACAATTTTGTTTTGATACTGCCAGAGGCCTAATTTGTGGCCTATTACATTGTCTGACTCTAAATAACAGTTTGGACTTTGCTCACTATTTTTAAAACCATAAGCAGAGGCGTGTGACTCATTAGTGGGGACTCTGTTTTAATTTTGTAGATTTTAATTGCATAGCAAAATCTAATTTTAAAGGATTTTTTTAAAAGTAAGTTTGGCTCAACCGTAGCATTAAAAATTTATTTTGGCTCATAAAAGTTAAATATTAGGCTCAGCATCTTGTACATTTTGAGTTATGCTTAAAACTATTTAAGAAATAAATATTTGGAGTTAAATGTCCAACTTCCCAATTTAAAAAGATTAAGTACACACAGCCTTAGCACATAGCTAACAGAATGTTGGGAATCATTAGGAAAGAGATAGATAAAACAGAAAGTATCATTACCTCTATATGAATCCAAGGTATGCCTACATCTTGATGGGGCACAGATCTGGTCACTCCATCTCAAAAAAGATATTTTGGAATTGGAAGAGGTAGTACAGACGCAGGGCAACAAAAAATGGTTAGGGGTATGGAACAGCTTCCATATGAGGAGAGATTAATAAGACTGGGACTTTTCAGCTTGGAAAAGAGATGACTAAGGGGAGATATAATAAATGTCTATAAAATCATGACTGATGTGGAGAAAGTAAATAAGAACATAAGAACGGCTGTAGCGGGTCAGACCAAAGGTCCATCTAGCCCAGTATCTGTCTACCGACAGTGGCCAATGCCAGATGCCCCAGAGGGAGTGAACCTAAACAGGCCTGATCAACGTGATTTCCTTTCCTTGCCATCCATCTCCATCCTCTGACAACAACAGGTGGGACTCCATATCTTACCCATTTCGGGCTAATCAGCCATTAAATGGACTTCACCACCTGAATTATCCCAGTCTCTTTTAACAAACTGTTATAGCTCTTAGCCTTCACAACCGCGCTCAGGCCAAGGAGTCCACAAGTTAACTGTGTCTGTGTGCAAAGAAACTCCTTGGATTTTTTTAAACGTGCTGGCATTATTTCATTTGGTGCCCCAGTTCTTTGTATTATGAGATAGAAGTAAATAATTTCCTTATCCATGTTCTCCTCATCTCTCTATGATTTTATATACCTCTTTCATTACTCCTTGTACTCCTTCTTTTCCAAGTGAAGATTCCTAGCTCTTTAATCTTTCCTATATGCCGACCTCCTGTCACACATACCCTTAATCAATATTTAATTGGATCCTTATTCTGAATAACCTTTTCTGGGCCGTATATATTTTAGGTGAGAGAGACCACATCTGTACCACAATATCGAGATGTGGGATGCACCAGGGTTTAATAAGGGCAATAATTTTCTCCAGTCTTTATTTCTCTATTCCCTTCTTTAATCGATTCCTAACTTCTGTTTGCTTTTTGAGCCGCTCTGGCACCAACACGATGGACATCTTCAGGGAACTAGTGCCGCTGTATCGCACTAGTATAGAGTTCTTTATTCCCTAGCCTTTTATAGTTGTAGCTAACTTAGCCCCACCCATCCATATTGTATAGGATAGGTGTGTTGCGAGGGGTTTTTCTCTCTCCCTAGTTACGTTGTGTCATAGTTAGACTTTAATTTATCCACATGAATTTAATGTGGCTATCTTATTTGGTATGCCTCCTTAGTGATTAAATTGTGGTAGTTACTCATTAGAGAGTGTCTTCACGTCTGCTTGGTTACTACTCCATCGTGATTCCTATCCTGCTTTGTGTCTATGACTTGGAGCTCAGTTATCATCCTCTGGTAAAGAAACGCTTGCTATCGGCTCTGCAGCTTGTATCTGCTTTTCATCTCTGTTCATGTTTATCTGATTAGTAGTTGAAATTACGGTTGGTCACTGGATACGTGACTCGCTTTGGGCGTGTGAACAGCCCTGCACTAGCTGTACCCTGCTCTTCATCCATTCTATAAATTACCAGATCTTATAATTTATCGTCACCCGTATATGATCTCTGTCTTTAAAACCAGTTTCTCGTCTCTTATGATAAGGCCTTGCCCTGTTGTATCCCTGACAGTTAAATTTGACGGTAGAGACTATATGTGGCTGGGTGTTTTGCGGGTACTGAGTACGGCAAAGGCTTTCTGGGAAATCTAAGTAGTCCTTGTCCACTGGAGTCCCGCTCCCTTGGTTTCCACCGATGTTTCGTTGACCCCTTCAGAATGACATTCTTAGTAGATTAGTAGGTACACCGATTCGCCGTGTGTACAAGAAGTGTGCACTTAATTTTTCCTCATCAGTGTTTTAATGTTTCTATTCCATCTTGTGTTCTCTGACTCCAATATCTGTATCGTCACTTCATGCAGTACTATGTTGTCTCATCCCGAAACTAAAGGTCCCTGTTAAAATTAGATATATATGACTCTACTTAGCCGTATGTATACATGTTATATATATGTCTCTGTTGGGATCTCTAGAGCCCTTTTTTCTGAAATGAGTGATTTTTTGGGCGTACATAAGTAAGTTATCTTCCAAGTCTAACTTGGAGGAAGGGTGTCTTGCGTTTTGCAGCTCTGTTAAAAGGGCTATATCGGACGCGAAAAATGTTATATATGTAGCACTTAATTAAGGTGCCCGAGTGTAAAGGTTCCAATCTTATTTGAAGATAATGTTTCTGACCGCAATTCTTCTCGCATGTCTCGAGTTTTTCTTTTACGATACTCCTCCTCAGTTTTTGTGCTAATACACATCTTAAGCGACCCAAAGACAGTAGCGGCCTACCTCTCTCAGGGCTTGTATTTCTTTGGAAAAAGCCCACGTGTGACTTTAGTTATAAGTCGATTTGTTTTCAGGGGCTTTGTCCTTCTTCTTTAACTTCCTATCATCTCTCCCGTATAGTGACACTCAATTTGTTGTGACCTAAGGTTCGCTCAGAATTATATTGTCGTCTACAAACATGAGTCCTGGTTTTCGAAGCAATGGCCTCCCCTATAATTCTTATCACATCTTCGACTATAAGGTCATAGAAGGTATGCATAACATTTTTAGTTTCCTGCCGACATAGTGATGCTGTCTGCTATTCCTTTAAAGATGCCTGCCTTTTGCGTAATGGAGCTGTTATTCTTATCGTATTATCATGGGCTCACCTGCGTCTGCTTCAGTGAGGCCGTATAAACATAGGATTCTGTATCGGACTTATAAACATTATTGTTTTTGATTACTCTTCTGGTAATTTTGGGCAGCCATCTTCTTCAAAGCTCTCTTTATTTGACCTTTCTTCCATACTATACTACGTTGCCTTCATTTGGCAGTGTTTGTGCGTGCTTTGCTATTTTGCCTTCGCCTCGGTTATAGACGTAGGTGCCCCAACTATTATGGATGAAGGAGAAGAAGTCTTTTACCCTCTCACTGTTCTAATTTACATGGTTGTTTTAAGCCACAGTGGGCTCTTTTTTAGTTCTGTTATACTGTGTTTTCTTAAGTTTAGCCCTTTGGCGTTGTTTGCTTTCTCCTGGACCCGGAACACTTAAAACATTTTTGAAGTTGGGCCTACTTTTTATAGGTGCGTATCTTTTTAATATTAATATGTCGCCCATGCAGGCTTCATGGTCGGGATTTTCCTTTAGTCACTGTTCACCCTTTAACTTCTGTATATGAACTTAAGCCTCCATCACTATTGTTTGCCATAAGTTTCCCGCTTGTGTGAATTAAAGAACTACGACAATGTTTATTGGCTGTTTGACGCATGCTTTACTTCCCCCTAAGATCTGGGTGAGAATTACAGGCTCTGATAAATGTCTCAAGTGTAAGTTTTCAATTGTGTCCACTCATTTCAAGTCTTGTCTCCTCGGCTGTGGATCGATGTGCTGCTTTGTGACCTGAGCTTCTGATTGCTCCACTCAGGATTTAAATCTGAGTTGGCCGTTCATCCCCTTGTGCGGTCCTGTCCAATGTACGCCAAGTTCACTGTGTGTCACCGTATTCTTCATATGGTCGAGTGCAGTTTAACTCCAGCTGTTTACTCAGAGACCAAATGTATATCTCGCTTCATATAGCGTCCTGAGTAAAGATGTTGCCCGCAGGTCCAATATGGGGATTCATATGGAAATCCCCGACCGACTTTTGGGATTATAAAAAATTTTATGTGTGGGGATACTCCCCAAAGCTAAGTTGATAGTCTAAAGGGTGTTGTTCCTTTTTTTAAAAATTTTTTAGAGTTTATGAAAGAGTAGCCTCTCTAATTTCCCATTAGCTATTATCATTCATGCGACTCATTTGACTGTAGTTTTGGGTCATGTCACCCATGCAGCTTTGTGGGGTCCGATCTAATACGATGCCCTAGATTGTCATATTTTCATCTTGCATGTAGAGCAAGGGGAGATCAATTTCTATCTAACTAGAGGGCTTTCATGGCATTAGTGCGCACATGTCTAGGATCCGCTTAAGGTTATTGACTCATTTGATCTACATTTCTTTCATCGACTCTCATACAGATGCTTGCCTCCGCTGCGCGGCCTCCAAGTGAGACTGTTCTTGTCTATCCCCGGATATTACTATTGTATATCACGGAATGATTGTGTCACTATTAGCAAGTTGCCCTCAGCTCTCAGTCAGAGAGGTTTCCGTGGTATGGTCCTGTGTTTCTACAATATCTCCTCTCTCACATTTACCTCAAGGTCATCTAGTATCAAGCGATCTCATCTGTAGACCTGGCTCTGGCTTTGTTTTATACTCTAAGAGCGCATTAAAATGGTCCTTGGTTACTGTGATTACATGGTTGCTGCCCTTTCTGGAATTGTGCCGATTTCTCTTCTCTTATGAGTTGATGGCTGCTAATATAGATTCGCTCTGTATTTCGGGTCTCACTTGATGAGCATGTATCCTCTTTCCCCTACTCTGAGCTCTGCTCCTCGGCGTCCTAAGCGATACCCTGTGAGCTTGTATTCGTCTATCATTAGAACCTGCCCGGCCAAGGGCCAGAGAGGGTTCCTACAGTGGTCCATATGCCACTGATGCTCTCTGTGGCAATGCAGATTGGTGGCCTTTCCCCGAGAAATCTTAGCAAGCATTTACTTGCTTCTCCATATCTCGTCGCCTCTACATGTCTTTTTAAATGAACCTTTCGAGTGCCAGCAGTCTGGTTTTCACTTTGGGTCTTCCGTGTGGCCTGGTCGCCCATGCTCACCTTTCGTGTTAGTAGGCTCCCACCTGTATCCCAAAAAGTGGCTGTTGGCCCTCCAGAGGAGTTATCCTCATTGGAATCTTAAACCCCTCCTTCTCTACACCATTGTTCTTCATCCAGCATTCGGAGACTTTGATAGTTGGCCTGGACTCACAAGCCCCTACCTGTGAGCACCATGGTCAGCCGCTTGGGATCTCGGGTAGTCATATTCTCTGAGGAACTGTGCCGCCCATATGGGTCCTGGCATTTGAGTCTCTGGTTACTGAAGCAGCCTAAATTTGAGCTTTCCCAGGACATCTCTAATTCATACCCTCTGGTTCCCTATGTCACGCTTATTAGGTACCTACTGACCTGTAACCAATGAGACCCTGGCTCCCTCTCCCAGCTCAGACAAAATACGGTACGCTCGCCTCTACGTATACCTCGGAGAGTCCGGCAACCTTTGCACCAGGCAGGCAAGTCACCATGCGGTTCTCCCGGTCATCACAAACCCAGCTATCTACGTTTCTAATGATCAAATCTCCCATTACTAACACCTGCCTTTTCTTAGCAACTGGAGTTGCTAGGAATAAGGAAGTATTATTTACTCCTTCTGATAACACAAGAAGGAAGGGTCACCAAATAAAATTAATAGGCAGCAGGTTTTAAACAAAAGTATTTCTTCACACAATGCACTATCAACCTGTGGAACTTCTTGCCTGAGAATGTTGTGAAGGCAAAGATTGTAATAGGGTTCAAAAAGGAACTAGGTAAATTCATGGAGAATAGGTCCATCAATGGCTATTACCCAGGACAGACAGGATTGGTGTCCCTAGTCTCTTGTTTGCCAGAAGCTGGGAATAGGTGATATGGGGTGGATCACTTGATTACCTGTTGTGCTTCAGAGGGAACACCTGGCATTGGTCACTGTTGGAAGACAGGAATACGGGGCTAGATGGACCTCAGGTCTGACCCAGTAAGGCTGCATAAATGGTGTAAAAATGCAACACTTGGCAGGAAGTACTGTAAGGAACAACAAAGCAAATGGGTCCTGTGACTAATGACCATCAAAAGGGCCTCTGTTTTTTCTCCACAGCCTTTCATAGTTAAAGCAACAATTAGAGATGGTTTAATGATGGACTATTTACACACACACACACACACACACACTAAATAAATCAATCAGGCAGTAAGTTTGGCAACCTCACTTTATGCTAGCTTTGAAAAGAGAACAGGTGAGATGTGTGATGACGACACTGACTTTGTTTCTCCAAAGTTTCCTACCATAAAGGACAGCAATGCTAAAATCCAGCTTGCTATAGAAAGAGAAAATTTATTCTAAGTTGATGTGGTATTGAAGCCTGTCACTCTCAGTCCAGGCAGACACATTTGCACTAACCAGGCTCAAGCTAGCATACTAAAAATAAGCACAAGTGTTGCAGCTCCAGCAAAGACTCAGGCTACCACCTGAACTCAGACCTAGTAGGGGTCAGCTGACCTTGACAGCCCAAGATACTGCCTAAGCTGCAATATGCACACTTCTATTTTTAGTGTGCTAGCAGGGCTCCAGCTAGCACAAGCCTGTCTACCCATGGTTGGAGGCTTATGGCTAGCTGCAGTGTACACATGCTGCTGCACTCAGACAAGATACAGGGCATGTCAGCATTGCCAAACTTGTTTGTAATCAAGTTAAATACTACTCAGAGCTAAAGTCTCTTTACTAGCAAGCATTTAAGTTAACTCACCTAATGCGAGTAACAGTAGAGCGGAAGAGATGTATTCTTTCATAAAGCACCGCATCCACTCCAAGTTAGCGGTTGGGAGATACTACACAAGTTCTCAGCCCCCAGGGGCTTTTTTACACATTGTAAGTGATTGTTACTCTGAAACAGCCACCTGGTTCTACATTTCTGGACAGGCTGTATTAACTCAACATAGGGGAAAACTAAAGCTACACTGATATACTAACCCATGTCTCTCCCAGGAATGGCATTGCCACCCTACTATGCCTTGAATTTGTAGTTAACATTTACGAGTCCAGCTCTGTACGTGAGAAAACACAAAGTTACAATTAAGGATCCAGGGCCTCCATATCCCCCCTCAACACGAAAGCCATCCAAAAAGTGGAGGTAGTCATATTAAAAGCATTCTTTGAGCTCAGACAAAAAGCTTGGTACAGAGCAGATATGGCTGCTGTACAGTTGTGCACAAAGTTGAGGAATAGAGAACGCCACTTTGCAGAACTGAAATGACTAAGAACTGTTGCTACATGCAGAGCAGGGGTAGTGCCAACTTGTTTTTGACATGTGAAATTGATGTGGCAATATCTGAGAAGTCAGCAGTTCCAGCTTCCAAAAAAAGATCGTACTAGTTTCTTTGGCCCCACTTTGCTTACTGGAGTGCACCCAAGTTCTCTTTTGCCCTTTCCCCTCTGTGGAGCTTAAGTCTTGAATTCCTTGAATTCCACCCAGTTTTGTTTTGGAATTGAGTGTCAGACAGCCTAGACTCCATGGAGCTGTCCAAGCTTTCAAACAGATTTCAATAAGGTACATATAAGATGACACCTGCATGTCATTCCTATTGCTAGCACTTAGGCTGACAGCACTCCATTTTAGTGAAATCAAGTGTTGTGACTACACTGATAGTTCTAGAGTCAGCATTACACTTGTTTGACACCAACTAAATTAACATTGTCATGATATGAAAGGCAAGCACAAGTTCATTTATTTATAGCAAAGGTCTTGGGTTACAAAAGATCAGTCCTTGCCATCTTGAAGAAGAGATATGGGATAAGTTATTGCATACAACGTGTATTATAATTTAGCAGTAAGTCATTCATAAAAACATTTCCTTCCTACTGCTTTTTTGGTTCAGTGTCTCAATTTATATACACAAGTCAGCTTTACAAAACATTTACCACCACCGTTAAGTTAATGGTCTTTTATTGGAAAAACAAAACAAAAAAAAAAACTAGCATTTACAACTTGGAATGGACAAACTGTAATAGCTTGAACAGCGATGTTGATAGTTGTGCTGAAGTCCACAGGCTACTCTGCCAGCTCCAAGTCATGGTACAGAAGGTTTTAAAAATAGGAGAGAGTCCAAAGATGCTCCCTTGGTGAAGGTCTCTTTTAAAAATTTTGTGAACGGTAACAGCCTGACACCCGTTTCACTATAGTGCAATGCAGACAATGTTAAACCAATATTATAACAGACATGCCATCCATAGTTAAGATCATCTTTTGTGGAGCACAATGCTACATACAGGAGAACCATTCAACCTTTAGGGCATTTTCCTCTAAACTTTGCATCCTTTGACCATTTCTGCTGCATACCATCCTGAGGTATTAACTAATTTTGAAGTAAACCAGCTATGACAATTTACACTACAAATTGAACTAGAATCCACAATTGGACAAAATTGTGGATTTTTTAGGTTTTGTTTTTTTTAAATTAAATACAAATGTTTGACTGTGCTCAATTGTCAAGCTGCATGCATGAAAAACTGGCCAGCCCAAACAGTGTAATAGTGAACTCCTCAAAAGTTCCATTTGCTAATGACTAAGTGCTTCCTTTTTATTTTTTTTTTATTTTTAAAAGGTAGTACAGTTACTTATATTGTAAAACTGAAGTTTAACTTGATCTTTTGGGGACAGGACCACCAACCATTACATGCAGTTTGTGGACAGAAGGTATTTTGACATTCAGTTTTGCTATACAGAAACAGAATGAATAAATGAACATTTTTTGCAAGAGGTAAGTAAAAGATTCAATTTGATTCTTCTAGAGGGGGGAAAAAGGTGAAAGGAGGTCTTCATTTTGCAGTCATCATCTGTACGAATTCTGAAAATACAAAAAGTCATGGTGGTTTTTATATCTTCAAAGTAATTTTAACTTCACAAGGAAGTCTCTTAACTGCACTTGGCATAAACCTTCAGTGCATCTAAAAATCAAAACAAAGTGCTCTGATCAAGTCTTTTCACTCAATAATACAGACAGTTTAGTGAATTGTTAGAGTAATTCAAACTCCAAAATTACCAAGTTTAAATAACACCCAGCAAGCTTTACTTAAGTTTATAAGTGATTTCACAAACAGAACAAGAGCATCTTTTTCTACCTTCATAGTTCACTTGTCCATCTCCATCAATATCTGCTTCTCTGATCATTTCATCTACTTCTTCATCTGTTAGCTTTTCTCCTAAGTTTGTCATAACATGACGTAGTTCTGCTGCACTGATATAACCATTGCCATCCTGTGAGGAAGATAGTTACACAGGGTTTAAAATGACAATTTAGAAGACTGGAACATAAGCCTAGCTGAGATTGTTCTATATTAAACTCGGGTCTCCAGTAACTGACTTTGAAATTATTCTCCCAGGTACCCTGAGGCATCAGTGACCTAGTACCCAGCCTGGAGGCCTGGTGCCCTGTACATCTTATCCAACCACAGAGAATGTTATAGCCATGCCTTCTAAAGCATAGAGGATGGAGGCATTACATGAGGACTGCGTGTTCCAGAACAAAAGTGAAGTCTGCTATACTTATTTGGACCAGGTAAGTAGCCTTATCTGATTAGGTCTTTGTATGCCTCAATATACATCTTTGACTCTTTCACCCAGGTAAGCACACACCTACATTTGAATCATATATACTAGTTTGGAGTTGTGGTTCTTAGAATTTCCAAATGTTTCCAGACAGTTTCTGAAAGTCTCCAGTACCCTGGAGAACAGAATGGTAATTTATCTTTCAATTTGGGTTTCTTTAATTTCAGTATGTCAGCCCAGTGTGTTCAATAACTTAATTCCTCCTGCCAAGAGAAGGAAAGAGCAGCAAGTTGACCTCTTGTACCATCACATCCTCAACCAACTGCTGGTTTCCCTAGAGAGGCTTCCTGGGCAATAAGATCTAGAGTACACAAAGCACATTAAGAAATGATCCCAACTCCACCCACAAGCCACAGCACAGAACCTAGAATGGCAGAAGTGGACTTGAAGCCAGCCTTCTCCAGTGTCCCCATTACTTGCGCTAGTGGAGAAAAACTGTTCTAGATCTGGGTTTGGGTAATTACCTAGTTTAATAGCTATGGTCACTTTAAGGCTGTCCTGTTAAGTCTAGTGATGTGAAGACATCTGTAAAGTTATCTTACACAATCAAAGGGGGGAAAAAACTCTATCAAGTAGAGAGAAGACGATGTTCTTGTGCTCATGTCTGTCCTTTGAGAAAAACAGAGAGGTTCTGCTTCTGATAACAAGCTTCCCATAAGCAGCTTCAAACCCAACAATCTGAACACAGAGGCTATTAAGCTTCACCTCCTCATACATATTACGAGTTGAACAAGTGATCTCAACTTTATGAAAAGTCTTCATACAGGTGTGCAAAGCCCTCTGCACCTGTGTTCAGGTACTTTGCTTATGTCATAAGGCTGGGGGAAGTGGAGACACCTTTGATACTAAAATAGGAACAAGTCTAATCACTCCAATTTCCTGAGAGAAGGCCTACCAGGGATTCTGGCAAGAAAGAGTCTGACACCCCCCCACCCATCATCTAGGGGAGCAGTTTCAGCAAGTCTACTCTATAATATCAGAAATAAGTTTTCCTCCTACTGCTGGTAGAAGGGCTTATACCCACCTTCCAGGCAAGCATAGGGCAATTCTGGGAGAAAGATGTTCGTCATTAAAAACTGTTCAAAAAGTCTGTCTGTAGCTTTGGATTCTAGCAGTACCTTGTCAAAGACTCGGAATGCCTCACGGATTTCTTCCTCACTGTCAGTGTCTTTCATTTTTCTGGCCATCATGGTCAAAAACTCAGGGAAATCGATAGTACCATTGCCTTAAAAACACAGAAATTGATCTGTACTTTAGGAGTCCCATCATTTCCTTGATACCAAAGCTAGTTTTAGAGTCAGGAAGAGACAAGTGTCATATGACTGATCAAGTATTTAAAAGCTACCTTCCGGTTTTATACTAAAACCATAGAGGCTTCCAAGAACTTTGTAAGTTGTCACCCTTAAGTCAGTCTCTTCCCCAAAATTGTTAATATCGCATTTTTTGCTCTAGAATGCTCAAGCAACCACTAAAAATATGGCTGTAATGAGGACTATTGAATGGACTGCTACTTCCTCTCCAGACCTACACCCCAGAACTCTTCAGTTCACCATCCTAGGTAATTAAGAGTCTGCTCCTAGTGTGCCATGTTAGATGAGGATTGTGTTAATGAGACTCAGTCTGATACTTTGAGTTGCAGATAGTGTATGCATTTATATTCACTTTGAAGACCAAGAAGTGAATAAGAGTGACAACTGAGCTAAAACCCTAATCTGCTGGGGTAGATTTCATCTGGATCTCCAGAAGGAAAAAAAGATTCTAGAGTGGATGTTTAGCAGCAATCAATACAAAGACTTTAAACAACGTGACCACACAATTAAAGTATTATAATATATGCTTACTTATAATGAGAAACATGCTTATAATCAATCTTCTGGAAACTGTGGACCTTAGAGACCTGATTTTGAGAGGTGAAGAGCATCTGGGTAAGCTGCAATTTTTCAGCACCTCTCAAAAATCCAGACCTACATGGCCTAATAAGTATTCCTCTGCCACTGCAGAGTCATCACCACACCCCATCTTTTCCCGTATTACGGCATCTTTCCCCATTGACAGGAAATCCCTAACACCTCAGAATACTAGGGAATGCTATCAATTAAAGGCAACTGAGAAGGTGTGTAGTAAAAGAGCAAACAGCCTATCTGAAGTCCAGTAGAGGCTACATCTTGTTTTTAGGCTATATTTTGACCATGTCCATTTACTGTTAAAAGTAACTTAATGTGACCAGAGACATGTCTTGTGATGCTGGAAAAACAGGTGCCAACTCACGCTAAGTCCCCATGCCTCACTGGAATATTGACAAATGGCTAGATGAGATCAGTCTGGTTCACGTGTGTCAGTATTGCTAAAAAAAGGTATTAGAGTTAAACACAAAGCAGATGTTTCTAATGCATGCAGCAATTTAAAAGCATTCAATGAAGTCTAATCTCTCTTAAAAAACATCTGTATCCCATATTATAAGGCAATATTTGAGCATTTGCATCGTGACCATCTAACTGAACAAGTCACCAGACAGGAGAGAAACATTAACTACCGTGAAACGTGAAAGTGTTTATCATGCCCGACAAGCAAGGACCATTGATATATTTGACACCAGATGAACTATTGTAGAAGAGGACAAGCAACTTGTTGATTGCTCACTTGCACAACTTTTGTTGATCATGAGGAGCTGCAGGGAGAATTTTTTCCATCAGAGAAGTTTGCAGCTCAAAGCACAAGAGGAAAGGGAATAAAAATCCCTAACAAGGTGGAACTGTATCTCTATGTTGTTTGGACTCTGAGGGACAAGGATTACTAAGCATAAGCAAAAGATCCCCAGGGTTTAGCCTGGGTTAGCTCTCAAGGATGTATAGAGCTTGCTTATTACGGCTTTTTATTTTCTGAAACAAAATTGGAATTCATTTGAGTGTGCATGCATGCCTTAACCTTGTAAATAACTCATTTCCTTATTAATAAGTCTTTAGGATAGTTTATTATAAGATTTGCTACAAGCACTGTCTTTGGTGTGAGATCTAAGGTGCAACTGACCTGAGGTAAATGACTGGTCATCTGGGAATGGGAGTAACCTGAATATTGCTGTGATCTTTGGTGTAAAGAACCATTGATCACAAAGGAAAGCTTACCTGGGTGGCCAGACTGATGTAAGTACCCAAGGCAACTATCTGTGACTACATGTTAAGTCTAATGCCTGAGAAGTTTACACTTGATAACTGGTTGGCGAAATCTACATATAGAACTCACACCCAGTTTGGGGTTTGTGCCCCATTTCCTCAGTCTGCCCCAATGTTGGTACCCAGAGTCTTGTGTCAAGCCATCCTACTGTGGCATATCTATTAGATCAAGGTTTGCACTCATGTTTTATTAGCCTTGTTGCTGTTTTAACAGTTTCCAATCTAGTTTTTTTTAGTGTTCAGTAATTCCTTTAGAGGGCCAATAGTGTGTACACAGCTATATTGATTTTGAAGCTTACTTTTAACTCACAGAAGAAAAAAAAAGTTACCTATTTTCAATTCTTGGAAGATTCTTAGTGGTTGGCACAATCTGTCAATCAAATTGATTGCCACCCCAAACAGATAAAAGCTTGGAATTTACTTTAAAGAAGTGTCCAATGCAGGGGGTTATAGCACATCATCCTACTACAAATAATAGCACAAATTAAATTTAATAAAAAGGATAGCATACGCTCACTATATTGGAGCCCTGAGATTCAGACTCATTCAATTTTCAGGCTAGATTTCATGACACTTAGTAGAAGAATCAGACAAGTCACTAATAATTACACTACAAGAGTATTGCCTCGGCAACCAAAAATGGAAGGTGGTTCCTGGACACTTGTGCCCTAAGCAATTTGCAAGTAATTGTATCCTGCACTTCACAAGTAGTTTTGATTTTCATTTTGAGTGTCTTCACAAAGGTCAAATAGTCACTTCCTCTTTCAATATACTTTACACTCTTATCAGAGGCACTAAGAATTTCCTAATATACTGTTAATATCATTGTAGTTAAAATTTTCCTCCCATGACAGAGCCAGTATGAAGCACCTTCCCTTTGCATATCCATGAATCTGAAGCAAGCTTTGAACACAATTCTGGTGTTACCCTTTCTGGCATCCATTTACCCAAGTCAATCTCTAAGAGAAGGCTTCCCCCCTTTCGTGAGATAGGCTTTGTTTATTAGACTGATAGGAAGTTAACTCCAGGTTTTATTCTTAATTCCTAACCTAGTTTAAGAGAAGAAAGAAAAGTCAGTTTTTACCACATGGCCAATACAATGGATTAAAATATATAAAATAAATTAAGATTAGGTTAACCACTGAGACGAGGATGGGATGGGTAACTGAACAGATATGGGAAAGCTACTTGGTACTCCATGAGCTATAGTTTGCAGCAATTCAGGAGGTGGGGGAAAAAAAAAAACACAACAAAAAAACCAAGTAATGAGGAAAGAAACTGAACCCTGGATAGAAGCCATGAGCAGGACACAGATGCAGAAGCCCTTATCAGTATTATATTTTGACACTGACTATCTCATTTGTATATCTACTGGTATAGTTAATATGAACATAGATGTTACCATTAAGGTTAATATGAAAATCAAATGGTTGCTTTATGTAGAAAACAGTTAAAAAAACCAAACCCTATATAGCTTTTGACCAAATTTTAATGGATTACTATCAAAAGGAAAGAGCAGGACTTGAGAGGCTGTATTACCCAGCTCAAACCCAAACTTGTAGCGTGCACACTCACCATGAATAAAACACTGCCAACTGCATCTTCCCCACACTTACCATCAGCATCTACCTCGTTGATCATATCCTGTAATTCTGCTTCTGTTGGGTTTTGACCCAGTGACCTCATGACAGTCCCAAGCTCTTTTGTTGTGATGGTGCCATCACCATCTTTGTCAAATAAGGAGAAAGCTTCCTTGAACTCTGAAGACAGAAACAGCTCCATTATTAAATACTATGACCACCACCAAACAGTACCAAAATATGTTTAGTGACAGAAAATTGATCCCAATGTCCATGCCATAGGATTTAAAAATGCACTTTGTCTGCAGTCTGTACTAGAAGACTAATGTTTTAATACTTTAGATTTGTATTTTCTGAAAAATGTATCACGTGTGCAAGCCACTGCCCTCTAACCACCCTCCCTAGCCTGTATGTTACATCAGGCTGTGTGAGTTTTGGATAAGCACATGCTACCCTGTTTACAAGTTACTCAGTTGGGTCAAGTCCATTTCTCATCAACAGCACTTATTTGTGGGGGGAGTGAGTAATGAAGAACCCAGTGTTTCAAACAGTTTGTGGACAATACTCTGAGCAAAGATTAGAGAAACAAGGGAGTTAGCCAGACATCCCTGACAGAGAAACTTTTCATTTATCAGTTATTTTTGAATTACTAACATAATAGTGACCAATCAATAAATTAGATAGGCTCTCAAAAGTTTAGACCAGGGATAGGCAACCTATGGCATGTGTGCCAAAGGCAGCACACAAGCTGATTTTCAGTGGCACTCGCACTCCCTGGGTCCTGGTCACTGATCTGAGGGGCTCTGCATTTTAATTTAATTTTAAATGAAGCTTCTTAAACATTTTAAAAACCTTATTTACTTTACATACAACAATAGTTTAGTTATATAGTACAGACTTATAGAAAGAAATCTTCCAAAAAGGTTAAAATGTATTACTGGCAAGCAAAACCTTAAATCAGAGTGAATAAATGAAGACTCGGCACGCCACTTCCGAAAGGTTGCCAACCCCTGGTTTAGACCCAATGCTTTACCCTCTTAGCCATTTCCTCTAATTTAGAAAGGCAGTGTTAGATTAGAGATGATTTAAGAGGAAAAAAAAAAAAGTTTCCTTACATATGTTGCCAACACAAGAGAGAATACAAAGTTTTAAAGATTTGGCTTGTAAAAGCAAATGGTGGCAAGTAAAGTGGGGTGCACGTGGTTCAGTTTCATTTTCAATCTCAGGAAAGAGTCTACTGTTGCAATGTTTGGACTCCAAACTTTGGAAGTGACTATTTAGCTCTGTTTTGAATTAACTGGATTTTAAATATTTCTATAAGATTTGTTTTTAAAAGTCACACCAGACCTAGGTGCTGGGCCTTAATTATCCAAAGAAGCGTACCTTCAGCTTCTTTAAAACACAAATTTCTCAAGAGGGAAGAGCAATTATGTGCCAGAACTTTTAGAGACTCAATGAAGATTGCCTATATTGCTTGTCGACTGATATTCAAGCTCAGGAGAGAATATCCAGCAGTGTTTTAGAAATATTTTCCAACATTCAAAGGAGATGTTGGATCTCCTTTGGCTCACCAATTCTCCCTTTTCTTTTGGCTCACTAGTTTCCTTTGGCTCACCAATTTTCTTAATTGGGATACTTACCAGCAATCTGTTCTTCAGTCAGCTGATCAGCCTACATGAAGAGTAGAAAGTTATTTTAGAAAACTGTTTTTCTATAGCTCTGTCAAGCCATGAGATGCAATACAAACTTTGTAAGGAAGTTTACATTTATACAGCACCTTTCAACCCCAGAAATCCAAGAGTACTCAATACACAGAAGAATGATTTCACCCACCAATAGGGTGCAGCAACATCTAAGACTCAGTGGAATAGCTAATGCTGCAAAGAGACACTACACATTCTAGGACTAGTTAAGAATTCCATAGCCAGATCAAGTTTAGGGAGAAATTCAATATGGCCAAGTTTAAGGCACAAAGCAGATATCCCCTAGTGATTCAACATGACCCAAGTGTTTCCTGGAGATAATCCATCACAATATTGACCTAGCACAGTTTTTTAGCTTGTGATAGAATAGTACCACGATTGCAAGATCTGGACTTCCGTCATGTTCTTAGAATTACATGCTTTTCTGTCAGCATCTCATTTGTTATGCCATTTAGCTAAAGTAACAGCTCCATTAGGTAGCAATGTCACCATGCAATGAAAGGTCTTCATTAAGCTACAGTTTGTTAGGTTCATGCCATTTACAATAATTAAATACCATGTTGTGAGACCACCAATACATCTGAAATCAGCAGATAACTGCATTTGTGTTTTGTTGGGCCCACAACAGAACCAAACACATTCCTTTAACACAAGACATTTTATCCTTCGCTTTTTTGGGAGGAGAGGAGTGTGTGTGTGTGGGTGGGTGGGGGGCAGTTCAAAAAACAAAACAAAACACAACACACTTTGAAGCTTTCTCCAGCCCATAGATTCAGAGAACAATTTATAACAGGTTTCAAAAAGGAACCAGATAAGTTCATGGAGGATGGGTCCATCAATGGCTATAAGCCAGGATGGACAGAGATGGTGTCCCTAGCCTCTGTTTGTCAGAAGCTGGGAATGAGCGACCGGGAATGGATCACATGGTGATTACCTGTTCTGCTCATTCCCACCTGGCATTGGCCATTGTTGGAAGACAGGATACTGGGCTAGAGGGACCTTTGGTCTGAACCAGTATGGCCGTTCTTATGTTCTAACAACTGTGTAGACTTGTATTATCTTCCTTTAGGGGAAAGGAAAAACTCCACTTAATTGGTTTCAGTATTTTTAGAGGATGGTGTGGTACCAGATTAATCATATTTGGTTTCCTAGCACCCCTGTGCTTTTCACTCTATTATTTTAATAAAATCATTTTTATACCAAATTCAGAAACTATAACAACGTTTAACTGATCAGTTAGGAAGGATACCAAGATGCTCCTAATCTCTCCTGGGAAACAGCAATAATTTTAAGTCAGGAGCAGTTAGCTACAGTAAAGTAGCTATTTTTATGAAGAAATTGTATCATATCCTAGTGTGAAATAAGCTGTATATTTGTTACATGCTTTGTTGGTCTCTGGACGATAGGGTTGAAAGGTTGTTGTGTGCATTAAACATATGCACATACACACACACACACACACCCCCCAAAGCACTTCCATCTGTAGTTAGACTACTTTTATGGATATTTTACAAAACGATAGTGATTGAAGAAATTATTTCTACTGAATTATTTAATTGGAGCCTCATATGGACTAAGCTGTAGTTTGTGTGTGTGTTTAAGAATATTAAAACATAACTGTAAACGGTTTGAGGACCAGGGCCCACTCTGTATTACTCTCACTAAAGAGATTCTCTTAAGTGAAACGGAAAAAGTCATTTACATAGCATGACATATCAGAGCAATGCTCTGCAGAACAGGAAATAGAGCCACACCTCAATAGAGAGAAACTCAGATCCACAGCATCAGTTTGAAGCCCCTCCAATTTGAAACTGACAATATTCTGGTCTTCAAGCAGCATTTATGTTTACTTTTGAAAGCTGACCTTGCACAGCATCCAGTTCACCCTCCTAAGCAACAGGCACAAACACTGTCTGATCACCCTAGCTACCAGGGCAAAGGTACGTAACACCAGAAAAATCACTCAACCCAGCCAAGTCATAAAATCCTGTCCCAGTGACCTCAGCCTTCCCCCAACAGGAAGGGAGAAGTGAAGGGGGTGTGGTGGGGAACACCCAGCATGGCCCGCAGTCACATTTGGCAATCTGCACCCCAGCTTTCACAGCTCCTATAGGAAGCCAAAGCTGAAGGGAGGGGAGAATCTCTCAATCCAGTGTCATTAAGAGTACAAGCAGCAGAGAATCCTGTGGCACCTTATAGACTAACAGACGTTTTGGAGCGTGAGCTTTCGTGGGTGAATACCCAGCCACGAAAGCTCACGCTCCAAAACGTCTGTTAG
Source organism: Chelonoidis abingdonii (assembly GCF_003597395.2). NCBI lineage: Eukaryota > Metazoa > Chordata > Testudines > Testudinidae > Chelonoidis > Chelonoidis abingdonii. Next base: position 121,863,485 of record NC_133772.1, on the reverse strand, counting down.
TCTATAAGGTGCCACAGGATTCTCTGCTGCTTTTACAGATCCAGACTAACACGGCTACCCCTCTGATATTAAGAGTACAGTGTTGCAGTCCAGCAACCTGGTGTTCAGAGCAGACTGAACAGAGGCAGACCCCACAGCCTAGTCTATGCACAAGTGATGCACTTTTAAAGTGAACATGGACAACGCAAATGTTAGAAATCCAGGTCTGTGTTAAAGAAAACCCAAGTAAGGCAAGCACCTCTTCTCCTAGAGCGCAACAGGCACCTCTGTACACCAAGCAAAGGGATCAGCAGCCACCAACTGCTGGAGTGCTCCCACCCCACCCCCCAAGCAGAACAGGGCCGGCTCCAGGCCCCAGCGCGTGCTTGGGGCGGCATGCCGCGGGGGGCGCTCTGCCGGTTGCCGGGAGGGCGGCAGGCGGTTCGGGTGGACCTCCCGCAGGCGCCTGCGGGAGGTCCGCGGGACCGGCGAGCGGCAGAGCGCCCCCCCCCCGCGGCGTGCCGCGCCGCCGTGCTTGGGGAAGCGAAATGGCAAGAGGCGGCCCTGAAGCAGAAGCAACTGCTGCTCTCGCTATTGTCCAATATCCTCTCTTGGTCCTTTGGTTAGGAGCGTGATTCAGCTGCGGAATCTCTCTGCCAGCTCCAGATGCCTGTCCATCCTCTTCAGCTCCCAGTCCCCCCTTCCCACTTCATTGAGGGAGCCAAGCAGCTACTCCTCAGGAGCCACCCGTTCCCATGCGCATCCAGAGTCCTGTCTCCAGTGAGGAAGCCAGACCCCTTCCGGAAAGATAAAGGCTCCAGTGTTGTAGCTGCTGCTCTCCTCCCACTAACCCCAGGCAGAAACTGGAAAGTTTCTAATGGAAACGACGCACACTGCGGCCCTGTCTCACCCCCTTGGGGCTGGCGAGGAAGAGGAGGAGACATGATGTAATGCAGCCTGCGAAGGATTTGGCGTTACTGCGTTTAAGGATTGGGGGGTAAGAGCGCAGCAGCCGCAGAGTCCTGGCCTCCCCTACCCCAGCCACCCTGCGCAGTGCAGCTGGTGCTGAAATTGGGATTGTTATCTTCATCCCTAGTGCCCCCCGCGGGAACCCTATTCCCAGCCCGAGCGGGGAGAGGAGCAGGGAGCCTCGGGGGTGCCATCGCCCACCCCAGCCATGGAGGGATGGGGAGGGGCAAGCCCCGCTAGCTCCTGCTGTCCCCCGCCCCGCTAAGGAAGGGGATACCCCCGTCTGGCACCCGCCTCTTCCCATCCAGGGGCACCGGGCAGAGCCCTAGAGCAGCCGCTGTAGCCGGCGGCACAGGGCGCCCCGCACCTCCTGCCCTAGTGGTGGCTCAGCCATTCCTCTCCCCCCGGACTGCAGCGCAGAGTCACTGCCCGCTCCGGGCTCGGGGGCAGCATCCCAGCCAGCCCGCCCAGGCGCCCAGAGGGACCGGCCCTAGCTCTTGGCAAGGGACGGGAGCGGGCACTGCCAGCAGCCACGAGAGCGACAGCTTCCTAGCCAGGCCCCAGCTCACCGCCGCGCCGGGGGAGAGGCGCCCTCCCATCCCAGCGAGCAGCCCGGGAGCGGAGAGTCAGTAGCAGCAGGTCCCATCGCTGCGCGATGCAAGGGACAGCGGCCATGCGGCGCAGGGAAACAGCCTGGGGCGAGGCGGATCTGTGGGCTTCCGCCCGGCTGCCCAGTCTCGCCTCAGATGGGCAGGGTAGGGGGGGAGAAGATCGGCAGCCCCCGCCGCTCATTCACCCCGCTGCTAGGGCCCGGGAAGAGGAAGAGGGGCTGCAGCCGCTGAGCCAGATTAACTCCCACCCGATTCCCCACCGCGGGTGGGCAAGCAGAGGAAGACGGGCTCCAAACCAAACGCCACGCGGTTTCCCCAGTCCCTCCCAACGGCAAGGCAGCTCAGCAGCAGCTCGTCCCAAGCCAGCCATCTCCACTGCGATGGCAAATCCAGATGCGTCCGGGCCTCCCGGCCAGGCCAGCTCCAAAGTCAGCCCCACCAGCCGGTGCACGCCAGCTACCTACCATTGCGTAGGGGTGGTTGCGCTGGGTTAGGTAGCTGCTGGTGCTGCTACACGGGCTGCTCAAGCAAAGGAGCAGGAGCTGCAGCGGCTGCTACTTCCTCCGAGCGGCTCCCCCCTGACAAATGCTGTAGGTGTGAGCCTGCACCTCCCTGCTATATATGTAGGGCTGTATCCCTCCGCCGGAGTAGCGTCTCTCTCTCTCCTCCCAGCCTCTGCCCGTGTGAGAGTGACTGCAGCGGGCAGCCCTGCCCCTATGCTCAGCCCCTCCCCGTCAGGCTCACTCCCCTCTGCCAGCCCAGCTGGCAAGCGGGGCAGGCTTTCCCTCTGCCCAGCAGGCGCCGTGCAGGGACAGCAGTGCACGCTGCCTGCCAGGGGTGCAGCACACGCTTACCAGTGGTTAGCGATGGACTGCCCTGATTTAACTCAGATATAGAATGAGCTTTCACCAGGATGGGCCCCGGGCATCTGAGGACCCTGGGGGATGGCAGGTGCCTTGCTACCCAAACCCTCAATCAGAAGCCCCACAATGGAAGCAGCGGTAAGAGCCACATACTTGACATATTATACAGGTGGCAGCAAAGAATGAATGGTCAGGAAGGTGAAAGTGTTTACACAATCCTGGGAAGACTGTGAAGTCCCCTATTTGATGCTCATAGGGGCTCATATGACACCCATTCAGCCCTTTCTTTGTGCCATACTGTAAATTAGCGCTCTGCTGTTTCATTAATCCCTGTTTCCAATCTCACCACTCTCCACTGCAATAGTTTAGTGGAGAGGAGGAGGGGCAGGGAGCACACACTTGCCAATGCCTAGATTTTAGCCATTTCCATCTATTCACCTGTGCTCTACTGAGTCAAAGTGTAGCAGGTAGGGAAAGAGCTGCAAAATTGTGTCACCTTTGAAATGCACTAAATAGCACAAAGTGGTATATAAGGGGAAAAAATGATTTCCCCTTTGAGACCATACCTTCAAGATCCTCCTTTACAGGCTTTACCCCCTCTCCTTCTCTCCAAAACTAACACGTAGAGAGGATTATAGGATTTAAATAAAATAAGAAACAAACAGCATTACTGCTGTCTGCCACTACTCCCCTCCCCTCTGTCCAATGTTTAGGAAAAGGGAACTTAGGAGAGGGCTGACTGTTCAGACAGGAATTTACATTTCTCAAGCAAATTTTTTAGGAATATTTGATGAAAAGAGGTCAGCTGTACCTGGAGTTTGAAGTGGAAGGTAAAACCGAGGTGCAGGGAGTGGGCATGTCTATGATTGCCTCTTTTCAAAACAGAGTAACCAGATGTCCCAGTTTTTCTTATATAGGTGCTTATTACCCCTTACCCTGGGTCCTGATTTTTCACACTTGCTATCTGGTCACCCTATTTCAAAACAATATTTTTTTTGTCAAGAACCCAACTAGATCACAATAAAGTCCTGACCCAGAATTGGATTGTCTACTAATGATTTAGCACTAGGATCCCTGCCCCACCAAGGTCCAACGTACTACAGATGAGAGGCATCACCATTCTGTCATGTCCTGATTCCAAAGTGCATGGCTTCTCTGCACTAGCCCTACATCTATTTTTTGTGGTTTGTTTCCTAATGTGGTATAATGCATATTTTATATGCATTCACACTATGTATTCTGCACCTCTATGGAGTCTTAGGAGTAGACAGAGATCGATCTAAATTAGGATGTTGGTTCCATTAATTAAAAGGTACCCTCTGGATTTGAACTCATTCTCATAGCTCAAGATTTTATATCTGAGGTTTGGGCCCATCTTTTAAAAGGAGACTGTCAGATACTTCCAATAAGTGTCTTAATTCTGATTTGTTTGTAATAACTTCCTAAAAGCCTTAAAATACAATTTTTCCCTATTGATTTTTGCTTTTCTTTTTGAAAAACCTCATTTACTTCTAATGTTTTAAATCAAGGCAAAAACAGGCTGTTTAACAACACATTTTTGTTATCTAACTATTAATGTGTTAGTTTCTATGGAATGGAACAGTAGATTTGCACACACAACCTTTAGATATTTACGAGCTTGAAGACTTTCCCCACAGATTCAACAGTAGCTATTTAATATGTCACAGTTTGGTCCCAAAACTTTAGTAACATTCCTGTAAGGTGCAGTATATGAAATAGTGTCAAAAGTCATTTGCAACTAAAGATTCCACAAATAGTGGGTGGTTTCACTTAAGCGGCAGAATATGTTTTTACTACTAATCACTAAAGTTTTATTTCTTGCAGAGGAAAAACATGAACACTAATCTTTTGTTTACAAATCTAAAGCAACAATGTTAAGCTATTATTTCCTTATTCTTCCTATAATACATAGCAGAATCTTCAATTGGCCTGGGCTGCTGGAAAATATTTTGCTTGAATAAGTGAGTCTTGGATATATATGAGTCTTGTAGGATGTCTGAAAGAAGAATGTTAATGTACAAATACTGTCCTTACTCAGGTAAAGTTCTCATTTATTGGATCAAGAATCATACTCAAATATTGGATTAAGGGATTTACATGATTATCCTCTGATGTCAAATATTAAGTCCAATCCTGCAGTTTTTGGCAAAAATTTTGAAATGTGGGAGCTTGAAATTAATAGCTGCAGGATATGCTTAAGATCTCTGAAAGTCCGGCTGTGTGTGTATTTGTCTAAATATAAATGTAGATGCCTAACTTTAGTCCCATATCTGAAAGTTTCCTTTTACGTGCACGTATGTTCTCCATTGACGTAAAAACTTAGTTTCATTAAAAGTGATGGGAGTGAGGTGTACACATCGATCAGGGAATGTGTGTGGAATATATGGAATTAGACAAAATGAAAATAATCTCAAAGAATATTAATATTATAATGTTTAGTACTTCTGTGAAGAAATTCAGAAATGCTATAGTAAAAGACTACTAAAAGAAATACTCACCTGCCAAAGATTAAATAAAAAGACTTGGAGAGGAAGGATTATTGTATATTTATGCATAATTCATTTAACAAATTTACTTTTTTAAATCTTTACCTTGTTCATGGCTGCTTATACTAAATATGTATGTTATATATACACACCAGTTTATAATAAAATAGTATTTTAAAAATAAAGTTCCATTTGTGTATTTTTAATACAGGTGTCTCATTTTACTTTAGGATAGAATAGCTTCAATTTTGATAATCAAGAGTCAGTTCTGATCTGTAATAGTTTCTGCAAAATTGCATGATTCTGTATTTGAAAATCTTGCAAGGTTAATGCCTCAAAACAACGTTCTTACTAAATGGAAATACATATTTCCTAAATTACCATGTTATTTCATCCTGGCAATGATAAATGTAAACAAAGCAGAATAATACTATTTTGTTACTTTGATATTATCATCATTTTCCATCCTATATTATGTGTTATATTTTTTGGAGTGGGAAATGACACTTATTTAGTGTAGGAAAAACTACTCTAAGCCCTAACATCTGTCTAGTCCTTGCAAATTTGCTTTTACTCAATCGTACAACTAAGTCTTGAACCTGTATTCCCTGTGCATCTAAAACTTACTCTGAGAGTTTGGGCATGCAAGGAATGCAGGATTATTCCCTAGTTTGACTAACATACAAGAAGGTCAAATGACTTGCCCAAGATCTTGCATATAAACTGATCTAACTCCAATGGAAGCCAAAGGGAGTCTTTCCATTGCATGCAATGGGAGCTGGATTGAGTCAGTAAGTCAGGCAATGTTTGTGCTAGAATTATAGAACTTAGTACCCCATGGCTATTAGTTTTTTTGCTCTGGACAGTAAGGAAGGCCATGACTGTTATAATGAATAAACTATTTATGACTGGGCAATGTTTGCTGTTTTAAATTATTATTACTACATGATTTAATTATCTAATACTTTTGCTGATTAAAAAGGTTTAATTTATATTATTAGTAAACTATTACTGTAGCTATACTAGTCATTGTAACAGACAATTCTGAATCTATACTATTTCCTATAATATTATTTAAAATTGACTTACTATAACAGTAAGATTACAATTTTAGATCTGCTCCTGTGAAGACTGGCATGCCTACTTTCTCAGGGACTGGGCCAAGACTGTGAGTATGTCTACACTACCCGCCAGATTGGCAGGTAGTGATCGATCTATCGGGAATCAATTTATCATGTCTACGTTACACACGATAAATCAATCTCTGAATGCTCTCCTGTCAACTGCTGAACGCCAGGTCAGCAAGAGGCGGAAGCAAAGTCGATGGGGGAGCGGCCGTTGATCCTGAGCCGCGAGGACGCGAAGTAAGTAATTCTAAGTCGATGTAAGATATGCAACTTCAGCTACGAGAATAGCATAGCTGAAGTCAACATATCTTAGATCAATTACCCCCCCCGTGTAGTCCAGGCCTGTGGAATGGACTCCCACAGGAACTAAGGACCATCACAAACCTCAGCACCTTCCACTCTAAGTGCAAGGCTCATTTCTTTGATGTTGCCTTCTCTGACATAAGCATCTAGCAAAACATAGTATATATTATGTTCAAAAATCCAAACCAAAACATTCCACTGCATACCGTCTCCCCAGGGGAAGTAATGTGAGGGAACAAATATGTGACAGATGTTAGTCATGTTGCTTAATTCACTACTGAAAGGCATTCAGATATTATGACAACGTGCATGGCATAAGAACCTATATAGAATAGAACTTTAACCATATGAATTGTCCTACTGAAGTCAATGGAATTACTTACATACTCAAAGATAACCATGTGCATTAATGTTTGTGGGATTGGGGCCATGCATTCAAATTAACTCCTGTATTCACTAATGTAAATTAAGTTGCACTTTTGCACACTAGGTTTGAATTTGTTCAAGAGAAAACCATTCAGCATCCTTTAAAGTCAACTGGAGTTGCATGGACATATCTGATAGCATAGCTAGGATCACTACATTCTTAATATTGAATACAGCTCAGAGTTTCAAAGCTAAGAGATCTAGGCACCCAATTCCCATTAAAATTAAGGAAATTTTTTTTAAAAAAAATTAAACCTGACACACTCATATCTCTGATTATTTCCATGTATACTCACACTGTTGCATAGGAAAAAGTATGTGCAATTATAGATCTTCACAAGGAAACAACAGCACAAAGTTTTGTAAATAGAAACTGATGAAGATTGTTATTATGCAGTGTGTTGTCCCATAAGACATTCTTAAGTGAGTGCACATATAAAACTGATTAGTCAATTGCTTGAAACTGTATTATTTTTTAATTTAAATTATTGTATGTTTGTGTGTATTGCTGTGTACATTGACCTCACTGAGGACTAACTACTTAGAAAATTTCATCTTGTAAATCTCAGGCATTTTTGATTTACTGTTTATGCTAACGGCACTGAAAGGCCCTAATCCAAAAATATGCATGTGGCAGTTATGGAAATATTCACATACACACAGCTAAGTACATGTATACGTTTTCACAGGTTTAGGGTTACAGTCTTTTTTAACAGAAATATTTTTTCACTCTTCTACAGTTAAATTGGGTGAACAGATTTTGCTCTAACTTGAAAAAAAAACCTCACTTTATGTCTGGGATCATGGATCAAAAATTCCCAGAAGCATGGAAAACAAGAGCTTATAATGCAAGAGTCAGCCTTCACAACCATCAAAAACTAATTAATGCTACAAACATGTGAATCTGCTATTGAATCATATTTCTTTAAATGCTGATTTACATTTTTCTTCTTGGTGGTGAGACTGGATACCAAATAGTATTAATTATAATTTAGAAATCAAACAGAGGAAGGCAGAATTTGTATCTTGTTATTAACTATATATCTCACATTTCCATAAGGTAACACTATTAAACACACTTGGTCTTTCAGAAGGCAGGCTACTTTACTGTTAGCTTAAATTCATTCAAATCAGATTCCCTGAAAACCATTATAAGTAATAAACCTGTCAAAGAAAATTAAGTGTTTTACCAGAGACACTTTAAAAATATTTTACATAAAGATGCATAAGACAGAATTCACTCCAACTATTGAAAATTTTAGTTTTTAACTTTTGTAGCTATGAACCACACAAAATTATAGCATATGGATACGGTATAAACAACCAAAAAAATTGTCAAATTACGTTTTGAGGATAGTTTTGTGCCATCTCCTCTCTCAAGAACACATCAGAAACTTTAGTGAGCCCACAAACTGGTTTATTTTGTACTTTCAAATTTCTGTGCTGTAACCAATTTATAAAAGCTGAACCATTGTAGCTGTTAGCAAGATATTTTAAACAGTTTGTAATTTAAAATAACCTAGTACATAATGACAAATAAATAATTTCAGAATTTAAAGTTCCAAAAACAAGTTGCAGAGCAAGAGTAATTAGTTCTACTCTGTTATTTCTTACTCATTTCTGTTTCCATTAATCAATACTGAAATAGGAAAAAAACTTCAAAGTTAACTGAGAGTATTTTTTTTTAAACTGTGGCAATCCTTAAAAGTTGTTTTTTTTTTTAGCATTTTTTTGCAACCCATTTCTCACACAAGTGATCCTTATTCATCTGAGTATTCCCATCTGGCCAAATTGGGAGATATAGATCCAGCTGAATTTAATGAGAAGTTCTGCTGAAAAAATAGATGCTATAGCTCTCACTGACTTTAGTGGGGATAATAACAGGTGTAAGTAATAGTACATGAGTGAAAGGCCACAATATCATACAAACATAAATGAAAAAGCCTTTTCATATTGTGCTTGTTTGCGATGCTTTGATAGCAATTCAGAACTCAATTAATAGGAATGACATGGAGGTGAACAACTCAGGCATCAGAAATCCACAGATATTGATCCCAGTGGTCAGACCTGTTGCTCTCCTCAACTTGTGTCCCAATTCTATAGTAACTCTGAGTTTTATTCTTTTCTGAAAAGTAGAGAGGAAAGGCTAACATAAACATAGAAGCTAAGAAACATAAGAGAACATCTAACAACATGGCATATACATTTCAGTGAATACCAATTTTAAATTAGAAGTGTAATCTCTAGAGCAGCAAATCCTCAGCTAGTGTGAATTGTCACAGCTTCCTTCATTGAAATCAATAGAGCTATGACAATTCACATTAGCTGAGGATCTGTCCCCTATCTCTAACAAATAAGGTGTTTCTATCACAATTTGCACAAAACGACATCAATAGTTCTTGAGATACAAAACCATAAGGCAAATGCTTCAGTCTGCCAGACTGTTGTACAGGCCTGAGATGAACTACATTATATGTGTGTGTGTGTGTTCTAAATTAGTGATGCTGGAAGTTAAATTCTTTTATCTAGACTAGTGGTTTCAAAACTTTTTTTCTAGCAACCCAGTTGAAGAAAATTGTTGATGTCAATAGGACCCAACTGAGCTGGGGATGAAGAGTTTGGGTGTGGCAGGGGGTTGGGGTGAGGGCTGTGGGGTGGGGCCAGGAATGAAGAGTTTAGGGTGTGGAGGGGGCTGGGATGGAGCCAGCCATGAGGGGTTTGGGGTATAGGAGGGGGCTCAGGGCAGAGGGTTGGAGCACAAGCTTACCTCAGACAGCTCCCAATCAGCAGCAGAACAGAGGTGCTAAGCCTTCCTGCCCCAGAGGCTGCCAGCAGCAGGTCCAGCTCTCATTGGCTGAAAACCAGCCAATGGGAGTGTGGAGCTGGTGCTTGGGGCAAGGGCAGTGGGCGGAACCCCATAGTCCCCCCACACCTAGGAACCGGACCTGCAGTGTTCGGGCACAGCACGGTGTCAGAACAGGTAGCGACTAGCCTGCCTTAGCCTGGCAGCATCGCCAACAGGACTTTTAACAACCCGGTCAGTACTGCTGACCAGAGCCGCTGCAACCCAGTGCCTTACATTCTGCAACCCAGTACTCTGTCGCGAGCGGCAGTTTAAAAACCACTGTTCTAGACAACTGACCTACTGTAGCTCACTTATTCTGTTGTACTAAGTGCATGAAGAAAGTTATGTAATCATACCACTTCTCTGGGCAGCCATTTTATGGTATCTGACCCCACAAAAAGTTGCAAGCAAGCAGGAAAGTCTCCAGGGCTGCACACTGACCAAACCCTAAATTTTCTAACAACCTGCCACAGAAACATCTAACTCTATTATCAGACTGGGAAACTGTCAAAAAATACCCAGATCTCCCTCAGTTTCACCAGCCTGTCTCTCCCCTGTCTATCTCCGATGGCAGCATCTAGCAATCACAGCACTTTAATCTTCTGAGACTTGAGGCTCTTTAATAGAAAAGACTAAACTGGATATGACAGAAACCTCTGAAGCCTCCTAAAATCTAGTTTTAAACTCCCTATTTAAATAGTTCCTTTGTCCACCTCAGAATCCAGTAGTTGGTTTTCTAATTGCTTGGAACCAAAAGTATCCATCCTTGAGAACTGTAGTTTGTACACTGTCCGGTCTCCTATAATAACTGTGACCCTCAGGATGTTCAGTCCTTCCCATACTTGAGGACCTCAGATCACTGCTGCAGCTTCGGAGGTTGCATACAGAAAGAGAAAGTCCCGTCCTTTCTGGGAACAGTAAAAACAGAGCTAGCCCAGTTTGGCTGATTTTCCCAAATTCTTTGTGTGGGTGTTGCTGTCAATAGCTATTGTATCTCCATCTAAATTTCTGTCCTGCTATCCTTATTTTGAGACTGACAAAGTCTCAGCCTCTGTGGACTGAGGAAACACCTAAAATTAAACTATGATCCAGGCATCTCACACACTGGCAAACAGTGTGACCATTCCCTCTACAAGGCTATTTTCTTGTTATTTCTGTTGTGGCAGAAGTGGGAAATATGCTTAGGAGGCACTTATTTTCAGTAAATTTATGCTAGTTTCTGGACTTGAGGTTAGCAGTGATGGTATTCCAGGATGCACGCATAACACAAAGATGCATTGCATCAAGACTGGGATTTGTATGCATTAGAGATAAATCTGATTAGTTTAGTTTGGTTAGTCTTCCAGTTTAGTCTTGTGTTTGCCGGTACTGAGATAAATGTTCCAGTTAGGGAGAGTCAGGTCACACTCTTTTCTTCACTGCTCTCGGCCTATCCATGGGTCAGAACTCAGTACTTAGATTATTTCACTTTGGCATCCACTCTGCTTTTGCTCTCTTGCCTTCTCTGTAAGCTATTTTAGGTGCAGTTAGGTCACCAATCTCCTTAATGGAAACATAAGTTAACAAAAATTCAATACTGAATGAGCAAAAATGCAAAGGACTTGAAATGCTCTTTTGTTTTTATCTTGGGGTTAGGCCTTTTAAACATGGATACTTTCCCTCTCCTCTTCTTCTTCAGTTTGTCTCTTCTTGTGCTCTCTCATCTTCAGATACATAGTAACGCAGATATACAGGCTTTAGCTAAAAGTGGGGTTTTGCACTACGCTCTCTAAAGGGTTCATTATGATAACCTAGTCTGACCTCCTGCGTAACACAGGCTGTAGAACTTTATCATGGGAGTCTCACATCAATCCCATAATTTCTGCTGGAGCTAAAAAATATATTTTAGAAATACAACCAAACTGGGCATGACTTAGGCTTCTGCTGATCCTTCTCTTAAGTTGCTCAAGAAGCTAAGCCCCAGCACTGACTGAATGCCTTATTACCTAGTAGTATTATATATACTTCCCACCATCCCCAAAGGAGGCAGTTAACATTAGAAATGCACTGGACAACCAGCAGCCCCAAATTTTGTTACAAACAAATAGAATTGTATGACTGGGCAGTACTAGAGATGGAACTTCTCTAACATCCTTTTAAACTCTGCTTGGATCAAGATTTTCCGGGGGAAATTTCAGACTCTTTTGTCTCTACAGTGAGGCACCCATTCCTTTATAGTGGCAACCTGAGCTGAACTCAAGCACATTTTTCCTTCTTACCCAAAATTGCATTTAAGCCTGGTAAAGCTTCTATATGAGATTAAAAGGGAACCATCTTTTGTAAGGAAACAGAAACTCGGTGTCTAATCAGCAAATAAAGAGGCTTGAAACTGTTGGAAGTGGATTTACATGGGGGTGTGGGTAGGGGGTGAGTTGACATCAAAAAAGGGTTTCTGTTTTTGCAAGGAGGTTTCTTTATGGCTGTTGTTGGAGTGGCATAAAAGAGCTGTATACAAAGACGCTGCCCCCAACCACTGAAACATGCTCGCTCAGTACGGGCTGATCATTGCCTGGAGCTGTTTCAAATGCAGTCAACTCCACAGCTCCCACAGAGCCGAAGAGAAGGAAGCAAATGCAAGCTCAGGTGCAATGGTCTGAAAGCCAAACCTGACAACGAGCCTAGCACTAGGAAAAAGAGATCCACTCGCACGTCAATTAATTGAAAGCAGGGATTATATCCTCCGGCGGAGGCTTACAATTCCCTCGCTCTCTGCCACACCGCATAACGTAACTGAAAGCAGCTGATACGTCTGAAGGGAGCATTTTGTCAAGGGCTCTCCGATTGGCCGAAGAGACCCTGCAATGGTTTGTCGGGAAGAGCTGAGCCTCTTGATTGGTTGCGTTGCACCTGCAATGCGTCAAGTAATGATGCTCGAAAGTGAGTGTGCTGGGGCTTGGCTTTCCTGTGAATGGCCGCCGCGAAGCGGCGGGAGTGTGGCGTCCTTCGCACGCGGGAGCTGGCTGCAGAGCGGCGCGCGCGGGGAGGCGAGGCTAGATGCACGCTTTTGGAGGGAGGATGCGCGTGCAGATCCAGCAAGCAGCAGCAGCAGCAGCTGTAGCCTGCGTTGGAGCACTGCAGCTGCGGCCTCCAGGTCTGATACTTGCAGCGGTGGTAGGCACTGGGCTCAAGTGTGGCCGGAGGGAGCTTTTCTCCTTGCAGACCTAGTCCTCCCCCCCCCCCCCCCCTTTAGAAAACAAAAACTCAGCTTCTGAATTAGAAAAAGCAGTCAAAACACAGGAACAGCCTCTCGTCTAACCGTGCTCTTGCCCAAACACACACCACTCCAAGAGCTGTGCACGGGGCATTAAAATCTCTCTTACTCCCATGATGTTGTGGGTCCAACAAGCATTTGCTGGAGTAGTTTTCAGACCGTGACAATGGCAAGTTAGGGGAAGATCTTACACTGAAGTCAAAGGATGTACAGTCTTGTGACTATCCTATTGCAACACTCGACAAAAATCTTCATCGCAAGGAGAAGCTTTTGCAAAATTAGATCCAAATTGAAACTGCAAACAAATGAGAACTTGCTATCTGGCCATTTAAGACACCCAACAGCATCCAAAAATCTCAAACTTGTTGGCTTTGGCTAGAAAGCATAGCTGTATATTGCATAATAAGCTATAAAATAAGGCTGACAACCTGTGACAGTTGGAGGTTAAAAATGTTTAATAAAGAAAGATGAGCTTTTTGTAATCATAGTCTAATAAAAATGTCTATTTGAAACACACATGCTGCAAAATATTCTTTATTATTAGAGGAAGATGCTTTAAAGGCTGCCTTAAAATTGATCCAAAATGATGGGGAGTTTCTTCAAATAAGCAACAATTTGTTGGCATGTCTGCAAAAGCTAGCTACAGAAAAGAATCTAAACATGGGAGTAATTTACAGAGGCTTATTTTACTGAAAGACTTAGGTAATTTTTGTTGTTTGAGGCTCTTTTACTGCCCTTTCAGAATCCTGTTGTTGAAAGGTGAGTCAGCAACAAGTCTGTGAACAACAAGGTAGGAAGTTCTATTTTAAATGAGGCTTCACCACTAATACATTATTAAAAGCATGTTTGCATATGAAAAATCCTACTGCGTCAGTTGGAACATTGAATAGGAACATGGGTCCTGACCGCCCAGTTCCTTGACTTTGTGGGAGTTTTGCCTAAGAACAGAATGCAAGGCTCATAGTGTTCTACTGTAAGCATTTTAAGGTTAAATAATTTGGAATTTTTTATTCCTTTTGCTCACTATGAAATAAGAGTGTATTTTTATTTTTAAATTGTCCTGGTTGCCTTTTCACAGCTTTGCTGGTATGAACACTTTTGACTGTATATTTTTCCCCAGAAGAATTGTCTCTAATATTTTGCAAGAATCTAAGCACATGGTAGTTCCCAGCCAAGTGGAACAAATAGAATGAAACCTTTATTGGAAAATGATATGCCTGTGTAATTATAATTATAACATTTATGGGTGAAGCAAGGTTTGGTAAAATAAAACATAAAAGCAAGGTTATGAGCTCATTCCTTTTCTCACTTGGCCTTTTGGAATATGAGAGCATCGCTTGGCAATATCACATCTGAAAAACTTGGGTCTAAAACGAAGGAATCTAAGGGTATAAAATAATAGGGAAACTTGTTTTTAAGTGATGTCTTTCTTCAAGAACAATTGTGTACTAGTAATGATTTGTGTAGTAGAAATTATTCATTTTAATAAAAATGTAATTATGCTGAATTCAATAGAATGACCAAAGTATATGAGTGTCAGACTGAATCTGAAAAGGTATTTATAAAATAACATTTTATTGAGGAAATAAACATGTACATTTTAGGGGTTAAAATTAATTATTTGTTGCTGCAGTCTCTTGAATACATCTGTATACATTTTATATAACAAATAGGAATAAAAAAAATTTGTTTTGAAAGGAAAACACTAATGCTCTGAAGATGGAAAAAAATGATGGGTGTTTTGTGATAATATATGTAAGGCAAGAGTTAATTTACTTGGTTATTGAAGATGAGTAAGTACAAATAATTGTAAATTATTCCTTTATTAAAAAAGGTCACTGATTTAGTTAAAATAATCCCTAACTGAGTTATATAATTAACACTGGTGGTTTTATCAAATAATAATATATTCTGTGATTCTGCTCCAAAAGCATTAGAACCATAGAAAACACCATGGATAGTAATTAATGGACTCTTATTTGCATGTTTCTATATTTCCAAATGTCATTGTAAACATATTCTGATTTGAAGGAAAGTTTTTCCTAAGTACGGTAATATTATTAGCTACTGCATATAACATGTAGTATCAGTTTTAAAGCAATCAATGTATATTCACTGTAATGGTTATCACACTGAAAACTAATATATACAGGTCTGCCATCTTCTGGACCATGAAAGGTACTACCAAAACAGGGTACAGCATTATTTTATTAGGATCAGGAGAATACTTTGTTAATAGCTTTTACCCTTTCAGATGTGTTCTTTCCACTAGAAGATTCCCCAGCATTTTGACCAATTATTTGTATCTGCTTTTTCATAGTGATTGTACATATCTATATATAACAACTATGGTATTTTTGCAAAAAAAAAAAAAAACCCCACACAAACTCACTACATAAGAACATTATTAAAGTTGAAGACAAGCGCTCAAAAGTTAGGAAATGTTAGAATTAAGAGTGCCTGTGCAACCTTAATTTGGTCCTCTTGTGCATGTGTGTTATGAGAGTGTTTTTAATTACATGCTCACAGACAATGTTTTTCCCACAAGATCCCTGTCTCATTCATTGTACAGGATGGACAGTACCCATCTAATGAGCAGTTATTCCGTGTTTTGTTTTCTCCTTATTGTTCAATGTGTGGGCCCATGCCTTATTTACTGCACTCTATTCAAAACCTGTTCTGAAGACAGAATTATTAATTTTCTCATGGGCTTTTCTATGGTGCTCATCTTCAGTAGACAGAGTGCTTTACAAACATTAATTAATTTATCTTCATGACACCCCTGTGAGGTGAGTGGGCAGTATTATTCCCATTTTACAGATAGGGAACCAAGTTACAGATAGATGAAGGTAAAAAGTTTCCACTAATTTTGGTTGACCAACTTGAGACACCTAGAACCTGATTTTTTTCAGAGTACTTAGCATTATGTAGCACTTTCTGTGTTCAGAGCACAGCTTTCACTGATGTCAGTTGCAGCTGTGAGTACTCAGAATATCTGCAAATCAGACCCCAGGGTATCCTGTTAGCACTCAGAAAATTAGGAACACACAATGACCACCTGTGGAAAAAATGTGGTTTATGTGACTTGAGTAGCATCATAGAGGAATTCTACCCCAGATTTTTAAATCTCCCATGTAGGCATCTCTGACATTTAAAAAGTCATAGCTCAGGTACAGCTTAACCTCTCTAGGCACCTAACTTCCCTCTGGTCAGCATTTTCAAAGCAACCTAAGCACTCCTGTCAGCCCACTGCTAATGAACTACACAGAGTCCTTGCTTAAACTGGAGGCCCCAAAGCAGGATTCTCAAATGTGGCAAGGGAATGTCTGTCTCATCAGTGGGGCCTGATCCCATAGACATGCTCTGAGGGAGATGCCTACCTCTGGCTCAACAGCCAGGTGCACCAGGTTATGCAGATAGACATCTAAGCCCCTTTCCTCATGTAGGCCTAGTCTGTCATGAGTAATTGGACATGGGTGAGGCCTTATATTTTGGGAAACAGAATTAGGGAGGTAAATGGATCAGCAGGCTGGAAACAAAAGTCTGTACTAGTTAAGATAAGAAAGAACACCCAGGAAACTATTAATAATGGACACGATAACTGGAATGCAAGATGAGGCAATGAGTAAGTCATGCATGGACAGAGTATGCTGTACACAGGTTGGTTTTTACGAAGTGACCAAGCCAATCCAAAAATGTGTGATGCTATGTATAGTAAATGCAATTTAATGTGTAAATGTATATAAAAGCAGTGTTTTCATGCTGTGAAGCTCTAGCATGTCTCTACTGAGCATATCCCTGCTGAGAAAGTTCATTGGAACAGAGAGCAAACTCCTAGCCAAATGACAGCACCCCTATGAGGTCCTTTGGAGGTTAGGTTTGGTCAGTCATGAGGTTTACTGTCTGGACCAGTGATGACCAAAGCAGATCTACCCTGTAAACTGCTTAAGCCTTGAAGGTCTCAGGAAAACTTCTTCATCCATACAGAAGAAGGAGATGAGGATTTAGGACCCCAGTTCACAGAACCAAATGAGGTAGGGATTAAGGGGGTCCTGCTTGGGGATGGGTTGCTCACTGGTCAGAGAGAACAATTAGAGACCTGATGCAGATGTACTAGGACATATTTTTCCCATTTCCAGGATGACTCTGTAGTGGCCTCCTGAGCCATATAAAACCCAGGACCCAACCCAGTCAAAAGTCAGTATCTCATCCCAGAGGCGTTGAAGTACCAGTTAGTACAAGAGGTCCAGGAGATTAACTGGGTGTGACTGAGGAACTGAAAAGTCCCTGGTGTAGTCTGTATCAGAGGGGTAGCCATGTTAGTCTGGATCTGTAAAAGCAGCAGAGAGTCCTGTGGCACCTTATAGACTAACAGGCGTTTTGGAGCATGAGCTTTTGTGGGTGAATACCCACTTTGTCAGTGTAGTCTGGTACTCCTTATCCCTAAACTAGATGAGACTATTTGATTCTGCATAGACTTCCACCCAGGGCCAGCTCTAGCCATTTCGCCACCCCAAGCACAGCTTTACTCCACGGGGGGGGGGGGGCGCTCTGCCGCTCGCTGGTCCCGCGGCTCCGGTGGACCTCCCACAGGTCCCCCTGTGGAGGGTCCTCCGGTCCAGCAGCTCCGGTGGACCTCCCACAGGCGTGCTACCAGAGCCACGGGACTGGCGGACCCTCTGCAGGCAAGCCTGTGGGAGGTCCACTGGAGCTGCCTGCTGCCCTCCGGGCAACCGGCAGAGCACCCCCTGCGGCATACCGCCCCAAGCATGCGCTTGGCACACTGGGGCCTGAAGCCGGCCCTGCTTCCACCAAATCAATGTGAACTTTGACTTCATTGCCTAGCCAGAATCTGGAGTTAATGTCCTGTTTAATTGGCTCAGCCAGACCTGATACATCTCTACATTAGACTTAACTAACGGCAATAGGCAGATCCTGCTTTCCCCCAATTCCCATGCTGAGACAACATTCTCAAACCCTGTAGACTTTTTTCAATTTGTTAATATGCCATTTGGTTTACACATCAGCCTGATCACCTTTCAAAGACTCTTGGACGAGGTGTTGTGGCCCTATCAACCCTGAGCAACAGCCTACTTGAGTGATGTGTTAGTCTACAGTATGGACTTAGCCACAGTTCTGCAGACCCTATGGGACGCCGATTTAACCACAAACTGAAAGAAATGCACATTAGGGAAGTGGCAGACCACTGGTGGGGAACAGTAAAGTGGAACTCTTGATTAATAAAGTGGAAGCCATAGCCAACACTTCCATTTTGAAATCAAAAAAGCAAGTTTGGGGATTTCTTGGTCTGGTGGGGTCAGGGCTGTCCTTAGGATTTATGGGGCCCTATGCAGTATTAAACTAGTGCCCCTACACTGGTGCATTTGACTTTGTGAATACTGGTGTGCCTATACTAGTGTCCCTATGCCAGCGCATTCGGCTCTGTGAATATGGCCCCTGCCTTTTGCCTCATAAGGCATATGCTGAGTGTGTGGGAGTCAACCCTCTCTTACCTGCTGTCCCGGTCATAGGTGCAGACTTCATGGGTGGGTATTCTGGGGCTGGAGCACCCACAGGGAAAATTTAGTGGGTTCAGAACACCCACTGGTGCCAAAGTCGTCCCCCCCCGCATCCCCTTCCTCCTGTGCCTCTCGTGCGCCGGGGACCCTGCACTTACCAACTCCTCCCCCTACCCCCTACCTCCCAGCACTTCTGGAGTGCCGTGAACAGCTGATTCACAGTGTTCCAAGCTCTAGGAGGGAGGGAGAGGAGTGGGGACAGGGTGTGCTCGGGAGGAGGCGGGGAAGAAGGGGGGTGGAGTGGGGTGGGAAGAGGCAAGGCAGGGGTTTGGGGGAAGGGATGGAGTAGGGTGGGGCCTAGAGTGGAGGGGGGGAGTCAAGTACTCCCCAGCAAGATGAGAAGTGGGCACCTTTGGTCCTAGTGGTGCCCCAAATTTTTGGATGCCCTATGCAGCTGCATATGCTGTGTATACCTAAGGATGGCCATGGGTGGGGTTTTATAGAATATTTATGTCCAAGTTTGACTATTGACTCTCCTTACTGATCTCATTAAAAAAGCAGCTCTTTGCCAGGTCATTTGCTCTCCGCAATGTGATTGGGCATTCCTAGAAACTAAAAAGGTTCTTTAACAGATCAGTACTGCGTAGCCCTGATTTTTCACAAGAATTTATTTTACACATGGATGCCTCACAGCACTGGGAGCAGTTTTGTCCTAGGTGCTCCACAGAGAGGAACATCTTATTCTGTATATAGGAATAGGACACTCCTGGACTGTGAAACCCAGTATCTGGTCCTCAATAAAGAGTGGGTAGCAATGCACTGGGCAGGGAAAGCCCTGCACTCTTATTTGTTTGGGACTCCCTTTTTTCTTATCACCAACTAGCAGTGCTCCAACAGCGCCAGACAATGAAAGATTCACAGGCCTGAGTTACCCATTCATACCTCACCTTACAGCCCTTTTGGTTTTGTATAGAGCATTGGGCTACCAAAATCCACCAGAATGCAAACTTTCTGTCCAGGATGAATGAAGTCATGCAGGGAGTGCCTTGACAGTCCTACTCAAAGCTTACAGTCAAATGCTTGAGGGATTACTGCTTAACTCAGTTCATTTCACCTGCAGTGCTCCCTTAGTAGCCCTTGCTAGTGACAGCTGGAGGACCAATGTCTGAGACATAGACAGGCTAACAGCTACAGTCAAAAAAGTTTGTAAATATTGTCTAAGCAGAACATTGCATTTTAAAGAGCATCTGCAAAGCACAGGCTGTGGATTTGAATCGTCCTGAAAAATTGTCCCCAAAACTAGGTAAGATGAGATGGGGAAGCTGTTGCACTACTATTGCATACCATGCATAAGACATTACTTTTTCTCAAGTTTTTTTGGAGGGGGAAATTAAAATTACAGCCAGTATTAAAGGAGCTAAAATGTCTGCTGGGCATTCAGAAATGTTACAGAAACAACTTGACTTAATTGCAGGGTCTGGCAAGTAGCTTGTTGATTTAATCAGATGGTTAGAAAGCCATAAGATTTATGTTCATCAAGTGTACAATAAAGTTGTTGACTTAATTAACACCTATTGAGCACTTAAAGTTGAGCAATAGGGATTCAACACCAGTGTAAAAACTTCTGTTGAAATTACAGATAAGCTTACAAACTACTGTCTCCCTGATCACAATGAAAGAAACTCCTATTTTACCCAGCTAGCACACCAGTTCTTTTAAGCAGTAAGGGTGTTTGATTACATCCAAGTTGGTATATTAAACTGGGATGCCCTCCCACTGGTCTCAACAAGAGCTGCAAAATTGAATTAGAAGGGTACTGGTTTTATGCAAATGTAAGCAGAGTCAGGATGAGCTGTACCCTGACATCTGGTGGTGAATTATGGGAAGTGTGGAAAGAATGTCCGGAATGTGAAATCTCAAATATTTGCATAGGCACGCCTACCCCATCCCAGACTGCCGAGCTGTGGGACTGCTTTGTGACAGAAATGACTCAACCTCAGTTGGGTGGTACTTGCTAGACAAGGGACATGGGTTCCAAAACCCAGTGAAGGGAGAGAGGTTGGGGACAGGTATTTGTGCCTGGTGGTGCAGGCTCCTTGTGGAGCTAGAAGCACCAGTTGCACCCCCTCCTCTCTCCACTGTGGAATGTCAGAGTTGATTTTTTATTCCCTTAAGACTCTAGATACAGGTTGCTGAGCTGAACTCACTTTGGGCTAATGGTGCACTAGCACTGGGCTCCCCTACTATGTGCTGAGATCACTAAGAGCTGAAATCACAAAAGAGCTGAAATTACTGAGCTGGGAGCACTGAGTACTGTGCTAACTAGTGGGGGAGCCTGAAGCTATACTGCGGAACAGAGCAGCTGGCGGAGTGGAGCAGTTTATGGGGATGGCAGGAGCGGACCACAGGACAGCTGGTGGAGTGGAGCGGCTGGCAGAGCGGAGTAGCTGTGGGGCGTGTGGAGCAGCCCACAGAGCGAGCGGAGCCGAGCAGTTTGCTGGGACAACTGGAGCAGCTCACGAGGCAGCTGGTGGAGCGGAGCAGTTTGTGAGGACGGCCGGAGGAGCAGAGTGGAGCAGCTGGTAAGGCGGAGCAGTTCGTGGAGAAGGCGGAAGCAGAACCCACGGAGAGGCAGGGCAGTTGGCCCTGGACCACGTAAGGTGCCCCTTTCACCCAGGCTGGGGGGAGGGACCTCTACAGATAGACTCTTGAATTCTGGGGTGGCATTGACCAGAGACTTTTGGGTTGTTGGACTTTGGAGTGATTGGACTTAAGACCCTAAGGGGAAAAGGACATTGCCAAATGTACTTGGGGGGGTGGTTATGGTTTGTGTTATAACTCTGTTTGTGGTGTTTCTCCAATGGGATGCCGCATTGATTCCTTCCTTTATTAAAAAGATTTTGCTACACTCAGACTCTGTGCTTGCTAGTGGGGAAGTATTGCCTCCTAGAGGCGCCCAGGAGGGTGTGGTATGTAAGTGTCCCAGGTCATTGGTCACTGGGTGGGGGCTCGAGCTGGTTATGCATGGTGTTATTGAAACGGAACCCCTGGATACTGAATCCGGCCCTTGTTGCTGCCAACTCAGAGGGGCAGAAGGGTTACACAAAGGAAAGCACCAGTGACCGTTTGATGACTGCTTTTCAGAGGTCTGCAGAACCACACTTTCCCAACATTGCAAAACTGCTCAACTGATATTTGTTGTCCCCAAATCTGCATGTCAAGCAAAGCATTTCAGCATATGGGTAGCTTCAGACTGTACAGAGGCAATTCATGAAAGAGGAACAAGTGAACTGACAAACAATGCTTAAATTTAATTCAAAAATATGAACAGAAATAACTGAACTGTGGACAGTATTTGTTGTGTTTACTGTTGATTTTAGTTGTAAATAGGGCTGCCAAGCGATTAAATTAATTGTGATTAATCACAATGTTAAACAATAATAGAATACCATTTATTTTAAATATTTTTGGATGTTTTCTACATTTTAGATAGTGATACATTTTAGATACATTGATTTCAATTATAACAGAATACAAAGAGTACAGTACTCGCTTTATATTTTTTTATTAAAATATTCACACTAGAAAAACAGAGATAGTATTTTTCAATTCACCTAATACAAGTACTGTAGTGAAATGTCTTTATTGTGAAAGTTGAACTTACAAATGTAGAATTATGTACAAAAATATAGCTGCATTCAAAAATCAAACAATGTAAAACTTCAGAGCCTACAAGTCCATTCAGTCCTACTTCTTGTTCAGCCAGTCCCTCAGACAAACAAGTTTGTTTACATTTGCAGGAGATAATGCTGCCAGATTCTTGTTTACAATGTCACCTGAAAGTGAGAACAGGTGTTTGCATGGCACTGTTGTAGCTAGGGTCACAAGATATTTACATGTTAGATACACTAAAGATTCATATGTCACTTCATGCTTCAACCACCATTCCAGAGGACCTGCGTCCATGCTGATGACAGGTTCTGCTCAATAACAATCCAAAGCAATGCAGACTGATACGTGTTCATTTTCATCATCTGAGTCAGATGCAACCAGCAGAAGGCTGATTTTCTTTTTTGGTGGTTTGGGTTCTATAGTTTCCGCATCAGAGTGTTGCTCTTTTAAGACTTCTGAAAGCATGCGCCACACCTCATCCCTCTCAGATTTTGGACTGCACTTCAGATTCTTAAACCTTGGGTCGAGAATCAAACTGTGCCAAGAGCTCTAAGCAGCCAAGCAAGTTGTCATTATTAAGACTGCCAAAGGTTTCATTAGACCCTCTCAGTGCCAGACCTCGTGTTGTCAGAAATGTTATTGTTGCTCAACTTGCTTCAACACTTCTGTCTAGTAATTTCTTTCTTTAATATAGCCATCTGCTATATGTTTATCAAGGGTTTGAGTTTTTGATAAACGCATTACGTAAGTGGTGAAAGGTTGTTGGTGCTCAGTAGAACTTTCATGTTTACGAGGTCTGCCAATGTGATCCCATGAATCAAATCCTCTCTTAGCTAATGCAGATGTGCTGTTCGGATAAAACAATTTGCACACAAAACCGAAGACACAGCCAGTTGATGGTGAGTATATGAGCCAGGGCCTTTCAATAATTTTACCATTCGGGGACACTTGGTTGAAGGCTGTATCACAGAGTTTCCTAAAATAATAAACATCTTACTATTAATGCATTCTCTCCAACATTTGTGATGAATACAAGCATATTTGTGGTGCATTAAGAGAGTAAGAGGATCATAACATAGTAGCAAGCAGCCTAGAATGAAATATTTTACATTTAGATAGATACAAAAAAAACCTGTTTATTTCAATTGTCTCACAAAATTAATAGTTAATTCAACTCC
The DNA here is from genome assembly GCF_003597395.2 of Chelonoidis abingdonii. NCBI lineage: Eukaryota > Metazoa > Chordata > Testudines > Testudinidae > Chelonoidis > Chelonoidis abingdonii. The sequence goes on along the minus strand of NC_133772.1, from coordinate 121,840,236 downwards.
TGCTGGAAAGAGTTGATCTCATAAAATGACTCAAGTAATGTCTTTTTTTAAAAAAGCATAAGAAATTTATAATAACCTTGTTCTGCCCTTATGTTATCTTAATGTCATTGCATATTTTCCAACACCAACACGATTTTGGCAGAAATTGGGACCCATGTCTATGCAGTACTGTTGGGTGAAAGCATCAACAGTCCAGAGGGCAGCATCAGAGGAGGGTAATTGTACTGATGTGTTTTGCAGCAGCTGTTCTTTATTTGGTGAAAGGATTTAATCAGAAGAAAGAGCCTGTTCTTCACAGCCATGATCAATGTTGGCTGGACCCACCGCTATACTAGTTTAATTACACACTCATCATCATTACTAGCAGTATTAGTGTAATCAGCGGGAGTCTCTGTCTGATTATTAATGAAGTAACTGCTTATATGACACATTTTAGCATTCTTATCTTCAATTTCTGCTTTATGCCTCTGTTTTTGAGCATCACTGAAATGTTTTTCATCATTATTTTCTTTATCACTTGGATTTGTTCGTTATCCTATGTTTATAGAATCCTGCTCTGCACCTCACCCACACCCGCAGATTACAGTGCGTACATATGCCACTGACACCATGTGCCTTTCCATAAATGACTGCAGGGGAAGAAAATAAAATGAAAGGGTTGGGTGGGCAGAGGGCTTAGGGCTGCAGCTCAGGAATGAGGGGCACTGGCAGCGTGTGGGGAGGAGTCCAGGGCTTGGCCCGTAGGAGGCTGCCCAGGTTGATCCCCAGAGCGAGGCAGGGGCCAGGGGCAAGAGTGCAGCGGGGCATGGGGGGAGGATTAGTCCCTGCTGACTGGATCAAGGCAGGGGCTAGGGGCAAAAGCACAGCGGGGCGGGAGCTTGGGTTGGTCCCTTGAGCAAGGGAGGGGCTGGGGCTAAACTGCAAGCACAGCAGGGCTGGGGAGGGGATAAACAGGATTTCTCCCCACACCCTTGCCCACATAGAGCAGGTACCTACCTTCTCCCTGATTCTAGCCTATTCTCTTCATCTCTCTCCGCACTGAGCTGCTGCTGCTCCTCCAGCAGCAGCAGGACAGGTTCTCTTCCCACCCTCTGGGGTGGGTCTTGGGAGTGTGAGGAGCGGAGGCTAATGTGGTTACTCCTATAACTGGACTTTTAGTTTCCAGTCAGCACTGCTAACCGGACACTCGGTCCCGTTTTCTACTAGAGTTTCCAGTCTAAAACTGGATACCTGGTAACAGGAGTGCCAGAAAAGCCTGAGTGGGGGAGGGGCAAGCAATCATTTTTAAAAGTGGGAGGGCTAAGCCTTAAGCGAGGGTGGGAGAGAGGGGGAAGCAAGTGAGGGTGGGTGGGCGAGGCAGTGGAGAGAGGCTAGTGGGCAGGGCCATGTTTGCGGTACTGCCCAGGTAGGTTGGAGACTGTGGGGATCAGCTGACACAGTATCCCCAGCCCAGGTGATGTGACAGCATAAGGATCCCTGTTCCCAGCACATTGCACCTGGAGAGACCCCTAAAATTGGTGTCCCCCCCACCACACCTGACCCACCAACACTGTGGAAGCGGGTCACTGGGTTTGAGGAAGTTTGGGCACACTGCATCTTGGTCCTCCCCCTTCTCTGCTGCAGAGCAAGCTGAGCGCCAGGCAGGGACTCAGTCTGCTCTGCTCCACTCGGCTGGTTGATAGTCCGTGACTTTGGGCTTCCCGACCCCAGGGGAACCCAAAGTGGCAGACCATCAATCATCGGCAACCTGGAGGAGCGACAGGGAAGTGGTTGAGGGAACAAGCACCAACTTTCCTTGGCCCTGGTAGGTGCTTGCACCCCCCCCCCCTGCCCTGCCCTGACTCTGCCCCTTCTCTGCCCCTATTGGACCCCTCCTCAATTCCAGACCCCGGCCCTGCCTCTTCCCTGAGTGCATTGCGTTCCTTCTCCTCCCCCCTCCCTCCCAGCGCTTGCCATGCGAAACAGCTGTTTCATGGCGCAAGCACTGGGAGGGAGGGGCAGAAGCAGGACGTGGCAGCACGCTCAGGGGAGGAGGCAGAGCGGAGGCGAGCTGGGGCAAGGGGTCGGGTCAGGGAGCACCCATGGAGTCTGTTCCTATGGTTAAGTGTGTGTGTGTGTGTGTGTGTGGAGATGAGAGGAGCCCTCAGCCGGCCAGCTGAGAGGAGGAGCGAGTGGGTGGGGGTGAAGTAGGGAGGAGAAGGCCAGGGTCTAGGTAGTCAGGGAAGGACTGGAAAGCAAAGCCAGCACTGCAGCCACTGGGCTGCAGCAGAAGTGGAATGCCAGGCCCAAGGGGGCCCCTGCTATGCATGGGCCTGACGCTATGGCACCTTTGGCGCCATTATAAACCTGGTACTGGGACAGCCATATGTTTTCAGCAGCTCCTTCAAGCTGTCTGTGTCACTGTCTCTTCCTCTGTATTCTGCCTTCCCTATCAAACACATTCCTACCCAAAACAATCCTCAGCAAAAGCTCCTGGGCAGGTTCACATACCCCTTTTTGTCTTAGCTGGGGGCTTATCCTTACAGTTATGTTAACTGAAGGATGTATTCACACCTACTAATCTCAATGAAGTTTTAACTCAACTCAGGTTTCATCCAGCTCATAGCAATACAGTGTATATGAGAATTTTATGACAGTGAAGGTAGACATTTTAATGAATTGTTCAAGACTCAAAACAATTAATATAAAAAAAATTAAATAATTTGTATCAATGAATACACTGTTAAACACTGAACAGAAAAAAAATGACCATATATAATGCTGTACAAAGTTACAACCCATTAACAACCTAAAAAATGTGTTGTGTGCAACCAAATTTGTGCTTTCAGGGTCAAATTTGTGTATAGCCAACTAGGCTGTGGGAAGTCAGGACTATTGGTGGAAATAAGAGTTCAGCCTACCACTTAGAGCTGGGTCCAAGGTGAGGAGAGTTCAGGAAATATGCTGAGGGTCAGTACTGGAGGGACAGAATCCAAATGTCAGAGGCCGGGGGATAAACTGGAGTCATGATCCAGAGGCAGAGCTGGGAATCAGTACAGGAGACACAAGCTGAATGCCAGAACCATGGGGTCAACCATACTTGTATGCTTGAGGCAGAGCCAGGAATGGAAGCCAGAAGTCGGATGAAGGGGAGCAGGGGCTGGAGTAGAGCAGGAACAGGAAGCAGGCTGAAGCAAGGCTGGAACAAGCAGGAGCAGGGACTGAAACACGGGCAAGCACATCTGTTGGTGTGGGTGTGGTACATATTGAGCAGTCAGTCCAGGCTTTGGCCACTGTCAGTTCCAAGGCAATGCAGCTTGACTGACTGGTTGCCTAGCAGCACAGTTAGTCAGGGAGCAGGCCAGCAGCTGGTCCTAACTAGTCTGGTTCGCAGCAACATGAGTTGGTCAAAAACAGTCTCTGCATCTTGGGGTATGGGATGCAGTGGAAGCGCTGTCCCTTGCAGGTGAGGCAGTTAAGGAGATCTCCCAGTGTCCACTGTTCTCTTTGTTGCCCTGTGGTACACAAGCTGTGGAGAAAAGGACCCATTTTGGACATTGTTGCAGTAAAGGTTGTGTCTCAGAATGCAGAGGCATCAGATATAGCAGGGTGCAGGGTATGTGTAGGTGGTGATGAAGTCCTTGACCACAGTAATTGTAAACTCTGCATTAACAAAAGAGATAATAGTGACCTGACCTTTAGGACAGTGCTAATTGCTTTTGAAAATCCTACTCCCAATTTTTCTGTTTCCTGGGCTTTCTTGCAGGTATTACTTTACAGTGTAAATGTCCTTTCTTGAAACTGACTGAGGTATCAGCTATGTCTTTTTGGCCATTAATCACACTTCCCCTTCTCCTCCCATGGTTTCCTCTGTCACATTTCACTTCTGCTTTCTCTTCTCTCCCCTTAGTTCTATTTTATTTGATTCTGTATAGTATGGGATTTTCATGTATTTCTGAGTCCTGGTTCTGCATGTATGTACAGACATCTTACTAAAACAACAAGAAAAACCTCCAAACAGAACTCCAAATACTCACAAGTGAGGCACACAGAATTGCCCTTCCCAGGAAGAAGAGACTCTGCTTGCTGAGCCATTTCCAGCCACAACAGAAAGGAATGAGAGCCAGCTGCTGCAAGAGAGATCCCAACACTGGTTACCAAGAGTCAGCAGGTATCCCAGGGAAGAAAGTGGGACTTCAAGCAGCCAAGACCATCAGAAGACTGTACCCCTACTGGGCTGAAGAGAACAAACTGAGTTGTCAGGGGACTGTTCTTGCTGAAATAATTATATAGTGTAAAAACAATACTCAACAGCTATTATTTTAACTCTAAGTCTTTCCACCTCCCCAATAAAAAAAAGTTGTCTTTGCCCTTGGCAATAGTTGAAGTTCACTGAACATATTGTGCTGATTATCTGAAAATTGCTTGTCTGCAGGCTAGTCTGTACTGCTAACCCTATTAATTTACATTCTGGAACAGTTATTTATGGGTAACAGTAAAAAGTAATTACTACTAGCAGCCAAAAAATAATTGATCCTAGCATCTAAATGAACAGGATGATTTCTAGCCTGATTTTAAGCAATTTAGGCTAGGAAATGTCTCTTTATCACGTTTGTATTGTGGCTAGCACAATGGGGCCCTTATCCATGATTGAGGCCACTCAAATGCTACTATAAACTAAATAGAAATTTGTCCTACAATCCATTGTTTCTGACAAGTTTGCTAACAAATCTGGGCTATTAACTCAGATTCAGGCGATAGAGTTTTCTTCCAGTTTTAATTGGAGAAGGTGCAAAAACACACGGCTTCAAAATTTGTCCACTTGTAGGCTGCATTGGTAACTTTTCAGGAGCCACAGTTAGGGTACGTCTACACTACGGGATTATTCCGATTTTACATAAACTGGTTTTGTAAAACAGATTGTATAAAGTCGAGTGCACGCGGCCACACTAAGCACATTAATTCGGTGGTGTGCGTCCATTGTCCGAGGCTAGCGTCAATTTCTGGAGCGTTGCACTGTGGGTAGCTGTTCGTACCTATCCATAGTTCCTGCAGTCTCCCCGCCCCTGTGATTCTGGGTTGAGAATCCCGTGCCTCATGGGGCATGAAATCATTGTCACGGGTTTCTGGGTAAGATGTATCACTCATCCTTCCTCAGGGAAAAGCAACGGCAATCAATCAATTTCATGCCCTTTTTCTGGATGCCCTCTGGCTGACTCCATAGCACAGACAATTGGAGCCCGTTTCAGCTTTTTTTTATTGTCACCCGGTATCGGTACTGGATGCCACTGGAAGGCGATCCATCTGGCTAGCACAGCAGCATTCATTTGCCTTTGCATGAAGCAGAAATGTTATCGGTTGTTCGTACTGTCTGCTGCGGCATTGTAAATTGGCATGAGATGACGGTTATCTGTCGTTCTGTACCATCTGCTGCTCTCATGGTGGAGCCCCTGGCTGAAGGTGGCCGGCGGGCGCAAGAAAAAATGGGGAATGAACCCGAGTCAATCCTCCTTTATAGTATCTAAAAATAGTCAGTACTGCCTAGAAATAGGGCAAGTGTACTAGAGAACCAGTGTATCAGAGAGCACAGCTGCCCGTGTCAGATCCTGCAGAAATGATGAGATGCCCTGCCATTCTAGGGTGGGTGCCCCTGCAACAACCCCACCCATAGCTTCCCTCCTCCCCCAACCTTCCCTGGGCTACCTGTCAGTGTCCCCCAGCTTTGTGTGATGAGTAAATAAGAATTCAGGAATAGCAACAGTGACTTGTTAGTGAGATAAAATGAGGGGAGGCAGCCTCCACTGCTATGATAGTCCAGGCAGTACAGAATCTTTTCTTTACACATGAAAGGGAGGGGGCTGATGGAGCTCAGCCCCTAGTTGCTATGATGAGGATGGTTACCAGCCGTTCTGTACCATCTACTGGGAATGACCAGGAATCATTCCTATTTTTACCCATGTGCCCCCGGCCGGCCTCACTTGAGGCCAGCCAGGAGCACTAACGGGCTTATGACCAGGACGGCTATCAGTCCTACTGCACTGTACCATCTGCCACCGGGAAGGGGAGGAGAGAGGATGCTACTGTTTACTGCTGCAGCACCGTGTCTACCAGCAACATGCAGTATACATAGGGTGACATATAAAAAAGTCAAGAAATGATTTTTCCCCCTTTTCTATCACAGAGGAGGAGGGGTGGTAAATTGATGAGATAGACCCTGAACCACTCCGGACAATGTGTTTGACCCTACAGGCATTGGGAGCTCAGCCAAGAATGCAAATGATTTTTGGAGACTGCGGGGACTGTGGCATAGCTGGAGTCCTTGGTACCCCCTCCCTCCCTCCATGAGCATCCATTTGATTCTTTGGCTTTCCATTACGCTTGTCACACAGCACTGTGCTGCGGACTCTGTATCATAGCCTGGAGATTTTTTTCAAATGCTTTGGCATTTTGTCTTCTGTAACGGAGCTGTGATAGAACAGATTTGTCTCCCCATACAGTGATCAGATCCAGTATCTCCCGTACAGACCATGCTGGAGCGCTTTTTGGATTTGGGACTGCATCACCACCCATGCTGATCAGAGCTCCATGCTGGACAAACAGGAAATGAAATTCAAAAGTTCACGGGGCTTTTCCTGTCTACCTGGCCACTGCATCCAAGTTCAGATTGCTGTCCAGAGCGGTCACAGTGGAGCACTGTGGGATACCGCCCGGAGGCCAATACCATCGATTTGCAGCCACACTAACCCTAATCCAATATGGTAATACCGATTTTAGCACTACTCTTCTCGTTGGGGAGGAGTGCAGAAACCGATGTAAAGAGCCCTTTATATCGATATAAAGGGCCTCGTTATGTGGACGGGTGCGCAGTTAAATCGGTTTAACGCTGCTAAAATCAGTTTAAACGCGTAGTGTAGACCAGGCCTTAGGTCCGAATACCGCTCCCAGAGAGTGAATGGGAGAACTTCGCTGCATAATACGGAATGGAATGCATTTTTAATGTAGAGGTGTAACCCAAGGAGATGACTGGCTGAAACCTGCAGTGCTCCATCCTGATCAGGATGGCCTTTAGCTCAAATCAAAGACAGAAGGTTCCAGAGTGGAGGTATTAAATGTATTAAAGATGATGGTGACAGGAGGCAGCATTATAGGAGTATGTGGCAAATGTGTTACACTTTGGCCAAACCTGAGATGGGGGAAAACCAACATTTGACTGCAGCTGACAGTTACATTTATCACATTCAGTATAGGATGGTCAACTATGATTGATTATTCTTTACAGATCAATAGGATTGTTCTGCATGTAACTCTGAACACATACTTTCATTTCTCAGCTGTGCCACTAATCAATTATTAAACTGCTACCTATTAAGCTTTTCTCTGACAGTTATATTTCCATTTTCTGTTCTATGAATTTATTTTAAAAAATTGTTGATTTCTACTTTGGAATAACATGTTTATTCAAATGTAAATGAACAGTTAAATTATAAAGAAAAAGGCTCCATACTTAATATAGGCTATATTAAAAATGGCAAATGGAAATTAATGTACCAAGTCAGGCTCTTTACCAAAGTGAAACAGTTGAAATAAACTTTGTTAGACGCACTAATGGGTATTTTTCATATTTAAGTTACATTGTTTCACTTTTATAGAGAAATGCTTGAACAAAAAATAAGCTAGGACATACAAATTAGTTCAGGAGATTTTTATCTTTTCCTAACCCTTTCACCTTTTTCATGGGTTACTGCATTTTTTTTATTTAGCCTCACAGCTACTCTGACAAAGAGAACTAAGTGATACATAAATTAATCTGTTCTCCATGACTCAGGTCTTTATCTAGTGGCTTTTGATTAAGAATAAACAATATGTTTGGGGCACTGAGGTCTTATTGGGTACTGTTTCTTTTCTTTCAGTAAAGTAAAATTTCTCACTGTGCTTGGAAAGGAAGGAGACTCAGCATTAAATAGAAATTGTGTTTTTTTCCCCCCGGGTTAGTTACTTAATCTGAGAACTAACACCCTAATCAAGGCCCAGTCCTGTAAAATTCTGGACACTCTTCAAACCTATGGTATTTTAGGACATTTAGCATGTTTCAGGAGGTGCTCATAACCTCATAGAAAGAAGGTCCATCAGATATCAAAGGTTAATTCATCATCATTATTGTTTGCTGTTTCAGAAAACAAACTACTAAGTGAGTTAAAAATCGCTACTTGTGGTTCAAAGCAAGAGATTCTATGAAAAATAGAGATAAAATTTGACAGCCTCTACTTTTTTGAATGAAAACTTGTTTAGTCAAAAGTAACAATGGCTTATTTGCTTGTTTCTTTTTTTTCTATTCAATATTTCATTTTTAAAATAATGGAAGAAAGTTTGTTTCTCAAGCTATGGGAACAAAGGACACTTGGATTCTACTCCCTACTCTGCTACCAACCTAGGACCTTGTTCTGCTCCCACTGGAGACAGTGGCAAAACTCTCATTGACTTCAATAGGAGCAGGATGGGGAATTTTCTGTATGACCTTCAGCATAACCAGAGCCTGTGTATTATTTTTCCAATCTATAAAATGGATACGCAAATATGGACTTCTAATCAATCAAATTTCAAGGTTTATTCTGAATAGTTAATTATTGCCTTTAAGTGGAAATCTTGATGCTCAGCAAAACAAGAAATTGATATAAGTATTGTAACTTTTATAATGTAAGTAATTTCATATTAAATATATAGAAATCTATTCATCAGCACCATACATGACAAAAAGTAGCAGATTTCCCTTTGAAACTAATATTCTAAAGGAATTGTACAGCCCAGGTGTTCAAGATGCATTCACATTGACATTGCTACAGGCCTAACTATTATTGACCTCTGAGAAAATAAACTACAAAAACATACGCTCTATATAGTCAACCAATAATGATCTATTATCTTTCTCATAGATAACAATAATGCTTACCTACCTTACTGAGGTGCTGTGAATCTTAAAAATCTAATATTTGTAAAGTATTTTGAGTTTTTTTGATGGAAGAACCTGCACCAGTGAAAAATGTAATAATTATATTATTAATAAACCTAAGGCTTAAAAATACTGGTTTGGCACCCAAAGGGGTGTAGCCTACCAACCAAATCCAATATGGAGAATACAGGCAAATTATTATGAATGGCATACAGAGGGCTGCAGAAGCGCTTAACTGGACTGTAGGCTCCTTGCCCAGCAGGATGTATTGTGTGGAAGCAGGCAATTCCAGGCTGATATCTCACAAGTGACCAAAGAACCAAAGAAAACCAGAGATCATTATTGACACAAGAGCAAAATGGACTCGTGCAAACTAAGAAATGATGTGATATTGGATTTTAGAAAAAAAGGAGAAGAGAGGCTGGAGGAAACAAATACTTCAACAATGGAAGGAGGTTTGTTGATTGAGATCATGCAGGAGTTGGAGAGACATTGAGCACCAAACAGTATTACCAAGTATGAAGTCTATAGACCAGCAAAGACTGGAGGATATCATGCAAACATTGAATGAAGCACGCAAGGAAGCTGTAAGACAAATGAGCATTGACCAGTTGAATGATATAATCTATGCTACAACAATAAATCATTGGTTTAACATCAAGCCATTTGAGCGTAAACTGACCTCTGAGAGTAGAGTTATAGTGTTTATAATTTGAAATAAATCCGAGGGTCATCCTGTCCCAAGACCACTGATTTAAGGTTTAGTAATGGTCCGTCACAGTGGTGGTACAATTTCGGCAGGTGAGAGCTTGGGGTGGGAATGTTACACCATTATAAAAGGTTATTTAATGGTAGACAAGATAATATACTTGATTGTCAAAAACCAAAAACATAACAGGGATTTTATTTAAACTGGAACTGGATTCTGCCTACATACAACAACATTAAATATATGAAGAACATATATAATAAAAAATAACAATTTGAATTAACACACTATTTACTACTAAATGTACTTAACTACATATAATCCTCTAAATAAAAAAAATTGCTATATTTATCTCTGTATGCACTAGTTATTTTCTTAAAGGTTATAATTATTATTATTGTATCATATTATTTATTTTTAGTTCAAGTTCCCCAAATATCTTACTGGGTATTGTCTAATGCCCAAGTCAGTCTTTGAGCCTTAAGCACCTCTAGCGACATCCTGAAGAGATGGACTTGACTCTAGTGATGATTGCTTGTGGGGATGCACATTAGGCCAGACACTCTGGATCTGAAGGACCTTTGATTCTCCTGGTCTGGATCTCTGGGATAACATGAATCAATGATAGAAGATGACTGGATCCAATGCTCAGGAACATACAGGAACAGATGATCAGGAACATGCCATCAGACATGGATTGATTTGACCAGCCAGTTTTAAACTGACGTGACTGTCATCTGCATGTCTGGCTATCCTGCTCTCCACTTACTCTTTGTTTCTTTTAGCTTTGGTTTCTCTCTGTCTTCTGGCTCACAGGCACCTGCTTCCTCGGGGCCCATGGGGTACTCAACCCCTTGCTCTGCCCCAGGCCCCACCCCCACCAGACCCCTTCCCCCAAACCTTCACCCCAGCCCTGCTCTTCCCGCCCTGCTTTGCCCCGCCCCACCTCTTTCTGCCCAGTCCCGTCCCCCTCCCCCAAGTGTGCCCTGTCCATGCTCCTTCCCCCTCCCCCCAGTGCCTCCTGCACACCAGGGGACAGCTGATCACAGCAGGTGGAAGGTGCTGGGAGGGTGGGGGAGGTGCTGATTGCCGGGGCTGCTGGCGGATAGGAAGCACTGTGGGATTGGGGGGGAGCTGGCTACTAAGCACCCACTAATTTTTTTCTGTGTGTGCTCCAGCCCTGGAGCACCCACAGAGACAGCACCTCTGCTCTGGCTGCCCTCTCCCATCGCCCTGTTTCTCTCCATTTACCCACAGACTTTCTGTTTCTTTCAGTCTCTCCTCTGCCTCTCAACTGTTCTCTGCCTTCACTCCCTCCCCCCGGGAAAGTGGAAGGTGGTGGCCCCTTCCCCATGGGGGAGTGGCAGGGCGGCTCCAGGCACCAGCACGTCAAGCCCGTGCCTGGGGTGGCAAGCCAAGGGGGGCGCTCTGCCAGTCGCCGTGAGGGCGGCAGGCAGGCTGCCTTTGGCGGCGTGCCTGCGGAAGGTCCGCTGGTTCTGTGGCTTCAGGACCTCCCGCAGGCTGCCCCCGAATTCGCAGGACTGGGGATCTCCCACAGGCAAGCCACCGAAGGCAGCCTGCCTGCCATGCTTGGGGCAGCAAAATACCTAGAGCCGCCCCTGGGGGGGGTGGGGCTACCTCCTCTCCATAGATCATTGACAATGAGTTCACCCTGAACACACCGTAAATTATATAACCCCATACAGGGTCAAGCCCTTTACCCATATTTACAAGAGGATGAGAACCACTGGAATACTCCCTATATTATAGAACTTCAGTGGAAATGAAGGTTAAACCAGAAGATTATGTTTTGACATCAAGATATCAGACTACTGGATGAATTTAAGAAAAATCTTTTTAAGAGAAAACAGAAGTGAACAACCCTGAAGATGAAATATCAGACAAATGAAATAGATGTGAGAGTCATGAAGGAACAACGTAAATAGAAGCTGATCTCACTGAGTCATAGGCTTGAAAAGATATTCAGCACAAAGCTGTCAGTATCAAGAGAACAGATCTCAGGAGAGATCCTAAGACGGGGGTGGACAAACTTTTTGGCCTGAGGGACACATCTGGGTGGGGAAATTACATGCAGGGCCATGAATGTAGGGCTGCGGCAAGGATTTGGGGTGCAGGAGGGGTGTGAGGTGCAGGAGGGAGTTCAGGGCAGGGGGTTGGGGTGCAGGAGGGGTGCGAGAGGGGCTGAGGGCAGGGGGTTGCAGGGCAGGGAGGGGTGCAGAGTGTGGGAGGGGTCTCGAGGCAGAGGCTTTGAGTGCAGGCTGCAGGAGGGGGTGCAGGGCAGGGGGTTGGGGTGCAGGAGGGGTGCAGCAGGGGGCTCAGGGCAGGAGGCTGGGGTTTGGGGTTCAGGAAGGGTTTGGGGTGCAGGAGGGGTTCGGGTGTGGGCTCTGGCTGGTGCTGCTTACCTTGAGCGGCTCTAGGGTGGCAGTAGTGCGCAGGCTCCCTGCCTCCCCTGGCCCTGCGCTGCTCCCAGAAGCAGATGGCACCACGTCCCTGTGGCCCCTGGGGGAGGGGAGAGCAGAGGGCTCCGTGCGCTGCCTTCACCTGCGGGTATCTTCGCTGAAACTCCAATTGGCAGCAGTTCCCCATTCCTGGCCAAAGGGAGCTGCGGGGGGTGGTGCCTGCAGGCAAGGGCAGCGCATAGAGCCATCTGCCTCCCCCCTGCCCCCAAAGGCCACAGGAATGTGGTGCCAGCTGCTTCTGGGAGCAGCGTGGGGCCAGGGCAGGGAGGTAGCCTGCCTTAGCCCCGCTGCGCCATGGGACTGGCAATCCCGCTGGCCAAATCTGGCCTGCGGGCCGTAGCTTGCTCACCCATGCCCTAAAAGATTCATTGATCGGATTGATGTTAAAAACAGAATAGGAAAAAATAGAGAGCCAATAAATAATGTGGAAGAGTTTCAGCACTACTGGATGGAAACCTGGTCTGATGAAGTAAAACATAATCAGACAGCGGACTGGATGAAAAATTTGAGAGAAAAATGTAAAAAACACAGATTAGAGGAATACAAAGGAATATATAAGAAAGAAATAGATGAAAGCACTCAGACTGGATGGGATACATGGATTCTAGCTGAAATACCTAACAATTTTCAATGATTGTTTACTTGAACAACTCAGTAACTGTTTGAAGAATGGATGTCCAAGGTGGATGGTGACAGGGAGAACCATCCTCAGACAAAAAAAGAAAGAAGGCTGCAATGATCCTAGGAATTATAGACCGATCCCGTGTTTACCAAGTATGTGGAAACTTCTAAGAGTAATTCTGGCAAAGAAGATCTGGATGGTGTTAGCTCACAATGGAATGCTACCTCCTGAGCATGAATGTTGCACAGTAAACATGAAAGGGACAAAAGACCATCTCAGGCTGAATAGGAAGATCACAGGAGGTGAAAAACAAAGAAAGAAAAACTTAGAGGTGGGGTGGATAAACTACGAAAAAGCATATGACAGAGTCCTACATTCGTGGATCATTGAGACACTTAAAATGCACAAGGTTCATCCAGAGATAATTTCCTTTCTGTAGCAATTTATGGTTAACTGGAACACTCAACTCTTTCTAGAAGGGACTCTCATGAATGAAGTCCAAATTAAAAGCGGAATTTTTCAAGGTGATTCCTTATCATCAGTGCTGTTCATGGTAGTGATGCTGCTGCTGCCATGGATACTCCTTGAAATAAACTGTGGTTATCATATCAGCAAAGAGCAACAACCAGTCAACCATTTGTTACCTATGGATGATCTGAAACTATAAGGATGATCATAAAAATCAGAGATTGATGATATATAGAGAAGTTTGGTGGAGATATAAAGCTATGGGTTGGGTTGGCTAAATGTGCATTGGGTATCTGTAAAGAGGGGCACACTGGTACAATCAGATGGCATACAAGTTAATGAAGGTACTATCTAAAGTATTTCTCAGGTTGGTCCCTACGTGTACCTTGAACTCGGGGAACTGTTGGGGTTACAACATAAGGTAAGTCAAAGATGGAGTGAGGAAAGAATATTAAAAGGTAAATAAGAATTACTCTAAGGACAAACCTCAAAAAAATTGATCCAAGCCATTAATACATGGGCAATACCAGCAATATGGGTACACTACCAGAGAGATTAAGTGGAATCAAGAGGCAAAGAAAAAAACTGAGACCCAAACAAGAAGGCTCTAAGCAATCCATAGAAGAATGAATATCAATCAAGACATGGACAGGACATACATCTAATGGCATGATGGAGGAAAAGGTGTGCTATATGTGGACAGCGCTATTGACAATGAAGACTATAATATCAATATATACAAGAAGTAAGCCAGAGTAAAAGATCATCTGGTCATGATAACTAGTAATGGATGAAATACATCCCAGCCCAAGAAAGCATAAAAGAAAGGAAATACATCCCAGCCAAAGAAAGACTTGAAAGATTTACACAGAAGTCAATGCACTGACAGTGGTGGGGAGAGATCAGACCTATTAGTGATCAAAGATTAACAATCCTCATGCCTGGAGGATATCTCAAAAGAGAAACAGAGAACATCCTCAGGAATGCACAAGAACAGTCTTTAAGGCTTTGGCCTGGTCTATACTACGCGTTTAAACCGATTTTAGCAGCGTTAAACCGATTTAACGCCGCATCCGTCCACACTACGGGGCCCTTTATATCGATATAAAGGGCTCTTTACATCGGTTTCTCAAGTCCTCAAGGCAATCAATCATTAAAAAACGCTGCTTTTAACACGTTTATATTTACAAAGGTACACATCACCAGAGGTCGCTTCACTGTCTGGGCTAGTGGCTTGGGGGCTGGGAGGGTAATTCTGTCTGGGTCACAAAGCTCCTGGCTGTGGGGCTACCGGGTGCTGTGCTCTACAAGGTCATCGTCATCTCTCCTTCCTCCTCCTCCTCCTCTCATCTTCCCCTCTGCAGATCCTCAGCATGGTTAGATTACAACCCACACTCGGAATACAGACAGGTGGGTAGTGGTGGCGCAGCCCCAAAATTGCATGAGTCAGCAGAAGCGGCTGTTTTCGGCCCGCCGGACCTTCTGTTTGCTTCTTTTGGTTTTCTGGTAGTGTCTGGAGCTCCTTAACTTCACTCTGACTGCACTGAATCCCTGGTGTGGCCTTTCCATCATAGCTTGAAATTTTTCAAATATTTTTTCATTTTCGTCTTTTTGGAACGGGTTTCTGTTAGCACAGAATCTCTCCCTATATAGTGATCAGATCCAGTACCTCCGTGCGGTCCATGTGGAGCTCTTTTTCGATCTCGGAGACTGCATTGCTACCTGTGCTGATGAGCTCTGTGTGGTCACCTGTGCTGATCAGAGCTCCACACTGGGCAAACAGGAATGAAATTCAAAATTCGGGCTTTTCCTGTATACCTGGCCACTGCATCCAAGTTCAGATTGCTGTCCAAGCGGTCACAGTGGAGCACTGTGGATACCGCCGGAGGCCAATCCCATCGATTTGCAGCACACATAACCCTAATCTTGATGGTAATACGATTTAGCGCTACTCTCTCGTCAGGAGGATACAGGAAATTCCAAGGGGCGGGGGAGACTGCGGGAACTATGGGATAGCTACGGGATAGCTACCCACAGTGCAATGCTCCAGAAATCGATGCTAGCCTTGGACCATGGACGCACACCATCGAATTAATGTGGTTAGTGTCGCCGCGTGCACTCGACTTTATACAATCTGTTTTACAAAACCGCTTTATGTAAAATCGGAATAATCCTGTAGTGTAGACGTACCCTTAATTACGTTCAAAACAAAACTGACCAATGGGACTGCTCCCCAAACGCAGAATGTTTTCAGAAAAGGAAAAGACTGTGGAATATGTGTTGAGCTCCAGCAGGAGCCTGGCTGGGAGAGAATATGTGAACAGACAAAATGTGTGTCTGCATTGGAGCCTCTGTGGCAAGTGTGGTATTATGACCACCAAATTAAGAGCACTGTAGAAAATGAAGAGGCTAAGTTTATTTGGAATCTGACAAGTGTCACAGACTGAATGGTGCACACAAATTGGCTGAACATCATGGTTTTAGGAAAAAAGACAGACAAGACCATGTTAATTGATATTGCCATATCAACAGACAGAAACAAAACAAAAAAGGAAGCGAAGATAGCAATGTATGAAGAACTCTACCACGAGATGGAACAATTATGGAAAACTAGAACAAAGATGATCTCAATGATTATTAAATTATTTGGAGTGATCTTAAGGGTCTGAATGAGCAGCTGAAGTTAGGAGTGCAAGGCATCGTGTTTGGTGACCTCCAGAAGATACCATCCTAGGCATTGTGAGAATTTTAAGGAAAGTCAAAGGAGAATAAATGCACTTGAGCACCTAAAATGCAAGAATTCTGCAGAGGGTTTAACAAAACTCTTGACTACCCAAAACTAAGGCGTTGGCTTGTGCTCAGGATTTATTGGTGATTCATGCGGATAAACTTTAGACAGTAGCTTCCCCCTTTTTATGCTTAAAAACCTTGCATGCTGTTAACGCTGTTTAAAAAAATTCCCCTGATGTAATTCTGAGGGATAATAATAATGTAATATATATTGCATATTTGGAAAATCTTACTCACTAAATGCAAACAGGAAGCTTTCCAGGCAAATGTGACCGATTCCTTAATGTTCTGCAGAATCTAGGCTTGAAAATAAAAGCTTCTAACCAGTATTGAAAAGAAATCTTTAAAAATGTGAACACATACTGCAGCCACTGGCTGGTCTGAAAGTAGGTGCCATTATTACCCTTTTAGGTTGTAGGGGGAGCTCTCTTCATTCTAGATCATTTCCGCAGCAAAAGCCAGTGGAGGGGCAGCTACAATACCCCTACTGAATCCTCTCTGGATTCTCTGTACTTTTGGGCCAGACTACCTAATTTCTTGCTTTTGGTTGGAGACTTTGGTTTACCTGATCTGATATCTGACCTCCTTAGAATGTGTCTCCAACTTCTGGCCAGTTGCCAAGCTGGGTGGGGCCAGTATATGATACTCCATATCTCTGTGGTATTGGGAACTGTACCTTTAAGTGGCTTAGCTTTGGAAATAAGGAATCTGAGGAGGGGTGCTGCAGAAGCCCATGTTCTGTCATGCAGAGGCAGTTGGAACTGGTCACAGAATAACCAGTATCTCTTTCAAACACCTTGGCCTTAGACCAATTCCTGAATATCATAATCCCCTTTTTCTGCTAGCCAATTAGTGCCTTCCTTGTTCTCAGTTCCTCCCTTGTTTGCCAATGAGAGACAGTAGAAGTATGGTTCGATGATTCAGGTGCTTGTCTAGGACTTGTGGAACATGGGTTCACGTCCCTGCTCCACCACAGGGTGGTGTGTGACCTTAGGCTTCAGTTCCTTATCTGTAAAGTGTAGATAATAGTGAACCCTATATCACAAGTGTATTGTGAGGATATAATAAACACATCAGAAATTTGTGAGATGTTCAGATACCATGAAAATGAGGGTCATAGGGGCACGTAGGAGATAGAATGGAATACGACTAGAACATCAACAATTCGTCTGGGTGCCGGGACAGGCCTATGACCTACTTAACCATTGGATGGCTAAGCCAAGGTCAGGCCCAGGGTGCTCCTGCTTTGTTGCCAGCTCCAGCCACCTCTTTCTCTTACCCAACTCCAGCTGTTCCCTCCCCACTCCTAAAGAAAGGAAGAGAATATACTTAGTTTCTTAGCCTTCTCCACGGAAGGCTGCAACATCCCTGGATATCTGCTGACCTTTCCAAAATTAGAGGACATGGCTAAAGTGATTCATCAAGATGGTCTAAAGAAGGTGGAGGGACAATATTCTGCCAGGGCAACACAACAGACTGTGAGATTCAACAGGCAATGGAGGATAATCCATCTGGAATTCACAGGGATCTATGTGAACTGTTTGAATGAGTCATCCAAAGAACCAGACAGACTCTGGCGAATCTAATTCTTAGGAATGCCTCAGGAACTCGTAAATACCAATATGATAGGCATAATGCAATGTGGACTATTAGATGGCTAGAACTATGTAGTAGAGTGTACTACATTGACTACTGTGTGCTGCAGAAGGATTTTTCAGATTTTTTGGTTTTCTGTTACTATTGTCTCACTCAAAGCCAGAGAGATGTCTAAGTAGGAAGAGGGTAGAAAGTAAGAAACACTCTGGGTCTCCTTTTAGGAAGTGGGACAGGAAGTTCCAAGAGGTAGTTGAGGAAACTAAAACAGTTGAGGCCTGCCCTGGGTGTGGAGTGATTGTGGCTATTATCTTATGTCTCCAGTAGAGCTGCAGTTCTGTTCAAACTGATATGGCTGAGACTCAAGGTTCTGTGGTTGATCCTACACAAGGAATGGAGAAGGGCAGAACCCATGAACTCCTCTTGAGGTACTGGAGAATTGGTGCTGTAAATGGAGCAGTGAAGTGATGTAATGAGGTGCCTACTGATAGAAGAGGATTTAAGGCCTCTTTGGAGAGAAGAGTCTGCCATGGCTGCTGCATCTGAGAGGAGGACAGATCCTGGGAGAGGGCCTGAGACAGCTGTAGCAGGTTTGAAAAGCCACTGTTCAGAATTAATAGATTTGGTGGGTCAGGAGAGAAAATGATTTGCAAAACAAGCAAGAAGTATGCATAGGAGAGATATTTAGACTGTAAGCTCTGTGGAAAGCAGGGACTGTTTTTTTTGTTCTGCGTAGCACAATGGGTTCCTGGTCTATGATTGGAGCTCCTAGATGCCACCACAATACAGATAATAAATAAATAACAATTCCAATGGTGTGTGAGTGTCCATGTGTGAGTGGGTGAATAGAAGGTCTGGCTGTGTGAGAAAGTGTTCAGGAATGACACAGAGAAAGAGTGTTGAGAAATACTGTGGAATAGGCAGTGGTGGATTTGTGCATATTGGTGTCTAAACCATATGTATGGTGTACAGTAATATTTGGCTAGTAGATTTTTCTAGGAAATTTTGCAAGAGTGATGGAGTCATGCTCTCACATCTGACTTTTTGTGATTATCTGTACGGATATTCAAATAATTTTGCCTGTCTCTCTGACACGGCTAAGCATTAGGTGTGAAGTACAAATGCTTACGTCCTTGTGTAATGGTTTGAGTCCATAGGTTACCATTTTATCCAGCCTCTGAGCTGGATGAGTTGAGTTTATGCAGTTGACTGTGGGGGGAAAGGGAAGGAAGTGATGGTGGAATCTTTGAGGCAATATCTTAAAAAAAAAAAAAAAAAAAAAGTCCAGTCTTCTCTGCATGGATATAAAATTCCCCATAGTACTTTTTATAAGCTGAGGTTTGTTCAGTGTCTTGGTCACACATTTCTCTATTCTTAATGTTTTGCAGTGTATTTTGGGCCACTTTACTGCTCCCCTTTACCCCAGAAGCAGTTGCATTTCCATGCTGCTGCATAAGTATTGTTTGTAAAGCACTTCAGCTGCCTTTCAGATAAAAGAGTTCATATAAATATAAAATATTAATGAATATTAACAAATATACTATCTTTAGGTAAGTTTAAAATTAATAATTACACGATGATCATCCTTTAACAGGACCATCCAATATTTCAGTATTGTACTATTCCAGTTCAGTGCATTGCAGAGGATCTCTACTGCATTTGTATTGACTGGCTTCCCTCTGTCATATTGTTTAGCAACAGCAAACAGCTTTCTGCCAGAGTGATGATACTGCATATAACTTGATCATTTTACCACTTGTCCAGTGTCATAAACCAAATTTTATAAACTCTGTACCAATAAAGGAAACTTATGGGATATTCTTTATGGAAGTTGGCTTCTGTAGCACTGTGGCTTGTTTGTACCTAAATTATCAGAAGTTTGGCAAGACAAAAAAAGGTGTTAGGGTGAGTCTCCGTCTTACGTTATGATAGATATTCTGGCTGTGGCAGGCAGAGGCTCTCCAGTGGTGAATGTGTATACAAAGGGCTAGGAGACAAGAGCTGGTGGCTGGATATGTTTTGCTTAAGTAGTATTTGAGGAGATCATGTTGATAAGGTATGGAACTACAAGAGAAATCATGACAGGTTTCAGAGTAGTAGCCATGTTAGTCTGTATCTGCAAAAAGAATAGGAGTACTTCTGGCACCTTAGAGACTAACAAATTTATTGTAGCATATTTGTTAGTCTCTAAGAGAAATCATGAAACCCCTGGGGACAGATAATGTTAAAAGTTTTCAGACCATAGGATAACAGAACATCCTAGCTGTCATTGGGGCACTGTCTATTTATGTATACTATGTTTTATTTTATTTTATGATTTACATTTTCGTTATTTAGACTGATTAAATTTATTTGACAGTCTAAATTTTCAAAGGTTGCACTGCGATGTAGTCATCCACCTTCAATTAAATGGTCTGATCCTACAATCCCTGCCCAGGGAACACTCACTCCCATTGTGAGGAATGGAAGTTTTCCCTGGACAGTGACTGCAGGATGAAGCCACAAATCAATGTAACTCTTAAGTCACTGTGCAATGTTTGAATGTATACCCACCATTTCTGGCTGAGTCAAATGCCATTCTATTTATAGTAATAAAAACACTCGCTGAAATAAGCCAAACACTTTTTTTTCCTAAAGAAAGAATTATTGCTTATTATTTTATAAAGAATGGGTGAAGGGAGACACCAAGCATACAGACAGAAGAATAAGTCAGAAGGAAGGAATGGTCCTACTTTCCTATAGAAGACCAGGTAAAGTGCCATGCTCTGTCATAGAATCATAGAAGATTAGGGTTGGAAGAGACTTCAGGAAATCATCTAGTCTAACCCCCTGCTCAAAGCAGGACCAACTCCAACTAAATCATTCCAGCCAGGGCTTTGTCAAGCCGGGCCTTAAAAACCTCTAAAGAACGAGATTCCACCACCTCCCTAGGTAATCCATTTCAGTGCTTCACCTCCCTCCTAGTGAAATAGTTTTTCCTAATATCCAACCCAGACCTCCCACACTACAACTTGAGACCATTGCTGCTGCTTCTGCCATCTGCCACCACTGAGAACAGCCTAGCTCCATCCTCTTTGGAACCCCCCTTCAGCAGGTAGTTGAAGCTGCTATCAAATCCCCAATCACTCTTCTCTTCTGCAGACTAAATAAGCCCAGTTCCTCAGCCTCTCCTCATAAATCAGGTGCCCAGCCCCCTAATAATGTCGACTGCCCTGTTGGACTCTCTCCAATTTGTCCACATCCTTCTGAGTGGGGTCCCCAACTGGACACAATACTCCAGATGTGCCCACTGTGCCACATAGAGCGGAATAATCTCTTCCCAATCTGCTGGCAATGCTCTACTAATGCAGCCCAAATGCGTTAGCCTTCTTGGCAACAAGGGCACACTGTTGACTCATAGCAAGCTTCTCATCACTGTAATCCCCATCCTATCTGCAGAACTGGCCGCTTAGCCAGTCAGTCCCCAGCCTGTAGCAGTGCATGGAACTCCATCCTAAGTGCAGGACTCTGCACTGTCCTTGTTGAACCCATCAGATTCTTTGGCCCATCCTCCAATTTGTCTAGGTCACTCTGGACCTATACTTGCCCTCCAGCGTATCTACCTCTCCCCGAGTTTAGTGTCATCCACAAACTGGCTGAGGGTGAATCCATCCCATTATCCAGACATTAATGAAGATGTTCAAAACCGGTTCAAAGACAGACCTTTGGGGCAAT